>NW_026712296.1:9300548-9900548 GCF_030504385.1 Musca domestica | reverse complement strand
CTATATCTCAACCGATCTTCACCAAATTTGACGTACTAGCTTCTAGACTCAATTCGGTCATAAGTGTCAAATTTTATCCAATTTGGGCAAATATTAGAAGTTTGGTGTACAATAAAAGGTAATTCGGAGGAAGTTATATATGGGAGCTATATCCAAATCTGAACCGATCTCGATAAAATTAAGCAAATGTATTTCTGAGATGTATTTGATATATTTTCCCAAATATTGTTGTTACAGAGTGCATAATACGGCTGCGGAGGAAAAAAATAACAAATCGGATGAACAATATATATGGAAGCTATAGCTATATCTGAACCGATTTCGATCAAATTTGGCATACTTATTTTCAGGTCCAATCTGATCGTACGTGCAAAATTCCATACTATTCGGACTGATATTACACGTTTGGTGCACAATAAAAGGCAAATCGGACGAAGATATATATGGGAGCTATATCTAAATTTTTACCGATTATCTCCAATTTCAATAGGGTTCGTCCTTGGGCCAAACAAATGATTTGTGCAAAATTTCATCTGGATAGGGCAATAAATGCGAACTGTACTTTGTTTACAAAAATACATGGACAGACGGAAAGACGGACGGACGGACGGACAGACGGACAGACGGACGGACATGCATAAATCGACTCTGAATGTGATTCTATGCAGATCATCAAAAGGAACTATGGGTCTATATCGTTTCCTTTTGCCTGTTACAAACAAATGCACAAAGTCATAATACCCTGACCACCCTGTGGTGTAGGGTAGAAAGACCCCTTATTTGGCCAAAACAAACCTCGTATTGTTATCAGTATTATTGCGGAAGACACCATAGGCCTAAAATGCAAGGTTTCCAAACAATACTAATCCGAAAATTTAAAATCATGTAGAAGAGAAGTGAATTTGTCCCCTCTATTTATATTACTTTGCGATGTAAACTTTTAAAACGCCGATACGCCTATTGTTCTCCTTTTATTCCAATATGTTGGTTTGATATAATTAATCTCTACATAATCATGTTACAACTATTAATACTCCAAGCCCAAAGTAGATTCGGCTGCAAGGACCATAAATCTGCAAGATTTATGTTTTAAATGTATTATTTTTTTTAATAATTAATGTAATAGCAAATTGTTACACATCCATTGATGTAGCAAAAAACACCTGCTAATTTATATTTCCATAATCCTCAAGGATACAAACTGTTGAGAAATACCGATTTAATCACATCGCATGTTTGTCGCACGTGCAACTGTTAATCGCTAGTTGCCATGGAAACGTTTACTAATTGAAGATGTCAGCGAAGACCATTCATCACCACTATCCTCACTCACACACATACGCATACACAGCCACTAACACTAGCAAACCAATTAGACATAGTTATGGGAGGATAAAGGGACTCTAGAAAGGGTTCAATGGCAACGAAAAGGACTGACATCTTTCAAGTGTGGTGGGTGAGATGAGGTGCTAAACATTTTTATTAACGCGCTTGGAATTCTCTCAAACCATGGGTTACCTCGTTACTTGATAATGTGATTTTGTGATCCTTTTTTGATGAAAGTGTCATCTATATCTACGTTATGGGACCCTTTGTGTAAATCCTATTTTTCATCAGACAAAGGGTTTCACATTCCCATTGACAACGATAGTCTTGTTTTTTTTTTCACATATAAATGTACATGTATGTGTGAATCGCTGAGGTTTCCATAATCTTTAAAGTTTCGCAGAAAACCTTGAGCTTGCATATGGCCACTAGCGATTCCGTTAAGCTTAATGAATTATTTGAGGTTGAACATGGGAATATACATAATACTGATTAAATTATGCACAATTTAATCGCCAGCGGTGTCACTATTTCAAATTTATTATGAACTTCCCTTAGGGGGTTTGTTCTTTAAGCGAATCAATTATAGTAATAATGTGAGTGACACACTTCCATTCAATAAGAAAAAATAAGTAAAGCCAATATGGAAAAGGTAAAAAAAAAAAACAAGTAAGCAAAGGCTACAGTCGAGCGGGGCCGACCGTTGAATACCCTACAACACTATAGTAAACGATACAGTTTGTATAGGCGAGATACTCGAAAGAATTCCACAAGATATTGTGACAAATAAATAAAGTTAAGTTAACTTAAACTAATTTGCTCATTTCCAATTTATTGGTAGATGTTGCACGTAAACGGTCTTAGATCTAGATCTGGAACCAATATTTCGCAAAGACATATAATCTCTCAGAAGTGGCAAAAAGATTAACATTTATTATTGGTTTTTCACTGAAACGCATCTATATGAGATACAGACATTTGACTATATTCTTCAACGAAATTAGCGTTAACGAAATAGTCGGAAGTGCGTCTTTCCTGTATTTGTGAATTCTCCAAAAAGTCACTGGAATGGACATTTTTGTATTTTGTGTACAAAAGTTGGCAAACTATTTCACACATTGAATATTTTTGGATGGCCATCCGAAACTGCTTGTTTTTTGCAATGTGCGGTAACCCCCATTCAAATGTGCGTGAGAATCGGGCGATAATTACGACCTGCCGACAATTTTGCACTTTTTTGGTCCATTTCAACCCCTAAATATATGGCGATCATCTCCAAAAAGAGTAGGCTTCTATTCTGACCCTCATCTTATCCCCATGCAAAATTTCGTAAGGATCGGGAAATAAATGAGATCTGCAAATGATATCCTGATATCCTAACTACTTAGTTTTGTTAGCTGTAGAAATATTACCAAATGTTTAATTCAAAATGAAAATATGCCAAAAATATGACAAAATTGAAAAAATATGAGAAAATTTTACAAAATCAATATTTTCATCTTTAGAGAGACATTTTTATGCGATTTTTTTAGACGTTTTTTCTTTCCTGTCAAGAGGCCATTCTGAATTAATGAGAACTGTCGAAATCAGCCGTTCTCGACATATAAGAGATCTTTCAAGCATATCTCCTTTGATAGACATAAATATCGCACATATTTTGCTATATATCCGATTTGTTGGATAATAACATCAATGTAAAGGTCAGAAGTAACCTTGTGATGGCTTTGTGATTTCGCCGGGATTTAAAATATTCACGGTTTAATGAAAAATTTTGAATTTTTTCAACACAAAAGATATGGTTTATTTTACCCGCTAAATATTATCCGATGACCACCCAAATTGGTAGGCTTCTTCCCAGCCCTAAACTCTAGCTACATGCGAAATTCCGCGTCTATATATCTATTATATTGGTCTATAATTGCGACCTGTATAGCTACTGCAAAATCCGACATTTTTTCAGTATTTGGTCCATTTCAACCCCTAAACATTTGGCGATCATCTCCAAAAGAAATAGGCTTCTATTCTGACCCTATCCCCAACTTCGTGCAAAATTTCGTAAGGATCGGGCCATAATTGCGACCTGTAGCGTGATTACTAATTAACATGGACAGACGGACAGACGGACGGACGGACATACATAGCTAGATCGACTCAGCTCGGCGAGATAGGAAGATCCATATATACTTTCCTATGTGGGAAACCAATATTTCGAGGTGTTACATAATTTTTGGCCCAATCAAACTTATAATACCCCCAACACATAGTGTTGTAGGGTATAAAAACAAGTTAAATAGAATTATTCGTAAATTCCGACAGACAACCAATGTTCGATTATTTAAGTATTTTTGGACTTCTGTTATGATTATTCAAATTATCGACCCTCTATGGAGTAGGTTCCAAAGAAATAGGTCAATATTGTCTATTTCGTATCGGACCTTAATAAATATGATATTGCCACGTGCCATGTTTGGGCTATATTGGTTACTTCCTTCAATTCCTTCCTTCCTTCAATTTATATCAGTAATGTTTTAATTTTTGAGAAAAATTTTAGAATTGCGTGATGTACCAGATATAGTCGACCGAAGTAAACCATTTTCATGCTTCATGTAATACAGTTAAAAATATTGGTATGGACAATATTACAAGAAAATTGAACATTTCCATTCCATATTCATCTCAGGTTTCTGGTTGAGAGGTATACAGGGTGAGATGAAAAAACTGCAACCAACTTCAGACTGCTGTCATTTCTAAGCCACACGTCCGACAGCTGTAGAAATTATTCCAGTAACAGCTAATTATATTGTTTACAAGCGTACAAAAGCTTTTTTGTGAGAATTTTCCAGAAAAAATTTATCCGTGATGGAATTCAAGCGTGATAGTGTGAGTTCTTTATATTTGGCGGGAAAACCACAAGTGGCTATCGTTAGAGCACTCCAGCATTTAAATGTGAATAAATCTTTTATGCATCGTACCATCGCTCGTTACCGTGATACTGGTAGCGTAGCCCGACGTCAAGGAAGTGGACGGAAGAAAACAGAAACATCAGCTGAAATGGTTCGAAAAGTGAAGAAGCGACTTGATCATCGAAACCCGCGTCACAGTGGCCGAAAAATGGCTCGTGAGCTAAACATATCGCAAAAATCCATTCGGCAAATATTGAAAAAAGAACTCGGGGTAAAGCCATTGAAATTCCAACAGAACAGAAAGAAAATAGACTCAAAAGAGCTAAAGAGTTGCTTCGCTTGGCCGAAAGTTCACCAACTGCCGAATTTGGTTTTTTTCCGATGAGAAAACATTCGTTGTCCAGCAGTTTGTAAACAAACAAAATTATCGTGTTTACTTGCCAAAGAGGTTAGCTGAAAATGTGCACCTTCGGTTGGCCACCAGTACTCAAGCGCCGGCCATGGTGATGGTGTGGGCCGCCATAACAGCCGATGGTCGCTCTCCGCTCGTATTATTATAATATTAATATTAATATTATCGCGGAAATATTCTGAAGGGCGTATTAAAGCTTTGGGCACGCAAAATGTGTCGATCACCGAAATACCGCAGAGCAACATTCGGGCAACGTGTGGCGGTTTCATTGGCCGTTTGAAGACCATAGTTCGTGCCAAAGGTGACGAAATCGAACAAATCTAAACTTGCTTTCATTCAATAAAATTTAAAAAAAATGGAAAAATTTTTTAGTCTGACTTTTTTTATCTCACCCTGTATTTAGATATAACAAGTTGTTAAGAATCTCTTACTTGTTTCGCAACTTATGACAGATATAAGTATTGTAAATTCACAACAAATCTTTCGTTAGCAAAAATGTTTGTATGTGTGAAATTTGAGGAGAGTTGGATGCTTATTTCGCTCTCTTTGAGAGTTTCTTTTTTCAAACTCTTGGGCCCTATGTGGGGGAGGTATCAGTAGAAATGGTCCGATCGCTACTATTTTTATAACAGATCTTGAGTTGATAGAAATATTGAGATTTGCCAAGTCTGAATGGAATCGGATGTTAATTTCGCGTTTCAGGAGCTTCAGGGATATTCAAAAGAAGAAGTGGATCGATATATCCCATCTGCACAGCAGATCTTGTGTTAGTAGAGATTATGGGATATCTGTAATTTGAAGATAACTGGATGCTTATTTCGAATTTTATAATAGTTTTGACCCTTTGTGGGGAGGTACTAGAAGGATTGTACCGATATATACCATCTTTACATCAGATTTTGTGTTATAAACAAGTAAAAAAGCAGTAAGTTCGGCCGGGCCGAACTTTGAATACCCTCCACCATTTGGAACGAATTAAAAAATTTTCAAAAAAAATAAAATCCAATAAAAATTTTTTTAAAATCTTTAAAATATCTAATATAGGAAGGTGCCGATATATGGGGAGATATACGATATTGTGGACCTATAAAGACAAATCTATGTCTGCGTGTAAAGTACTCAAAAGGAACTCCGTGTGTGGATTTTCAGACAATACGATTGGAAAATGTGGCTAAAATCATCAAAATACCGAATATCGCGGGGTACCGTTATATGGGAGCTATACGTTATCGTTAACCTATATTGAAAATTCTCTGTCGGTGGGTAAAGTGCTCACAAAGAACCCCTTGTGTACAAAGAACCCCTTGTGACCATTCCGTTGAAAAATATGGCTAAAAACATCAAAATACCGAATATCGGGGGTACCGTTATATGAGGGCTATACAATATCGTGGATCTATATAGATAATTCTCTGCCGAGGTATAAAGTACCCACAAGGAACTCCTTGTGTGGATTTTCAGACAATTCCGATGAAAAATGTGGATCAAATCATAAAATACCGAATATCGGGAGGTACCGTTATATGGGGGATATACGATATCGTGGACCTATATAGACACTTCATTTTGAGGAGGTAAAATGCCCACAAGGGACTACTTTTGTGGATTTTCAGACAATTCCGTTGAAAAATATGGGTAAAATCATCAAAATACCAAATATCGGGGGTACCGTTATATGGGGGCTATACGATATTGTGGACCTATATAGACAATTCTCTGCCGAGGTATAAAGTACCCACAAGGAACTCCTTGTGTGGATTTTCAGACAATTCCGTTCAAAAATGTGGGTAAAATCTTCAAAATACCGAATTTCTGGGGGTACCGTTATATGGGGGCTATACGATATTGTGAACCTATATAAATAATTCTCTGCCGAGGTATAAAGTACCCACAAGGAACTCCTTGTGTGGATTTTCAGATAATTCCGTTGAAAAATATGGGTAAAATCATCTAAATACCGAATATCGGGGGGTACCGTTACATGGGGGCTATACCATATCGTGGACATATATGGACAATTCTCTGCCGAGGTATAAAGTACCCACAAAGAACTCCTCGTGTGGATTTTCAGACAATTCCGTTGAAAAATGTGCGTAAAATCAGCAAAATACCAAATATCGGGGGGTACCGTTATATGGGGGCTATACGATATTGTGGACCTATATAAATAATTCTCTGCCGAGGTATAAAGTACCCACAAGGAACTCCTTGTGTGGATTTTCAGACAATTCCGTTGAAAAATGTGGGTAAAATCATCAAAATACCGAATATCGGGGGGTACCGTTACATGGGGGCTATACGATATCGTGGACCTATATGGACAATTCTCTGCCGAGGTATAAAGTACCCACAAGGAACTCCTTGTGTGGATTTTCAGACAATTCCGTTGAAAAATGTGGGTGAAATCAGCAAAATACCGAATATCGGGGGGTACCGTTATATGGGGGCTATACGATATTGTGGACCTATATAGATAATTTTCTGCCGAGGTATAAAGAACCCACAAGGAACTCCTTGTGTGGATTTTTAGACAATTCCGTTCAAAAATGTGGGTAAAATCATCAAAATACCGAATATCGGGGGGTACCGTTACATGGGGGCTATACGATATCGTGGACCGATATAGCCCATCTTCGAACTTGACCTGCCTGCAGACAAAAGAGAGATCTGTGCAAAATTTTAGCTTCCTATCTTAATTCGTTTAGACTGTAGCGTGATTACAACAGACTGACAGACGGACGGACAGGGCTAAATCGTCTTAGAATTTTACGCTGATCAAGAATATATATACTTTGTTGGGTCTAAAATGATTATTTCGATGAGTTACAAACGGAATGACAAACTTAATATACCCTCCATACCTTTTTTGGTGGAGGGTATAATAATGGGATGTGTTTGAAGTTTAAAATAAATCACACATTTGCATTTTATAAGAGATATAATTATTCCAAATGTTGACCCGTTGTGGGGGAGGTACCAGAAGGAGGGTGCTGATGTGTCCTGTCTTCACACCAAAAGTTGTGTTGGCAGAAATATTATGACGTGCAAAATTTGAAGAGAATCGGATTCTTATTTATCATTTTGCAAGAGTTATAATTATTCAAAATGTTGACGCTTTGTGTGGGAGGTACAAGATAGAGTGGAACGAAATTGCCCAATTTCGCATCTGACATAGCACTGGTACAAATATTGGGATTTGCAAAGTTTGCACAACCTTAGGTGATTCTTTAGTGTTATATACGGTAATTTATTTTCTATGAAAATGTTGACCTTTTGTGGGGGAGGTACCAGAAGAAGTAGACCGATATTGTCCATCTTCGAATTCCATCTAAGTTTGAGAACAATATTGCGATCTACCAAGTTTGAACGAAATCGGACACTTCCTTCGAGACTATCCCTAGATCGACTCCAAATGTCCAGAAACAGATTTGCTCCAAAGAGACCTAGGGTCTAAAACCGTTGCTTCGGTGAGGCACGATTTGGCCGTATCAAATGATATACACCCTCTATAGCCATATTACTGAGGGTATAAAAAAAAACAAGTTAAAGTCTATAAAAAACTATGTTGGTTCAAGACATAGGATGTTACATATGGACCTTCCTATCTCGCCGAGCTAAATCGATCTAGGTATGTACATCCGTCTGTCCATGTAATTACGCTACAGGTCACAATTATGGTCGGATCCTCACGAAATTTTGCATGGAGGTGGTGTTAAGGTCAGAATAGAAGCCTATTCTTGAGGACGCAAACTATTTAGTGGTTGAAATGGACCAAAAACAGAAAAAATCTTGATTTTGCAGCTGCTCTAGAAGTCGGAATTATAGACCAATCGAATTTAGCATGCGGCTAGAGTTTAATCATAACTTTTATGTAAAAAAATGCGAAAATGTGCATTAACCTCGGAATTTTTTTAATTTAAGCGAAATCAGATATACACGAATAGGTCACTTCGGAGCGTTACATTGAAGTTGATATCCGAGATATCGCATGTACAACAAAATATATACAATCTCATATATCAAAGAAGGGGATGTTGGTTAGAACGTTTATAACTCAGGAACAGCTGGAAGGATTTTGAGGGTAATATATAATGTAATATTTTTTTATCTCATGAGATTTTTTCAATTTTATTTACAATATTGAATTGTACATTTTGAAAAATATTTTCACCCTAGGGTTTAAAATGGACCAAAAACCAAAAAATTGTCTAGATTTTGCAGTCGTCCTTCGGTTTTAAGCCTAGACCCAAAATACTGAACTTTTTTATGAGGTTTGAGTTTACATCAGCGCTGGAACCTAACATATGGAATGGTCATGGGATAATATTTAGCTAGTGAAATAGACCACAATTTTGTGTGAAAAAATACCAAAATTGATTACCTTTACGTTGATATTTGTCGGTAACTCAAAAAATGAGTTAGGGAATCCCACTACTGGGGTCTACAACCGTTATTTCTATAAGGGACGTTTTTTATATATGGCAATGCTATTTGTTTTAGGGCAGGCCTGTTAATATAATATCTAGAAGCTAGATGGCTCTATAACAATGGGTAAATTAATATTTCAAATATAGATGTCGGCACACAGCCCTTTTTTGAAATTTATGTTAATTGTATCGCCTCGCAGATTGAGACACCCTTGACTAACTCTGACGCAGTTAACCATATAACTCACGACCTGTGGATAGAATGGTCAAATGAGTATAAAGAAAGAGAATTGACCGGCTCCTCTCATTACTTCACAATCTTCCCTGAAGTCAGCAAACGACCATGGTTTCACAACACCACATCTACCCCTTTGGATACAAAAACACTCAACAGAGTTGTCACAAACCACGCCTTTTGCAATGCCACTTGTGAAACTTGTCGCACTGAGGAAAATGTCGACCATATCCTATTTCAGTGTCATCGCTTTTCGTCAGAAAGAAATTCTAATCATTATATGCGGAGCTCAAGATCCACTGTGGATTTCATCAACAAACATGGGATTAAAAAACTTCCTGCCATTACTGAATTTTTGCACAATCTCAAATTTAACTTGTAAACATCTGCTCTAAACATTAACGACTTAGCGGAACCCTCCCGATTGCTTGTTTTGGCGTTATCTGGAAATTGGCCAAGTTTCAACTCTAAAACCAAAAAAAATAATTCTATCGCCAACAACAGGTTTGTCAGGTTACTTTTCTGCAGGAATTATTCCTGCCAAGCTGCATATGTACGCACCCACACCATGAGCTAGTTTTATTATACCCTACAACACTATGTGTTGGGGGTATTATAAGTTTGATTGGGCCAAAAATTATGTAACACCACGAAATATTGGTTTCCCACATAGGAAAGTATATATGGATCTTCCTATCTCGCCGAGCTGAGTCGATCTAGCTATGTATATCCGTATGTTTTAGTCCCGGCGAAATCACAAATAGACGAACAGGCCAATTCTGACCGTTACGTAGATGCCGATAGTAAATATATCGGTGTGTATATATACAAAGGAAGGGGATGTTAGTTAAAATGCTTATATCTCAAGAATCGGTCCAGATTTTGACAAATTTTGTCAATTCAGAATGTCATCTTGGCATAAAAGAATAAAATCTAAAAATATCGCAGAAAAATTTGCCAATAATGATGTTAATATAGATTTTGTGACATTTTTTTATGTTTTCATATTTTTATCGCATGCGATTTTTTCAATTTGACTTTTAATATTTTGTAATATTTTTTCACCTTACAACACATGTTGGGGATATTATATAAGTATTGCAAATATCGTCCGACCCTCACGAAAATCTTCGCAAAGGTAGGGTTGGGCTCAGAAGGACAAGGCCTACTGTTTTCAAAGATGCCCGCAATATATTAGGGGGTTGAAATGGACCAACAACTAAAAATTTTCCTGATTTTGCAGCCGTTATAAAGGTCACAAATAGAAACCAAAGGACACGAAATCTCGCATAAAGTTAGAGTTTAGGACAGCGGGTACAATGGACCACTAATTTTGTGTGAAAAAATACCAGCATTACTTATAGGCGATATCCGAAATACACAAAAGGCGAACTTTTGGCTTTTTATGCTGATTTCGTTGACGAATATAGCGAAATATCGTAGACAAGCAAATCATATAGATAAGTCTACATTTGGAGATACAGAGGGGCTTCTTGCTTTTGGAGATAATTGCCAAATATTCAGGGGTTCAAATTAACCAAAAACAGAAATGTTTTTCCGATCACACAATTGAAGCCAATCGAAGAGAGTTAAGGACAGGGAAGAATTCTAGCATTTTAAATGACCATTGGATTATATTCAGCTGTAAAATGGACTACAACAACTAACAGCCCGACGGAGTGCATAAATGTTGGGCAAATGTCCCTAGTCAAAATTCCAATTTTAAAAGCGAAATCTTCCAATATGGATTTGGACATAAGGGAGATTCTAACATATTATAGTGTTGTAGGTATTCTAACATATTGTAGTGTTGTAGGGTCGGCCCCGCACGACTATAGCCTTTGCTTACTTGTTTTTTATTTATTTATTTATTTTATTTTTTTTTTTTTTAAAAAAACTTTAAGAAGTATACAGATATAAAAATAAACTTTACGTTTGCAATTGTTTCGAGCTGTATTTTCTCAAAGTACAAAACAAAACCAATATTAAGAGAAAGGCATTTGTTATACCCTCCACCATAAATACGGTCCACGCTTTCGTATAGCCCCCATATAACGGTACATCCCGATATTCGGTATTATGATGATTTCAGCAACATTATTCACCGGAATCGTTGTACATTTCGTATTGGAAGATCTTAATGGGTACTACAGCCTATGGCAAACATTTTTGTATGCAGGTCCACGTCTTCATATAGTCTCCATATAAAGGTATTCATTGAATTGGTAGTTTTCGGTTTTTTTTTAGCTGCTTTTTTCCTTTTTTTTGTTTTGTTTGAGCAAATAAAATAATGTTAAAGGTGCGGATACATAGCAGCTTGGCATTATGGCTAGGCATATTAATGTCAAATTAAAAGGGGAAAAGCACGGCAGGATTCGAATACTTTAAGATGATTGTGTACCCAAACCTTGAGTTTGTCTAAGTCAAATTTTTTACTTCTTATAACCTCCACTATATTCAAAACTTCATTAGTGGCCGAATTGGCTATCCTTATAGTCACTAACGTTTGGAAGTTCCGTTATATGGGAGCAATACTTATATTGAACATTTTTTGGGAGAAGTTAATCTACTGAGACGCTAAAATGTCATTTTACTCAAAGCCACGCAAATCGTGTGGTACTTTTATATACCAACAAGTAAAAAAGCTTTAAGTTCGGTCGGGCCGAACTTTGGTACAAATTTGGCAATTTTCAAAAAAAATAAAATCCATTAAAAATTCTGTTAAAATCTTAAAAATACCAAATGTAGCCGCATATTAGGGTCTATACGACGACGTGCGCCTGCATAGGCAACTTTTGTCATAAGCTATTACAATATTCAAATGCGAAACTTGAAAAAAAATCTGTTTATAATGTAGCTAAAATCATAGGGAGGTACCATGGGGATTATAAAACGTGGACCTGCACAGACAATTTTATGACATGGGCTGTAGTATCCATTACGAACTTCAAATGCGAAATTTGAAACAATTCCGGTAAATAATGACGCTAAAATCATGAAAATACCAAATATCGGGAGGTACTGTTATTATGGGGCTTTATGTAGACGTAGACTTGCACGGAGAATTTTCTGTCATAGACTGTAATATCCATTACGAACTTTAAATACCAAATTTGAAACAATTCCGGTGAATAATGCCACTAAAATCATTAAAATACCGAATATCAGGAGGTGCCATTATATGGGGGCTATACGAAAACGTAGACCTGCATACGTAATTTCTTATCATAGGCTGTAGTCTCTATTACGAACTTCAAAAGAGAAATTAAATTTAATTAATTATTAAATTATTAATCATTAAATTAAATTAAATCGCCGATATATCGTAAAAATGGAGGCACAATTATTTGGGGGCTATACCGAGCCGTGGACCTACATGACCCATTTTCAATACCAAAAGTTCTGCGCACATAATGCACATTAGAGTAAAATTTTATCAACGTACATCATTTCGTTCGGAAGCTAGAGTGATTTCCTCCGACGGATATGCCGAAAACTTTTATAACTTTCTGAAACTTAGGGAAATTACAGTTGAAAGGGTCCAATGTACAGAAACTAAAAATGGGGCGGATTTGAGAGCGGACATCAAAAGAAAGATCTCAGGGAATACATAACAAATATTCGGAACTTACAGGCAAAACTAATTTCGGAGTTAACGATTTTCTACATTTCAGAGCTTAATTAAATTTCATAAATTCACAAAGTATTCCCTATTGTGTGATTCACTGGATAATTGTATACTCTTTTTAACATAAATGTCAGCATCAGGAAAATGATAAATTGGAAAATACAAGTGAATATCCCTTTGTGTTTATCCCTTACTCTTCCTCGATGTTCATTGAACCAGAAGAAAAATCTATATTTAAAACAAATGGTCCATTTTTCATTTATTAAAAAAATAAAAAGAAACTGATGATTCTATAATGTACACTGCATAGGCGCGAATACAATACATGCAATTTAAACGTATTATGCGTAATCGAACTACATCTAGCAATTATTACAAGAGACACAATTTCGGTCTCACAAAACATCAGCTTGGAAGAATATAAATGGAATATTATGTACTACTCCAAGTGAGACGACTACTATCAGCGAAAAATGCACACATCGAATTACACACATATTTTTGAACCTTTCCACTGTGGGAACGGCTACCCTCCCCAAGCCCCATATTAACTTTAGCGTTTAACTGGCAGTCATGCGAGCTAATTCCTCCCGCAATTCGGCAGCATCGATGGGACCCTTGGGTTGTGCTTGTGTGTTTACGTTTGTGGTCGATGTGGGCCGATTACAGGTTTTCTTGTGCATAAACCAGTGTAAGCGTTGGCACTCTCGATCGCAATATTGCACCGCTTTGCATTTGGAACATTTCTTGTCTGGTTTCTCATTACCACAGGAACTGCAATAGGAAATGTCGTCAACAAATCCGCGTTGACCATTAATCGCCGTACGCAGTATTGTCAAAGCGGGGGCAGCATCCTTTGCCGGCAGTTGGGCAACTATCTGGCGGAAAATTGTACATTCCCGGAAGGGGAACTCTCGCACACAATCACGTATTGTGAATTCTACATAATCCAGTTGCCCCAGTTTATTCTCCTTTAGAACGCGTTTTATGAAAATCTCAACAAAATCATGCTTGTTCGGTTCATCGGCAGTTGTTGCTGGTTTATCTTTGCGCTGGGCCTTGCATTGCTCTTCACAGCGCAACAGCTCCGAAACAATCCAACGCAAATAGTGATATTTAAATGCCATTAGTTCATTTACATCGCAAGACTTCTTCATTTCCTTCTCACACATCAATTCCAGAGCTTTCTTCAAACCATTCAAATGTTTTAACAAGCCAAAATTTTGAAGATTTAACACAATACGGACAGGATGAAGATTTGTTTCGGTAACAAATTTGTGGAAGTCATCAAGTGCAGATGGTGGCAAATAGGCTTCTTTCTGCAGCCCTTGGGGTTTTGTATAATACTCTAGCAGTGATTTGGGCACATAGTTATTTATCGTCTCAACACAGGCATGATTACCAACAAAGGCGGCCATCTGGGAAGCAGTACGATTCACACTATTCAGGGTATTGGGATTGATGCCAGCATCAAGTAGCATTGAACAAATTTCTGTGTTTCCGGATAGAGCTGCAAAATGCAAGGGCGTGTAGTTGGCTCCATGTTGACTGTAATCCACATCGGCACCCTAGAAAAATGAACCATTTGTTAATAACAAAAAATGGAAAACATTGCCCCGTCTAGAGAAGCACGTGGCTCAGATGTAAATAAAAAGGCAGTCTTCAAGACCGCGCTGTCATTTATCAAAAACTCAATGAAAGACCTACCATATCCAACAGAATTTGAACTGCCTCCTTGTTACCCTTACAACAGGCATGTTGTAGCGGTGTCATACCATTTTCATCGATAAAGTTAACTCCTCCTTTAACTTGGGCTATCAGCTGCTTGAAACCATCCTTATCATTCTTGGAGATTTTCTCAAATACTTGTTTCTGTATATCGTCCAATTGAATTTTATTATTCTCTGCCATGGCTAAATTTGTAATTGATTTACAATTTACTGCAGTTATTAGATATTTTTCGCAAAAACTCCTCACAAATCCTTTTACACCACACAAAAAAAAACTACTAAAATTGTTAGGGATAGCAAAGTGAAAATCGATAACATGTGCCCACTCAACGATAACACCTTGAACACAATGTTGCCAAATCTAATTGAGAGTTACGCTTACGCCATGTTCTCACCAGCATTACAACAATGTTTTTCAGACCATACTACTAGAATAAAGAGAATAACAATGTGCCAGAGAATTCTCGAGCGGATTATGAAAGTGGAGCGAAAAATATGAGACACATGTATCGACCCCTTGAAAGTTTACATTGGAAGGAAACCAAAAATAGGTTTCCATTTTGTATATAATTTACTTAGATTCCCTATATTAATGACATTTTAAGCAAAGTATGTCTGGTCATTAAATATTTCCGGACATTTCCAGCCTGTTCCACGATATCGAAAGAACACGTTCGCACAACTTTTACACGACAAACAGCTGATTTCCGTTCCACTAAAATCCATCAGAACGAAAATTTGCACGAAAATCAAAGCGAACGAAAACGTAAGCGTTTCAGTGTAATTTTGCGTTCCACTATCTTTTTTCTTTCGTACGCATGCGAACACAAATGTCAAAATCAGTCACTTGTGTGTTTGCTGTCGAATGATAAAAATTAAGGAAAATTGTTTTAACATAAACATTGCTTGATTGAAAATGGAAAGAAAAATGTAAGTAAAAATAATAAATGCAATTTAATCTGTGAACAACAAATATATATTTTTTTTATTTTCTCAATTCCAGCACGAATCATCAACTACACAGCTGCGGGTACTAGTTGAGTATATGGAGGAGAATCCTGAGTTCGCCAGAGGAGTGCCAATTTTTGGAAGCAACAGGCAATCCCTTGAAGACCACTGGAAGAAATTAGTTTTTAAATTAAATACCATGGGTCCTCCACAAACCTAGAAAAATTCATTTTTTATTATTTCAAAAATGTAAAAATACAATCATACTTACTGGTTGTTAGGTACTTCAAATAAATTCGAAGCATCTCTTAAATGCCTCCGTGGCACATTTCGAACCTCCTCCTCATCATCCATAAAAAATAGGGCTACAGAAATATTATTTTTTTTATTTTTTAAGAACACAAATAGTTTGAACACAATCACTAGAAATTTTATTTTGTTTGTTTATTTACAATTTGTTTGTTTACAACTGAACTGTCAGTTGAGACAGAGCCACTGCTGTTATTCGCGTTTAAATTAGACATTTGGCGCTTTTTTTGCCTTAATTCGCGATTAATTTTTCCAAAAAATATTTAGCAACACTGAATCACGTAAGGCTATGCGAAAGGAAGAACGAAAGTTAATGGAACGCATGGAACAGGCTGTTCATTTTAATTTGAACTGTTCGATAAGCGAAAAGTCAGACGCTCTTTCTTTTACCTTAAACGTAAACTTTACTTAATTCAAGTTGCTATATGTTATATTTATAAAATTGAAATAACAGCAAAATTATTGAAATAAAACAAATAAAAAAGCAACAAAGTTCAGCCGGGCCGAACATTTAATACCCTATACCATTTTGAATGAATATTTTCAAAGAAATTCCGTCGAAAAATAGCGCCTAAATGAAAACCGTTATATGTGGCTATACGAAGACGTGGATCTGCATAAGTAATTTTTGAAAAAATGACAGTCTATAATGACTATAAATTCATAAAAATGCCGAATATTGGGAACTACCGTTATATGGGGGCTCTACGAAAGCGTGGACTCACATGGCCCGTTTACGAACATAATTTGCCTACTGGCAAGATAGACATGTATGGAAAATTTTAGCCTTCTATCTCAATTCTTCCTGAAGATAGCGTAATTACACCAAACAGACAGTAAGACATCGCTAAATTGACTTTTCCCTGTTCAAGAATATAAATAAATGCGAGGCTCTTGCGCAACGTGCAAGTATTAAGGTGTAAGTACATAAACAGCTTAGAGTCGACGTCGGGATACGAGAGCCGCATTCGAATTCTGCCGCAGTGTCCCTTTATAATTTGACATTAATATGCCTAGCCATAATACCAAGCTGTTAATGTACCCTCACCTTAAATTCTAAAACAACTGCCAAATCCAGGAGAAGACTAAAATGTCACCAACGTTTACAAAAGATTAGCCAACTGAGATCATGTAGCAGTTGTCAAAAGTACTAAGATGGCCTGTACGACGTGGGCATCAAACAGTTGAAAAACACTCATAAATCTGGCAACTCTGTTTCGATTGTAGAAGAAAACAGGTAGATGCATCAACGCTTGGTAACATTAATATGTCAAAATTTTTAAAATGTTTTTTTCAAAATAGATTTTTATGAAATTTCTTTTACAACGCTAATCTATTGTTATTGTGATATGCATTTTTCAACAATTTTACAAATGGATGAGATGAAAAATTATTTCATCTAAAATTTTCATTTTAAAATTGGATTGACAGTTCATTCTCCAGCAGCTGTGTCGATGCGACTACCTGTATTCTTCTACAATGTGTGGTAGTAAATTACAACTTCGATACAGGACAATTTAGCTCTGTTTCAGAATCTGCAAGAATTTACTACCAATTTTGTTCGATATCATAAAGGGAAAATAGGTTATCGTATTAAAAACCAGCGAACGAAAACAAACGAAACGAATAACGTACTGCTCACACAAAGTCACAAACTTTAAAATAATTTTCAATCGTTTT
Organism: Musca domestica; assembly: GCF_030504385.1. NCBI lineage: Eukaryota > Metazoa > Arthropoda > Insecta > Diptera > Muscidae > Musca > Musca domestica. The sequence continues at coordinate 9,882,950 of NW_026712296.1, read as the reverse complement.
GTACTTCAAACAAAACAATACCACAAACATTTCAAGTCCAAAAATACATAAACGTTACGATTGCCGGCTGTAGTTTACCGAGGTGTATCGTTTGCGAACGAATCTTTTCCAAACGTTTGATGTGCGAAATGATGAATGCTACATTTAGAGTCTTCATTCTAAATATTTTTTACGCTGTTCCCATTGTATGATTGACGTAATAAATAAATATAAAGGCATGAACTTAAATCAGTATTAATTTTGGCTTTTTTGTAATGAGTTAATATACAGGGAAACGTTTGCAATAAATTTTGTACTGTTTGGTTTCCAATGTTGCGTCATCCAGCAGAGTACATTTCAGTTTTGTTTTTGTTTCCACTCATCTAAGCAAACAGTACAAAATACAAAGCAAGTCCCATTATCTTAACATCGGTTTTGTTTCGTTTCGTATTTCAAGAAAATACGGAACAAAATGATTGCAAACGTTTGGTAAAGTTTATTTTCGCTCGCTGGTACAAACCTTAAAATACTTGCAGTTTTGATACAGACCATTTGTCTTGTCTAAACGCCAGGTAAACCGTGCATAATATTCTAGTCGTTCGTTGATCTTTGGTAAAACAAACAAATGTCATAGTGTGAGCTCACTTTGCTATGTTTATACTGTTATTAACGCCGATGGTATAAAGGAGACGGGCTTTGTTGTTTTGTTTCTCTCACTTCAACTCCTCGCAAAATCCTCTCTTTCAATCTCTCAAAAACAGATATTCCAAAAATTCTCACCAAGACTTTTTCTAGACAATTTATTTTAATGTAAACATCCAACGGGGAGAGAACGTGGAAAAGAGTTCGTGGAAATTCGAGGCCTATGCAAAAAACCCGCGTTTAAAAGAAAATTAAAATAAAAACGAAGATATATATTACCGAATATTAACAAAGGAAAACAAATTTTGTTTTGCTGCAAATGTGTTTTTAAAAGAAAATTGAGAAAAAGAAAATTAAGAAATAAATACAGAAAAAAATTGTAACAAAAGGTGATAACAAAATAAAAAAAAGAGAAAATTAAATATCCACAAGACAAGAGCAACGAGTAAAAAAGGAAATCGTATTGCGATAAGCGGATGATGGTGTTAAATAAATAATTGCAAAATTCTTTTAATAACAAGGAAAAAATACGCAAACACCCAACGTTCTGTGTTTGTGATAGTGGACATGACGAAAAAACGAAGGGAAACACCCCTCTTTCTGTTTATACCGGTGATTGGAAAATCGTAGACCCCCCTTACTTGGATCATTGCACCCCCTGCATAGGAATGAAAAGCGTCCATTTTCCTCTTCCTTTGAGGGGGTTTCGACTATTATCCCAATACATATATACATTCATGTTACATACTGACAACTCTTCTGGATACATAAGCCGATAAAACGTGCATTGCATTTTACGAAGTATTTAGACTGTAAAACAAAAGCGCACATATGGCATAAACATGATTCAGCCAGCCCTCACTGCTTGCTTCCCCATCGAAAATATCACAAAACTCCATAAAAGTCATTCAAATGGGCTTTTTTCATTTATAATTATTCTTTGGTTCTGACAATGTTGTTGTTGGTGTTAAAGCCATGGCGGCTCGGCTAACGATAAGCATTTTGTGTTTTTTGCACAAATATATGAGATAACAATGAATAAACATGACAAAGCACACAGTGCTGTAACAACAACAACAAAAGCACACATTACAATAGATACCTGAAAAAAAAAAACAAAAACACTGTTCAGAATAGGTACATATGGTCTATCGAAATTTTAATGTTAAAAAAACCAAGAATTTAGTTTCCATTTTTTCCCTTTTTGTGGTATGAAATGAAAAATATATGTACAACTGTTTATCACTAAACAAGATTTGTTTATATTTTCGGTTGCCGCTGCAATATCCAGCAGTCATCATCTTTAAGACAATGTGTACACATTCGTACATACACTGTTACTCACTCTCGCACACCCCCCACAAAGAAACTTATCAACCTGATGTATATATGTATGTATGTGAACATCGGACCCAAGAGAACATTTAAACGTCTTTTGTATTATTCTTTGTTGTTCTTTCACCAGATACTTTTTGGGTCCTTGAGGTCAACATCTGTATTTGTTTTTGTTCACAGTTGCATGTTATGTTTTTCCTCTACCACCACCGCCCATGTTGTATTTATGTTTGTTTTTCTTATCTGTCCTCGATGCTTGCTTTTATCCTTTGCAACAATACTCTGGTGTTGCTGTGGCGAAGAGATTGAGTGAGTGCTGTGTTTGTTCCATTTTTTTTTGCATAATTGTCATTTATCGATAATTCGATTAGGCTTGTGAGTATGATGTCTAGACATTCATCCTCTCAATTTGCATCTTTGTCACCTTGCTATGTTTGAAAAAAAACGCATTGTTGCTGTTCCTCGACACCAAGCCATGCATAATTGGTTTAATGGGGCAACTACTTTTTATTGTTGTTGCAACTGACAGTACTCTGCTTATAGACTGAGTATGGCTAAAAAAACAAGTCTGTTTGCTCATTTTATAGTATGTTTTATTAACCATTTAAAACAAATTAAAATAAAGGGCCAACTCTAGCTTCAAGGTTAATTATTTTTACCCCGATTTCGGGAAAAGTATTTTCCATGGAGGACGTACTCGGATGTCCTTGTTTAACCGATATAAGGCCTGTCTGGTTACATATCCTGCAGGAATTGTCCAGCAATTTTTTTTGGCAAAGTAATAGTTTTATTCTCTTTTGTAAGAAAGCTGTGAAAAACAAACAGATGAAATACAAGCAAAAATTTGCAGCAAGCAAGTACATACTTTGTATATTTTATTAAAAATGGAAAATGAGGCCAAAAAAGTAGAAATTTTCAAATTTGTTTTCCCAACACAATTATAATACGATTTACAAAAATGTTTTCATATTGATTGCACAACAGCAAATTACCGGTTACTCAAGCAAGTTATTGCAGAAAGAAATTTGTTCAACAAGAATTTGCGAACTCTTATTGAAAGAACCCTCAACATTTCCTTGAATCGCTCTCTTTAGCAGAATTGTGTCAAAATAGATGACCCAGTAAATATTTGCAACAATTGTTAAAAATGTTAGGCAAATCAGACAGACCTATATGCAATATAGGTATCATTTGAAAGCTTATGAAAATATCTACCTATCCAACTAGTGGTCAGTCATATATTAACAGGTTTAGGTGTTATAGCAAAATAAGCTTTTTTTGAGCCCAGATGTTTTATAAACCCCCCTAAATGCGAAAGTCCATTATGCGCCATACTCGTAGTATATAGGGTATATAAAGTTCGTCAGTTCCTTTAAAACACCTCGAAGCATCCATTTTAGATCCTATAAATAATATCAGCGTAAAATTCTTTGTCGAGTTTGCCATGTATTTGCATTTCTCTCTCTGTCCGTCTGTGGAAATGAATTAGATTCTGAGCGAAATAATGTGGATTGATAGAATTTTACTCAGAAGTTTTTAGGCCCGTAGAATTTTTGGTAATGAAAATAGACCATATAGGTCTACCTTTTGGTATAGCTCCCACACCATACGGATATAAAGTGTCACATCATCGTACACCCCCATATAATTGGGCTTCCCCATATTGGGTACTTTCATGCTTTTTGCTACATTTTTGTGTGGAATTATTCCAAATTTGGAGTTCGTATTGGGTACAACCTTCTGTGACAGAAAATCGGTCATACAGGTTGACGTCTTTGATTAGCCCCCATATAACGCTCAGAGGATTGACTTTTGACTTGATTGACTTTGTTTCGGGGAACTCTGCTGGTAAAAAAAAAAAATAAATTTTCCACACAAAAAGTGTAAAAAATGTCTGAATAATAACCATATCGAGAGGGAGGTCCGGATTCCCGGTGAGCCTCTGAACGGTAGCTCCCTCCCTATATTTGGATTATACTCATTTTAGCTACATTGTTCAACGGAATTATTTTTACGTTGGTTTTTACGTCCACCAAAACGTCTCTTTGGACCAAATACGTTTCAGAACATTTGGAGTCGATCTAGTGATAACTTCGAAGGAAGCATCCGATTTGGTCCAAACTTGGTACATTGAAATATTATTATCAAAACCTAGATCGAGTTTGGAGATATGCAATATCGGTCCTCTCGTTCCGGTACATCCTCCACTATATGTCAAAATTTAAAAAAAAATATATATTTTATTGCTCAGAAACTCGATCTCCAACTTTGCAAATCCTAATATTTGCATCAGTGCTAGCTCAGGTGAGAAAATGGACAATGTCGGTCCACTCCATCAAGAACCTTCCCCACAAAGGGTCGAAATGTTGAATAATTATAACTCTTTTAAAATGTGACGTAAGAGTCCGATTGTCCGAGTTAAGGTTTTGAATATATCGGTCCACTCTTCTGGTACCTCCCCCAAAAAGGGTCAATATTGTGAATAAACCTGAAGCTCATTAAACGCGAAATTAACATCCGATTCCATTCAGACTTGGCACATCTCAATATTTTTATCAACACAAAGTCTGATATAAAGATCGTAGAGATCGGGCCATTTTTTCTGGTACCTCCCCCACATATGGTTCAAGATTTGAAAAACAAAACGCTCAAAGAAAGCAAAATAATCATTCAACTCTCTTAAAATTTCACACATACAAACATTTTTGTTAACACAGGACCTGTTGCTAAGATGATATAAATCTGCGAACCTCTTCTGGTACATCACCCTCAAAGGGTAACAATTTTCGATATTTTTATCTGTCATAACTTGCGAAACAATTCTGCGATTCCTTACAACCCCAGACACCAACGATGAATATGGAATCTTCGATTTCGAATAAAATTTGATATAAATGTTCGATGTTTTGTAATTTTGTCCATACCAATATTTTTTTCTGTATTACTTGAAGTGTGGAAATGGAATACTGTCGTCGAGTGTATCTGGTACCTCACCCACATTTCCATATTATCTAAAAATTATCATAACAGAATTAAAAATATATTTAAATAATCAAACATTGGCTGAGGGTATACATCTGTCGGTTACATTGACTGATACTTTTTTCTTGTTTATTTGAAACTTTCCTCCCAATATTTTTGTGTAAAAGAAAATAGCGAAAAATAAACTAAACGTTGTGGATTTTTCACAATATCGAGTTCCTAATACAATTACAAGACTACCAAAAGAAAATATTTTATTCAGGTGATTGCTATGCCCTATCTTGTCTTCATTGTACCGTGATTAACCATGCCATATGAGCGAAAAATTTTCTAAACCAATTGAATTTGTAGTAATCAAACCCACAAAGTATTACACAATATAACGTGTCCTAAATGTGTGATTTTAAATATTTATGTCAATTGAACGATTGGCCCTTTTAGAATGGAATACAACTATTATGGCTCTCACCCTATTTAAGTAGCCAAGTACCATTTAGCAAATTGCAAAAATCTTTAAAATCATTTAAATATTTAAAGTAATTTTATCAATTTAATTTAGCACCATCAAACGCCCGTCCAACCTCCACGCTCAATACGTACAATCGATAACCACTCATACCTACTACATACCATTTGTATGAAATTCTAATTAAATATTCATTTTATGTCTTTAGGATTATTTTTTTATTTTCGGATAAATTTATTTGTCGACAAAAGTGCTTCAATCAAACAAGGAAACGAAACGTTAAACCCTGTGTGCGCAGACACCGAGAGATATAAAATTGAATAAGTTCGAAACGTATTGCTCGCGTACAACAACAACAACAATATTTAAAAAAAGAAGAAAATTATTGCTCAAGAGGTAAAAAGAGCACTTTTTTCGTTGGAATAACAACAACAACACGATATTTGGTGCTTAATTTTTGTGTTTAAACATTTTTTTATTTTGGAAATTACCACTACCACAACAAAGAATTTATTTCGTTAACAATATAAATTGTCAGTACCAAACCAAAACCATAACCGACAAAAAGGAAAACCAAAACAAAAAATTTAATTTTTTTCCTTTCAAAAATGGGCAAATTATTGAGTTTATTGGCACGTGATGACTCAAACTGTTGCACAGCCAAATCGTATGATGTCTTCTTGGATTTTGAGAATGCGGCACCCACAGAAACCGAACGTGAGGTATACGATGAAGTGGATCGTGTGCTGAAAGAATCAGAAGCCGTGTTGGATGAGATACAAGTCTATAAGGTAAGTCTCAAAAGTGTGTGTAGGTTGGGTTCTTGCAAACATTTCGAATGACTTATAACGTCACACTGTGTTTAGTAATTGCGAACTTGAAAAGTTTTATTATTTTTCCAAGATGATAAAAGAAATTGAGTGTGTATAACAATGGATAAATTCTCAGTTACGAAGATTTATAGTTGGCCATGTTCGATTAATTAACTTCTGTATTTAAGATCAATAATTAGATGACTAATGTGATTGCCAAAGTGTTAGTCTTGAAAAGTAATTATTCAGATTGAACTAAAAATTGACAAAAAAAAATCAATGCTTTGGAACGTTTGAAGCTTCATCGCTACACTGTTGCTCCACCTTTTTTTATACCCTTCACCATACTATGGAGGGTATATTAAGTTTGTCATTCCGTTTCTAACACTTCGAAATATATATTTTAGACCCCACAAAGTGTATATATTCTGGATCAGCATAAAATTCTATGTCGATTTAGCAATGTACGTCCGTCTGTCCGTTTGTGGAAATCACTCTAGCTTCCGAACAAAATGAAGTAAGTTAATAAAAATTTACTCAAATGTGGACTTTTGGTATTGAAAATGGGACATGTAGGTTCACGTCTTCCTATAACGGTACCTCCCGATATGCGGTATTTTGATGATTTTAGCGACATTATTTACCGGAATTGTTTCAAAATTGATATTTGAAGTTCGTAATAGATACTACAGCCTAAGACAGAAAATGGACCCTGTAGATCCACGTCTTCGTATAGCCCCCATAAAACGGTACCTTCCGATATTCGGTAATTTGATTATTTTAGCGACATTATTTACCGATATTGTTTCAAATTTTGTATTTGAAGTTCGTAATAGATTCTACAGCATAAGACAGATAATGGGCTATGTAGGTCCACGTCTTCGTATAGCCCCCATATAACGGTAGCCCCCGATATTCGGTATTTTGATGATTTTAGCGACATTATTTTACGGAATTGTTTCGAATTCCGCATTTGAAGTTCGTAATGGATACTACAGCCTATGACAGAAAATTGTCCGAGCAGGTCCAAGTCTTCGTATAGCCCCTATATAACGGTACCCCCGATATTCGGTATTTTAATGATTTTAGCGACATAATTTACTGGAATTATTTCAAATTTTGTATTTGAAGTTCGTAATGGATACTACAGCCTATGCCAGACAATTGTCTGTGTAGATCCAAGTTTTATAACACCCATGGTAACTTCCTATATTCGGTATTTTGAAGATTTTAGCTACATTATAAACAAGTTTCGCATTTTTTTCAAGTTTCGCATTTGAATATTGTAACAGTTTATGACAAAAGTTGCCTATGCAGGTCCACGTCGTCGTATAGACCCTAATATTGGGCTACATTCACAATTACATATAAAATTTTAACAGGATTTTTAACGGATTTTATTTTTTTGAAAATTGCCAAATTTGTACAAAATGGTGGAGGGTATACAAAGTTCGGCCCGGCCGAACTTAGAGCTTTTTTACTTGTTTTCTGTTTCATATCGCTCTTATATTTTTTATTGTGACTTTTATTGGGTTCAAAATAAATATTTGGTGACTAATAATCTTCTTGTTAATAATATCATTAACCGCAAACAAAAACAAAAAACAAATAAAACAAACAAATGGAGTAGAAACACACACACAATACCAGTGCTGTTTGGGCTTTGAATATGTAATCATGATATTAGAGAATTGCGAAACTTTTGTAAGCTATACAACGTAAAATATCCAAAACAAAACGAAATAAGAAAATCAAATTTAAAAGAACCCCTTGGAAGGAAAATGGAATAGGAAAGTGAGTGAATTCAAAAGTTCGTTCACCAAATACTCTGGTTTATGGAAAGGAAATCAAACAATATATGAATGAATTAACTAGATTAAACATAGAGGCCACCATGCTTGGAAGTAAAGGGTTTAAACAGCTCTCACACGTTTTACTGTTAAGCAGCTTCAGTTTGGTCTATAATCTCACCATGAATCTTATCGTTTCGTTTTACTATCAAAATTCATGTTCTATTAAGAAAGTTAGTCGTAAGCTTCTTGTGTTCATCGACGGAGCTCATATTTGGCTCAATGGGTACGTAAATAAACAGAATTTTCGTTTTTTAAATGAAGATCAGCCAGAATCATTGCAAAAGCTACCAATGCATCCAGGGAAAGTCGCAGGAGCGCACTTCTTCAAATATGCTGGGAATTGTAAATTATGAATGGCGAGAGCTACCGATAATATCAAACTTTTTTTTTTTTGTTGTCAAAATACAAGAGCTTTACTTGCAATACATGTGACTTTGACAAGACGGTGCCAAATTCCACATAGCTTGCGTTACATTGGGCTTATTGAGAGACGAGTTCGGCGAATATTTTATTTGACGTTCGTGACCGGTTAATTGGCCCGCCTAGATCATACCCTTGAAAAGGAGGGTATATTAACTTTGTCATTTCGTTTGTAACATCCATAAATATTCGTAGTAGACCCCATTAAGTATATATACATATGATCGGCATAAAATTCTAAGGCGATTTAACGATGCCCGTCTGTCTTTCTTTTGAAATTAACATACAGCCCACATTATTTGACATAGAGCAGAACAATTTTGTAATTTGTATTGTATCTAGGATGTTTGGTATTCAAAATGAGATATCTCTTATATTATATTATATTATATTATATTATATATATTTTGATGATTCTCGGGACATTTTTAACGGATTTTTCTTAAAATTGATATTTGTATTTCGTAATGGGTTCTAGCTACGATGGCGGAACATGGTATATGTAGGTCCACGTTTTGGTATAGCCTCCATTTAACGATACCCACCGATATTCGGTATTTTGATAATCGTAGGCACATTTACCCACGAAATTGTGACAAATTTGGTATTTAAGAAGATTTGGTAGATGACAATCCTTGAAGTATAAAATTGTCTATGGAGGTTCCCGTTTTGGTATAACTCCCATATAACGGTCTCATCCACTTTATGGTTTTTTGAAAGGTTTAACATAATTATTCAAACGGCCTTACTGGTATTTGTAGGTTAAAGTGTAGCCCGTTTGAATTCAGATACTTTATTATAAAACTGGGTATTAAAAGTTCGGCCCGGCCGAGCTTTATGGGTTTTTTACTTGCTATTATTGTACCTACTTTTTTAACGAGATGGTTTAAAATTATATACCAACCCCTGTGAGAGAATATTGTCCATGTAGGTCCACGTTTTGGTATGGCCCTCCATGTAATGGTATCTCCCACCTTAAGATATTCTCCACCCGTTTTCTCTGCTATTTGTGATTTTAGATTTAACTTGCTTGTATATTGAATCCAGATACTTCCTATGCAACTTATGGTTTATAAACTTTGTCTTACTATTATCATATCTTTCATTATAATTGAGTTTTTCCACACGACTACTAGGGATCAAAAAAGAAACACCGTTTAATTTATCATTCTCCAAATCCAGCAGCTGCTATCGTTCCCGAATCGCATTTGATGGTGAAATCATTATATTGCCATGAACGTCAATAAACATTTAAAAGTTATCTTTTCAATCGCATTAAACAAAGGAGTGAGTGAATGCCTTATCGGCAGATTTATTTTGATAACCATTGCATTTTTTTTGTCAAATACTAGGAATTTCCTACGACTTCTTGTGATGGAGCGTATTTTACGGATAAAAAGGAGAATTGTTTTTCTCGTATTGTAATTGAACTATTCAAAACCTATAGCTACATAATTACAAGAATTTAAAAATATCTTGTAGGAAACAATGTTGCAATTTATTTTTTATAATTTTGTTTAGTCATTTTAGGGATTTTTTGCAGATTTTAGAAAATGATTACTATGATTACTGGATTACTTGAAAGCAAAGTTGGCACTAAAAAATACCAAAGTGTCGATCACCTTAAGCAAGCGCTTCGCCTGGAATTGGCCAAAATACCGCAGAGCAACTTTCGGGCAGCGTGTGACGGTTTCATTGGCCGTTTGATGGCCATAATGGTGACCAATTCGAACAAATCGAAACTTATTCTAAAATTTGATTCTATTTCCGACATTTATTAAATAAATATATAATAAAATTTAAGAAAAGAAATTTAAAAATTATGAAATTTGACTTTGTTGCAGTTTTTTTTTATCTCATCCTACATATTTGGCGCATAGTCATAATTGTAAAAAAAATAACAACTTTCTCCACAAATTTAAATTGCCTAAGAGATATATCTCCCACGTAGGTATGAAGGAAGATTATAACTTCCCCTTGGTTCCATTAAAATTCGTTGAAATATAATTTCAACAAAATATTCCAATACGTCATCAGAATCTTATTTTCTTATTTGAAGTAGAAACAAAACTAACCGATTTTTAATACTTTTTTTACAAACTATTAACTAAACCTTTTCATTTTGAAAACACCTACTAGCCTCTCGGGAATGAATACACATTCAAGCCAACGGTTTATTTATTCGTAAATGTCATCAACTAAACTTTTTATTTTGCCTCTTCATCATGGCTCATCTAAGGCCAAAGATGTGGGAAATCAGGTTAGGGGGAAAAGAAAAAATGAATGCATTTTGATTCTCCGTTTTTTGTTTTGTTCATTTCAGTTTTAGTTGGCCCACATCCAAATGTAGTCATAAGCACACATACTAGACTAGACCGACAGTTGTTCGAAAAGAAGTAAATGGCAAAGGATTAAAAGTGGAAAATGAAAAAACCAGATCTTTCCTGACGACGACGACGTATCATAAACCGGTTGAGATGATGGTGCTTCATTAAACAACTGAGTGTGAGCGTATAGAATACTGCTAGGAAAAGTAGTAGCGTTATAATGACACAACAGGCTTTTTATAACAAGAAGTCATTTTAATGATGGCTGTTTTTCATTGAAAGAACTTTGTGAAATTGAAAATGGCAAAACTAATGTGCACCGCTTTTAAAAGTGGAAAATAAAAATAGTAATTTCAGTAACAATTATGTTTACCAACCCTATAACATAAAATGGAGGGTGGGTGTATTCAATTTGTCATTCCGTCTGAAATACCTCGAAGACCCTATTAAATATATATTTCGTCCGTTTGTCTATCCACCTTTTAAAATCAAAGTATAGGGATCTCTATTTAATATAGAGGTTTGATGTTATAGCCAACTGTATGTTGAAATCACGATACAGCCCACATTATTTGACGTAGAGCTTCTAAATTTGGCAGAACAATTTGTATTGTGTTTGGATGGTCGCTATTGAGCATGAGATATATCCACATCCACATTTTTGCATAGCCGCCATATAACGGTACCTCAGGATATTCGGTATTTTGATGATTTTCGCCACATTTTTTGACGGATTTGTCTAAAAATTGGTATTTGTAGTCTGTATGGGTTCTAGCTCCGGTGGCGAAACATTGTATGTTTACATCCACGTACCCCATATAACGGTACCTCCCGATATACGGCATTTTAACGATTTTAACCACATTTCTCCACGGATTTGTTGGTCATAATGGGTTCTAGCTCCGATGGTTCTAGCACGTTCTTATGTAACCCCCATATGGTGATGATTTTCTTAATATTTTCCACGAATACTTCGTAATGGGTTCTAGCTCTGGTGGCGGAACTTAGTATGCATAGCGCATATATAACGATACCCACCGATACTCAGTATTTTGATAATTTTGATCACATTTACCCACGAAATTGTTTCAAATTTGATTATTAAATAAGATTTGGTAGATGACAATCGTTGGAGCATATAATTGTCTATGGAGGTTCCCGTTTTGGTATAGCGCCATATAAGGACCTCATCCACTTTATGTTTTTTTTTAGTTTAACTGCATTATCCAAACGGTCTCAATGGTATTTGTAGTTTTAAGCTAGTATTTTAAGTTTTCTTTACCTAAAGGAGGAGGAGAGTATCGTCCCACGTTTTGAAATAAATGTTTTTTATTTGTTTTTAAGTCAATTGCTTCCAAGGGGAAAATTAACATGATATGCCCACGCCAGAATGTACTTAATTCTCCCATTACTTAGTATTGATATTTTGACAACCCTTTTCACTCTCTTCCTTTTTTGAGTCTCCTAGGTCTCTGAGTCGACATCATTTTATCCAAATCTATTTTTCGACACCTAAGGACACTTTTTAACAGAAACAATTTCCACACACCGGTTTTATTAGTATTTTAATAATATATATCTAAAATCTATGTAAATTTAAAATTTCCAGAATTCAGTGACATGTATTTGGACCAAAGATCTAAATGTTAACATATGGAATAAAGAGGGGATATACTTGATTCACACTCATATTAGAAATTGTTATTTACATCGTGCATTGTCTGCTCTCTTCCCTATGCCGCTTGACAACCAACGGAAACAAGCATTTTATAAAAAGTGAAAATACCATCCAAAACCAATTTGAAGCGCGCTAGACAGAAAAAGCCCAAGCCATTTTTGAATTGTTGTTTGTTCGTGTCTGTTGTGTAATGTGGGCGTATGACCCAAGATAACCTTTTGGCAAGAAAATGAAACAGCCAATTTAACCCCTTACTCTAATTTATTACAATAGTACAAAGAAGAAGAAATAACGTCACGATTACAAAAAAGAAAAACTTAACTATACCAGCAAGAAATGTAAACAATAAGGCGCCACCGGTATTACCATAAAAAAGACATCAGTTGCATGTGATTGAATGACTGACTGACTGTCTGTCTGTCTGTTGTGCACTCAGCTATGTGTCTCTATTTGGGGGAAGTTTCAAATTATTGTTGTGGATTTTTTTGTTATGATAAAAAATCTAAGATTTTTTCATTGTTCTCCATTACAAAATAGCAAGTAAATTCTATATTCTGTTGGAGACAAACATGAATGAAACCCATTGATAGGTTTTTAAATGTTGATGCATGAGTTGAAGTGGAAAAGAACATGACAAAGAAAACATGTTGAGAATCATTAAGTTCGGCCGCGACGAACTTTTAATACCCTTTAACATGAGGTAAAGACAACCCCAAAAAATGGAGGCCATACCAAAAAGTATTATCAACATAGTTGGTATCCATTGCGAGTTTTAAGTAGCAAATTTAAACCAAGTTCGTTGGAAAAGTGTTTAAAATGATAAAATATCAAAATTTGTATACCCTCAGCCATTTGGCTTCAGAGGGTATATATCATTTGATACGGCCAAAATGTATATATAAATAACGGTTTTAGACCCTAGGTCTCTTTGGACCAAATCCGTTTCATGGCATTTGGAGTCGATCTAGCGATGTTCGTCCTTCCGTCTGTCTTACTGACTGGTGCGCACAATAACTGTCGAAGGGAGCATACGATTTGTTACAAACTTGATACATCGTAATATTATTATCGATCTTGGATCAAGTTCGGAGATGAACCTCCCCCACAAAAGGTCACAATTTTCGAAAAAAATATGTTTCTGCATAGAAATAGAAACGATAATCTAATTTTGCTCAAACTTACTCGAAGATTTTAAATCAGTTTATTAAATTTACGTATGATTGCTTGCCTTTTGGTTGCAAATAATATAAAAAATATTATACTCTCATATTTGATGAAAATTTAACAATTTAATCATGTTTACACAAACGCACGAAATTCTCTATTTTTATCCCTTTTTTATGACAATAGCATTCTTCACACCGAGTGGCAGTCAATTCTAGCTTTGACCTACAAACTGTGGGACCAGGACAAAACAAAAATAGCCACATACTACCAGTCGATAGCCGTATCACATTACAACAACAGCACCAACTTGCCACCTTATCCAGTTATTCGTTATGAAACTCTTTCGTCAGGGCGAGTAGAAAAAATGAATGACAGAAAAAATAGCAAAAACGGTCACACCCAATGAAATTCATCAATTTTCCTTCTTCATTAATATTCCATTTATAGAAAAAAGGTTTTACGCTCAAAATTCTTTGCTATTTTTATAAAATTTAATATACGAACGAACACTTCCTTCAGATCTTTAAGGTTATTTCTGATTGTGTAAATGTGGAAGCAGTATCAATAGCTTTGTTCCTTTACTTTTTCTAGTGTTAAAAATATTCAATGAGCGAAATATGAAATTCATCTTGATAGAAATAGAAAGTAATGGAACGGAAAACTATTAAAGAGTTCAAAATTAATTTTTCACAATCTATATATGAAGAAATCGGAAGATGTCAATCGAGCTACTTCAGTCAAATATGTATAGTAACAAGTTAAAAAGTGTCAGCCCTCAGCCTATGTCAGTTTATTACAGCATGTTTTGATTTACATTATTTTTATTCAAAATGTTAACCCTCAATGGAGGAGATAGCGAAGGAGTGGACCAATATTTATTCACTTCTTATCTAAAGTAACTCTGGTACATATATATTACAATGTGTCCAGTGTGGACTATATCGACTACTTTCTTCACGTTATATGATATGTGTGATATTTGGAAATTTTTTAAATATGCGTAAGGTTCGAGATATATTGGACCAAAGCATTCTACTTCATCTACAGGGTGAGATAAAAAACTGCAACATAGCCAAACGCCATAATTTTTACATTTTCTTTAATTTTATTGAATGAAAGCAAAAAATGTCGGAAATAGCATGACATTTTAGAATAAGTTTAGATTTGTTCGAATTGGTCACCTTTGGCACGAACTATGGCCTTCAAAAGGCCAATGAAACCGTCACACGCTGCCCGAATGTTGCTCTGCGGTATTTTGGTCCATTCTCGGCGAAGCGCTTGCTTGAGGTGATTGACACTTTGGTATTTTTTAGTTCCAACCTTGCATTCCAAAATACTCCAGAGTTGAAATGGCCTGGAGTCCTGTTGAAATGGCTCAGGTCTTTAATACACCCTCCAGAATATTTCGGCATTTATTCTGATGTCAATGGCGGCCCACACCTTTGAACCTTTGTGTGAGAGGTACCACAAGAAGTTGACCGATATCTATAATTTTCACACCGGAACTTGCGTTAGTGAAAATATTGGGCTACATGAATTTGAAGAGAATCTGATGATTATTTCGCATTTTATGGGAGATATAATTACTCAAAATGTTTACCCGTTGTGAGGGAGGTTCCAAAAGGAGTGGACCAATATATTCTATCTTCACATAAGATATAGTGTTATTAACAGTATTTAAATGTGTGAAATTTGAAGACAATCGAACTATTATTTTACATTTTATAAGACTTATAATTAAACCAATTTTGACCCTTTCAAGAAACTACCTCACTTGATGGAGTGGTCCGATATATCCTATCTTCACACCAGATGTTGTGTTAAGAAAAATATTTGAATGTGTGAAATTTGAAGACAATCGGACTATTATCGGACCACTCCGATATATTCCGATCTGGGGTTGGTAAAAATATTGCAATGTTCGAAATTTAAAGACCATCGAATTCTTATTTCACATTTTATGAAAGTTGCAATTATTGCAAATTTTGGCTCTTTGTGGGAGAGGTACTTTTTGAAGTTTGTAAGAAACAAAGTTTGTAAGAAATTGAATGGGGGGAGTTACCAGAAGGAGTAGACCGATGATGCCCATCTCCGAATTAGATCTAAGTTTGAGAATAATATTACGATGTACCAAGTTTGGACCAATCAGATACTTCATTCGAGAGTTATCGTGAGCAACAGCCAGACAGGCGGACGGACATCCCTAGATCGAATCCATATGTCCTGAAAAGAGATTTGGTTCAGAGAGACCTAGGGTCTAAAAGCGTTATTTCGATGAGACACGTTTTGGCCGTATCAAATGATATACCCCCTGTACCCACATGGCTGGGTGTATAAAAGTTAGTTAGGCTGGAAGTTTTATTATTTCTTCGAGTAGGGGCTGGGTTTTTTTGGTAAAAAATTGCAAAAATGGTAAAACCTAAAAATAAAAAATTGCAAAAATGGTAACACACAATAGCTTCTTACTGACCTCAAATACCTTTCTACACCACCAACAAAAAAAAAAAAACGTTAAATTTTTTTGCAAATTACATATCAAAGCCCATTTTGTTCGACCCTCGTATTATCATGCAGACATTTAGTGTGATTATTGCGTACATTTTCCATTTCTGTAATTAAATTAAATGAAATAATTTTATTAACCAAGTCTCCGGTGGTAGTGGTGGTTGTGTTCTACTGGACCCTTGGGTTGTGAGGTCAAAATAAAGTTAACGCATTTTAAATTGAGTCATATAAGGCGGCGGGTATGCGGCACAAAACAAGGCAGACATACAAAATGAACCAGACAAGAGTAGCAGCAGCAATAGCAGCAACATACAGATAAACACACGCACACACACAGATAGATAATCACGAGCAGACGACGAAATATGATGAATAACTTTAGGCCGTGCTATCGTTATGTTGTATGACACGACGATTGTATGTTGTATCGCACTTCTTTAAATTGCCAGCACTAAAAAAGTCATTACATCTTTATTTGTTGCATGGCAGTTGGTTGGTCGCATTTTTTCAGTCAATGAAAAAAAAAAAAAAAAAAAAAAAAAAACAAACACAAACACAAGCACCGTAACATGCCAACTTGCCATATAAAGAGGTTCTTGCCCAAATTATCCAAGTTGGTATTCTTTTGGTGTGAACGCGTTAAGTGGTTGTTGACTGATGTTGGTTGGTTTAACTATTTCATTTTGTCGTTTTGCCAAACTTCCGGTGATATTTAAAGCCATTGCAAAATAGACAATTTCCTATGTTCGCTCCATCCACACCACCAACCCGTCAAAAATAATTCACACCCGGACATGGTGATGAGTGTTGAATATCTGTTATTAACCCTCTGGTATTTGAGTGGCATAATGAGGGTGTTCAACAGGCAAAATGGCAATGTGTCGACAGTGTTTTGTGTGTAATGAGACAATTTTAGATAACAGTGAGTATAAGGGAATATTTAATGTCGGGAGTTAACAACAAGTAGGTTAAATAGGACAGTACTGTAATATTGTTTCAATATATTCCAGTTTATAACAGTAAAAAAAAGCCAAAAGTCTGGCGGAGCTTACCCTATGCATATTCAAATAAACGTTCATATTAGAAATTCATCTGAAGTAGATCATACCAACTATCAGCCTTTTTTGAATGCGTATTATGGCTTTAGAACAGTTATGATTTGGAATCAGAAGGAACTAATAAATGAGAAGCATGTCCAACTCTGAATTGATTTCCACCAAATATGACAGAGGCATTTGGACCTCTCGTACTTCGAGAAAGCTTAAGTTAACAAATTAAAAAGTATCGGCCGATTTTGCCGACAAATGTATACCCTCAGCCAATGTTCGATTGTTTAAATATTTTTTGACTTCTGTTGGGATTATTCCAATTGTTCCGAAGGATTGGAATAGGTTCCAAAGGAATGGGCCAATATTGTCAATTTTGTATTGTACCTAAATAAATATAATATAAACATTGCGACGTGTCAGGTTTGGATTATATCGACTTCTTCCTTCTCTTTATATGAGAGATGTGATAATTTTTGGAAAATTTTAAAATGCGAGTATGAGGTACCAGATACAGTGGACCGAAGTATTCTATTTTCACACTACATCTAACACAACTAAAAATATTGATACAGGCAAAATTACAAGAAAATACAACATTTATATCCAATTTTATGCGAAATAATAAATGCCATACTCATCTCAGGTTTCTGGTTAAGTGAAATATTTAGATATAGCAAATTGAAAAGAATCGCAAATTATGACCCAAAAAATTACCCTTTGTGGGTGAGGTACAAGTACGGTACAAACACCTCCGTCTTCACAACAGATCTTGTGTTATCAAAAATTGTTTGTATGTGTGAAATTTGAAGAGAGTTGAATACATATTTCGCTTTCTTTGGGCGTTTTGTTATTCAAAATCTTGAACCTAATGTGGGGAATGTACCAGAAGAAATGGTCCGATCTCTACCATCTTTATAACAGATCTTGTGTTGATGGAAATATTTAGATCTGTCAAGTTAAATGAAATGGATGTTAATTTTGCGTTTTGTGAGCTTTGTGGATAGTCCAAATATTGACTTTTTGTGGAGAAGGTACCAGAAGGAGTGAACCGATATATTCCATCTTCACAGCAGATCTTGTGTTAGTAGAAATAATGGGATGTGTGAAATATGAAGAGAACCGCATGCTTATTTCTGATTTTATGATCGTTTTGGATATTCAAAACATTGACCCTTTGTGGAGGAGGTACCAGAAGAAATGGTCCGATTTCTATCTAAATAACAGATTTTGTTTGATGGAAATATTGAGATGTATTAAGTCTGAATGGAATCGGATGTTCATTTCCCGTTTTATGAGCTTCATGGATATTCAAAATTTTGACCCTTTGTGTGGAATGTACCAGAAGGAGTGGACCGACATCTTCCATCTTCACCGCAGACCTTGGGTTAAAAAAATGTTATGATGTGTGTAATTTGAAGACAATCGGACTCTTACATCACACTTTATAAGAGTTATAATTATTCAAAATATTGACCCTTTGGGGTACTCCCCCCATGGAGTGTACCGATATTGTCCATTTTCGTACCTGACCTGCCACTGAAGCAAATATAAGAATGTACGCAAGAATTGGAGCAAAATGGAATTATCCGTTCTCTTTCTGTTCAATTTTTTTTGTGACAATTTTGACCTTTTTCGGGGAAGTAACAGAAGGAATAGACCGATATTTCCCATCTCCGAGCTCTATCTAAGTTTGATAAAAATATTAAGATGTACTAAGTTTGGACCAAATCGGATACTCCCTTCGAGAGTTATCGTGCGCACCAGCCAGACAGAAAGAGGGACGGACATCGCTAGATCGATGACGATCGATATATACCCTCTCTAGTCATATGGCTGAGGGTATGTAAACTATGTATGAGAGATATAAATATGTGGGAACCGAGTTTCACCAGATGTCATAATTGCTTCCATGATAAATTCGCTTAAATGTGGCAAAACCCACTCAACCCACTGATATTACACATTTGGTGAAAAATCAGATGAAGATATATACGGAAGCTATATACAAATCTGAACCAATCTCGATAAAAGGGGGTAGAGAGGTTTCTGAGTTTTTTTTTGCAGTAGAGAGTGAAATTTGCATTTCTGAGCTTTGCTGCATTTCAGGTGTGGTTTAAAAAATACACATACATATATATAGATTAAACAAGGGTGTGTCAGAAACTAAAAAAAAAACAATTCATTTTCGATAACAATTTATCGCCAGATTTAAATATACATAGCTTTTATATTATTTATCCCGTCAATCAAATTAAGTGAAAATCGGTTCAGATATAGCTCTCACGTATATCTTCTATCCCATTTGATGGAATACTGACAACTCCTCTCGTGTACACGGTTCCAATTTTTGACAACGGATATATGCACGGTTTTATTGTTTTTTTCTTTTATTAATCCTTTATAAGAGTCCTTGCACCTGTGGCCATTCCTAGTCATCTTTCTTCATTCAATTTTAGAGAATGTGTATACCCCTGAGTTTAAAGTCCTTTGGCACAATTGATATTCACTGTCCATCGAAGCAGACATCTGCTGACAAATAAATATGTATCGTTTTGTCTACTCTTCTAACATGTCGCAGTCATGGTTTGTTTCGTTTGCTTCCCCTTCCTAATATTAATTGAATACAAATTTAAATACAGTTTTATTTTGGGCGACGATTTAACGCTAGATGCGAAGACCGACTGTGGGACGACGCATTGTTTTTAAATTATGGCTCTCATAAATATGAATGAAGAGATCCATCAAAATAGCCAGGCTTGTGGCAAATATCCATCATATACATACATAGATATATATGAACAAAAGCATATGTGTATGTATATGTAAAGCGTTTGAAAATATGTATGACTTTCAATAATTTACATCTATATATGAGACTTGTTTTTGTCTATCATAAAACTGTGGAAAACGTTATTGTTGTTTGATTGTTGTTTTTTATAAATAATGCATATATTTTAACATAACAATTTCGTTGTTGCTTTAAATTTGACAAATTTGTCAGTCCATTCAGCACCTGTGATTTAAATTTTGTTTAACATTTATTTGGTAAATTATTTCGTATATAAATTAAATTGCCATCGAATTCTGACTTGTTTTGACCTTTCCTTTCCCAAACTTTTGGGTAAAGTATGATCCTTTGCTGGAAGTCGGAATTGTTTTTTGTATTTTTTTTTAATTTTCTGTATTAGTTATTTTATGAGTATAGTTTGTTGTTGTTTCTTAAAACAAGTTAAAAACTATCAGTCGGTTTTGCCGACAGATATTTACCCTCACCCAATGTTCGATTATTTAAAAATATTTTGACTTGCGTTCTGATTATTCAAATTGTTGACCCTCTATGGAGTAGGTTGCGAAGAAATGGGCCAATTTTGTCCATTTCGTATCGGTCCTAAATAAATATGATATAAATATTGCGACGTCCCAGGTTTGGATTATATTGGTTACTTCCTCCACTTTATAAGATATATGTGATCATTTTTAGATAATGTTAAAAGTGTGCGTGAGGTCACAGATGTAGTCGAACGCAGTATTCCATTTTAATACTTCATCTAATCCAGATAAAAATATTGGTATGGCAAAATTACAAAACAATCGAACATTTATATTAAATTTTATGAGAAATCATAAATTCCATATTCATCTCAGGTTTAGTTGTAAAGAATTGTCGACTTGTTTCACAAGTTATGAGCGATAAAAGTATTGAAAATTATGACCCTTTTTGGGTGAGATACTAGAAGGAGTTCGCAAATATATATCATCTTAACAACAGATGATGTGATAGCAAAAATGTTTGTATGTGTGAAATTTGTAGAAAATAGGATGCTTATTTTGCCTTATTTAAGCGTTTTGTTTTTTTCAAATCTTGAACCCTATGTGGGGGAGGTACCAGAAGAAATGGTTTGATATCTACCATTTTTTTACCAGACCTTCTGTTGATGGAAATATTGAGATGTACCAAGTGTGAATTGAATCGCGTTTTATGAGCTTCATGGATATTAAAAAAAAAGTCAACCTATAGCCACACCAGATCTTGTATTAGTAGAAATAATGGGAAATGTGAAATATGAAGAAAACCGGATGTTAATTTCGGATTATAAAATCGTTGTGGTTATTCAAAACTTTGACCCTTTGTGGGGGGAGGTACCAGAAGAAATGGCCCGATCTCTACCGTTGTATGGGGGCTGGCAACTATACAAATGTGTCCATAATTTTGGCCTTCTGTCCCAATTCGTTCGAAATAGTGTGATTACAAAAAAAAAACAGACAGACAGACATCGCTAAATCTACTTCGAATTTACGCTGATCAAGAATATATATACTTTGTAGAGTCTATGATAAATGGTGGAGGATATAACAATGAAGACATGTGTTTTGAAATTTTACATCTCAAAGTAACCATAATTTCGAATTTTCGGTTTAAGAGTACTTGGAATCCGTTGATTTTAGGTAAAAAGTATCTTCGTCCATATTGCAGACAAAACGACACGAGGATTTTTTTGTTCGAAAATGTTAACCCTCCAGCGAATCAACAAAGGGGTCTTTTTGTCTTTAAAAAAATATGATAGAAAACTCCCTTTAAACGGACGGCAAGTCAAAATATTATACAAAATTATCTGTCGTAAAATTCTACAATAGGTCCTGGAAAACGTCAACAATCGAAATCTTATATAAACGCCAGGAATTCATATATTAATTAATTTTATTTAAAACACTGTTAAATGAACGATTCGAGAAATACGGAGAGAAATTACAATTTCCTTTTTCAGAAATTTTCAAAAAATTTTAGGAGAACACCACTCCCTCCCTCTAAAATATTTGTCACGTTTCTTGT
Source organism: Musca domestica (assembly GCF_030504385.1). Classification (NCBI taxonomy): domain Eukaryota; kingdom Metazoa; phylum Arthropoda; class Insecta; order Diptera; family Muscidae; genus Musca; species Musca domestica. The sequence continues at coordinate 9,860,904 of NW_026712296.1, read as the reverse complement.
AAGCTTACTGTCGAACCACATAAATATGGGGATATGGCAAGTAATGTCGAATTCCGAATCACTGTGTGGCCCTGACAATTATGTAAAAATTTTTTAAAGAAAAAATCTCTATTTTTTCTGATAATATCTATTTTATTCATTGTCATGGAATTATTTTTAATTAGTTTTTTTTTTCCATTTTCTTTCTAGGTAAACATTTCATTGAATATACTCTTTAGATCAACTTTGGTAAGAGATTAAAAAGTAACGTACAACAGAGGTTTGAGACCTATAAATTAAATCCATTGAGAATTTAAAAAAAATATATTTCAAATTGCAATATCTTTTTAAAAATAATCGTCATCATTATATATAGAATTCACTATTTTTTGGGTTTATTGATGAGGATGTCAGTTTCTTTCACTTTTTTTACAATATAAGGAACATACGGGCTGACGGTGCTTCTCTTCTTCCAAACTTAATTTGCTCTCATTTATACCTGATAATTATTATATTGAGATTGTGATCGTCACTTGAATATGAAAAAAAAAAAAAAAATAAATCACTTCTCGTTGTGTGTTTTTAAAAAAATTTACCTCCATTATTTTGACATCCATCTTGAATCAATTTAAATACAAACATTAATATGGGTTTTCTCAAAACTTGTAAATGACATATAACACCGGCATTATTTTGGTTAAACTGGCACTAAATGATCTGCCGCCTAATGACCCAATGATGTGTTCGTTTCATCATTCATTTGTTCAGTAAATAACGATAACCTATTAACATTTTTTAGAACACCTCCAAAAGTAAAGATTAATGACTTTATAAGCATTGGCGGTTATTTATTAGTAAATATGTTTCAATTTGTTATGCGAAATATAATCAAATTGAATTTGTATAATTAAGAAATTTGAAAGCATTTCAAAAAAATGTTCAAAGTTAATATTTTTTCAAATTAGAAAAATAATAAATTTGCATTTTATAAGACTAACAATTGGTACCCAATTAGCTGCTTATTAGTACTTTTAGTGAACTTAAAGTTCGGATTTCCAAAAAACCGTTAGTTCACTTCTTGCTCGAATTTCCAAAAACCGAGACTGGCAAAATTTCAAGATTCAGACTGGGCGTTGATGAATCAGTCATCGATCTATTTTCTGCCCTCAAACCTCAGCTTAAAGAAATAATCCAATTAGAGGATACTGCAGTAGACTTTTGCACTCTTGTCATTCCCTATGTTAGACCAATCGATATAAATTGCTATACTGAATTTGTGTCCTGGACTGTTTGCATAATGCAAGTTGCAGCACCTTCTTTATCAGCGAAAAATTTTATGTGTAGGTCCCATATAGATGATTTCTGGTATTTGAAGCTTTCTGTCCCATTTTACACCAAACCAAGTAAATAATTCAACTCCTCGCAAAAAAACAGGGTGAAATGAAAAAACTGCAACCAACTTCAGACTGCTGTCATTCACACGCCACTCATCCGACAGCTGTTAAAATTATACCAGTGACAGCTCATTATATTGTTTACAAACTTACAAAAGCATTTTGGTGAGAATTTTCCAGAAAAAAAATATTCGTGATGGAATTCAAGCGTGATAGTGTAATTTCTTTATATTTGGCTGGAAAACCACAAGTGACAATCGTTAGAGCACTCCAGCATTTAAATGTGAATAAATGTTTTGTGTCTCGTACCATCGCTCGTTACCATGATACTGGTAGCGTAGCCCGACGCCAAGGAAGTGGACGGAAGAAAACAGCAACATCAGCAAAAGTGGTTCGAAAAGTAAAGAAGCGACTTGTTCGAAACCCGCGTCGCAGTGGCCGAAAAATGGCTCGTGAGCATATCGCAATATTCCATTCGGCAAATATTGAAAAATGAGCTCGGGGTAAAGCCATCGAAATTTCAAAAAGTGCAAGAACATACACCGCACATAAAGAAAATAGACTCAAAAGAGGTAAAGAGTTGCTTCGCTTGGCCGAAAGTGGTGAACTGCCGAATTTGGTTCGGTTTGGTTCTCCGATGAGAAAACATTGGTTGTCCAGCAGTTTGAAAACAAAATGATCGTGTCAACAGAGGTCAGCTGAATATGTGCATCTTCGGTTGGCTACCAGAACTCAAGCGCCGGCCATGGTGATGGTGTGGGCCGCCATAACAACCGATGGTCGCTCTCCGCTCTTATTAATCGACCGTGGCGTCAGGATAAATGCCGAATATTATCGTGAAAATATTCTGGAGGATGTATTAAAGCCTTGGGCACGCAAACATTTTGGCCGCAGACCTTGGACATTGCAACAGGACTCAGCACCATTGCACTGAGCACGAGCCACCCAAGAATGGCTTCATTCCCAGCGCACAATGACCACCAAAATCTCCGGATACCAATCCGTTGGACTATTGTGTCTGGAGTATTTTGGAAAGCAAGGTTGGCACTAAAAAATACCGAAGTGTCGATCACCCCAAGCAAACGTTTCGCCGGGAATGGGCCAAATGGGCCAAATGTTGCTCTGTGATTCGGGCAGCGTGTGATGGTTTCATTGGCCGTTTGAAGGCCATAATTCGTCCCAAGGGTGACCAATTCGAACGAATCTAAACTTATTCTAAAATTTGATGCTATTTCCATTTGCTATTTGACCTGTTTCCATAGAGAATAATTAATCGCCTATGTTTTTTTCGATAGAGAAAAGTTTCCTCTTAGAGAAAAATTTATCAACGATGTCTTTTCCCATTAGAATTAGAATTGTTTTCTTTGGCCTTCTAATTTAAAAAAAAAAAAAATTATTGACTTTTTTTGCAAAGATACCTCCTTTGTTTGACCCAAAACAAATAACGAAAGTGAAAAATGTCAGAAAATTGTTTTAAATTAATTTCACCTTGTAATGTATAGAGCAGAGCAATGCAATGTGAGCATGGATGATATGTGGAACATTTGAAGTACAGCGAGCGAAATGGTAATTCCAGTGATTTCTATGCAAACATGACAAACCTCACCGTCTCTCTCTCCCTCTCTCTTTACAATGTGCGTCTGTATGTCTGTCTGAGTTTCTGTATGTTTTGTTTTTTGTTTTGCCCTCGTGCTTTCATATCGCAATTAATATGACACTGAATACTAAAGAGAACAATAAACTTTAACAGAAATGACAAATAAAGCAGCAACAACAACGCAAACATTAAAAATAATATGACCAGATTAAATATTTATATTTATGTTTTATTTTCATTGAAAGAGTTAAGTTCAGAAAAGTTGACATTGATGGTATTGACTTAAGAGGACTAGGTTTAATTTTAGAGCTTGAAAAATCTGATAAAGTCTACAAAATCGGTTGGGTTATAAATACCTTAAATTAAATTTATTTATAAATGGGTCAGAATTGAGGAAATAAAAAAAAACTGTCTGAGCTGGATACTTTTCTGTATAAAGATTTTTCAAAAATGTTTCAATGAAATGTAAACTTAAATAAAATCTTATTCTAATGGGAGAAGATGTGACAACATTTTTCCCGGACACTCAAATCTCCATCCTTGCCGACATTCCATTTCAAAGAAATTGGGTATTTCTACTTTTTGCCATGCCGGCGTCTTGCATTTTAATATTCTTTTCAAGTGACTGTTCCTTACCTCTTTTTTAAAACGTTTCTCTGGACAGCATTGACTGGCACAGCTTTTCACAAATTTTTCACATGGCGAAAGAAAAAATTTTGACAAATAGCCTTATTTTGCATTCACAACGTATATTCTTTTGAAATTTATACACTCCCTACAGGCAATGCAGAAGTGAAAAGAATAAAAAGAAAAAGGAAATGATTGTATGGATTTATGAAATCCTTAGGATGAAATATATGCTTTCACTTAAGAAAATAAAAATGCCACCAACTTCGCCGTTTGTGCTGAAATAGGTTGTAGATAGTTTGAGAACAGTCTATGACTACTGGTACAATACGATGAGGTTTTGGAGCCAAACCCGAATGTTTTTGTTAATCACACATGTGTATGCACATGTGTCATATTCGTTATACCTTCAGCCATTTGGCTAGAGAGGGTAGATATCATTCGATGCGGCCAAAACGTCCCTAATCGAAATAACGGTTTTAGAACCTAAGTTTCTTTGGACCAAACCCTTTTCAGAATATTTGGAGTCGATCTAGCGATGATTGTCCATCTGCCTCTCGAAGGTAGTATCCGATTTGATCCGAATTTGGTACATCGTAATATTATTATCAAACTTAGATTGAGTTCGGAGATGGGCAATATCGGTCCATTCCTTCGGGTACCTCCCCACAAAAGGGTCGAAATTTAAAAAAATAAATATTTTACTGTCCTTTAAGGGAAAGGATAATCCGATCTTTCGCCAACTTTGCAAATCTCAATATTTACATTAGTGCTAGGTCAGGTGAGAAAGTGAAAAATATCGGTAAACTCCATCAAGTACCTCCCCCACAAAGGGTCAAAATTTTGAATAATGACAAGTATAAAATGTCATTGTCTACAAATTACACACGTCACAATATTTTTATTAACCCAAAGTCTCCTTCTGGTACCTCCCCCCACAAAAGGGTCAAAACTTTGAATATCTGATTGAAGCCCATAAAACTCGAAATTTACTTAGATTCCATTCAGACTTGGCACATCTCAATATTTACATCAACACAAAATCTGTTTTAAATATGGTAGAGATCGGATCATTCCTTCTGGTACCTCCCCCGCAAAGGGTTCAAGATTTTGAAAAACAAAACCAAACCTGGAACGACGCAATATTTATATCATATTTACTTAGGTCCGATACAAAATAGATAATGTTGGTCCATTCCTTCGAACCTACTTCATGGAGAGTCAACAATTTGAATAATCATAACAGAAGTCAAGATATACTTAAATAATCGAACATTGCCTGAGGGTATACATCTGTCGGCAAAACTGATTGATACTTTTTTACATGTTTCTATTCGAGTTTTAGAAGTCCAGCCTCCGCCAGAGTTTTTTGGATTTGCGTTCTAGCCCGCAGTATTAAAAATGAAATTTGTGTAATATTTTATAACTACAACTGTCCATCAGACCATCCACGATCTTATTTGAAAAATTACTAAGACTCATTAACTCGTCAAATGATAGACATGTCATTATTTTCAAATGGCATCTGGTATTTCAACAATTCATGTAGTATTGAGTGAGCTATGCATTTGATGTAATTATGGATCCAGTAACCATGCTATGGCTGTGACAATTAACAATTCATTATCTAATTGATTAACATTAGAAGTTCGACATTGCGTAAATAAACCTGATTTCCTATTTAAAACGGATGTATTTACGTTAATAGCCCCCTTTTGGGTTGAATGACACTCGCACACATGTTTGTGCCAAAAATGGCAATAAAAATGGTGATATATTTATGGATGTTTAGAGAAACTACACAGAGCAATGGGATGGGTGTGTGTTTGTGTGTGGAGTACATAATGGCGCAAACATGTGTTACAATGGTCAGGGTCATACGTAAAGTTTTTGTTTACATTGTCCGGGAATATGTAAATGAAAATTGTGTCATTGGGTGGTGGTTGGACAACCCAATCAGTAGCATTTGAGACTTATAGTTTAGAAAATTGCTATGACTTACAATTATTACAAAACCAATATTGAAATGCTAGGCAAAAATATGTTAAAATATGACTTCTTGTCAAATCTGTATTTGCTTAAAATATCTACAATTAATATATGGGCTATATCGATAGTGTTTATTATTTGAGAGGTGTGTTTGCTATCCGAGGACCCGAAAAATAAATTTACAGCGGATTTAGATGACAATTGGACAGAAATTCCCAATATAACGAAGATCATAAGATACCTTATAATGGGTGCTATATCGAAAAGTGGATCTGCATTGATAACGCCATAATTTTTGCATTTTTTATTTTATTGAATGAAAGCAAACAAGTAAAAAAGGTGTAAGTTCGGCCGGGCCGAACTTTGAATACCCTCCACTATTTGGAACGAATTTGGCAATTCTCAAAAACAATCAAATCCGTTAAAAATTCTATTAAAATCTTAAAAATACCGAATGTAGCTATTATATTAGGGTCTATACGACGACATGAACCTTCGTAGGTAACATTTGTCATAAGCCATTACAATATTCAAATGCGAAACATAAAAAAAATCGGTTATAATGTCGATAAAATCAAAATACCGAATATCGGGAGGTACCGTTATGTGGGGACTGTACGGAAACTTGGACCTGCACATACAATTTTCAGTCATAGGCTGTAGTATCCAATACGAACTTCAAATATCAAATTTAAAACAATTCTAATGAAAAATGTCCCTAAAATCATTAAAATACCGAATATCGGGAGGTACAGTTATATGGGGGCTTTACGAAGAGGTGGACCTGCACAGACAATTTTCTGTCTTAGGCTGTAGTATCCGTTACGAACTTTAAATACCAAATTTGAAACAATTCCGGTGAATCAATTCGCTAAAATCATCAAAATACCGAATATCGGGAGGTACCGTTATATGGGGGCTCTACGAAGACGTGGACCTGCACAGACAATTTTCTGTCTTAGGCTGTAGTTCCTTATGAACTTCAAATACTAAATTTGAAACAATTCCGGTGAAAAATGTCGCTAAAATCATTAAAATACCGAATATCGGGAGGTACAGTTATATGGGGGCTTTATGAAGAGGTGGACCTGCACAGACAATTTTCTGTCTTAGGCTGTAGTTCCATTATGAACTTCAAATACCAAATTTGAAACAATTCCGGTGATAAAAGTCGCTAAAATTATCAAAATACCAAATATCGGGAGGTACAGTTATATGGGGGCTATACCAAAACGTGGACCTACATGGCCCATTTTCAATACCAACAGTCCTGCAAACATAACATACATTTGAGGAAAATGTTATCAATGTACTTCAATTCGTTCGGAGGCTAGAATGATTTCCACAGACGGATAGACGTACAGACGGACGGACATCGCTAAATTTTTTTACCCTCCACCATAGTATGGAGGGTATATTAAGTTTGTTTGGTATTTTTTAGTGCCAACCTTGCTTTCCAAAATACTCCAGACACAATAGTCCAACGGATTGGTATCCGGAGATTGGTGGCCACTGTGCGCTGAAAATGAAGCGAGGAACCTCATTTTGTAACCATCCTTGGGTGGCGCGTGCTGATTCCTGTTGGAATGTCCCAGGTCTGCGGTCAAAATGTTTGAGTGCTCAAGGCTTATATAGACCCTCCAGAATATTTTCGGGATAATATTCGGCAATACCGATGCCACGGTCGATTAATACGAGCGGAGAGCGACCATCGGCTGTTATGACGGCCCACACCATCACCATGGCCGGCGTTTGAGTGCGAATCGAAGGTGCACATTTTCAGCTGACCCCTTTGGCAAGTAAACACGATCATTTTGTTTTCAAACTACTGGACCACAAATGTTTTCTTATCGGAGAACCAAACAGAACCAAATTCAGCAGTTCACCACTTTTGGCAATGCGAAGCAACTCTTTAGCTCCTTTGAGTCTATTTTCTTTCTGTTGCGGTGTAAGTTCTTGCACGTTTTGGAATTTCAATAGCTTTACCCCGAGCTCATTTTTCAATATTTGCCGAATGGAATATTGCGATATATTCAGCTCACGAGTCATTTTTCGGCCACTGCGACGCAATTTGTGTGATTTTGTGTTAAATAAGTGTATGTATGTGTGAAATTTGAAGAGATTTGGATGCTTATTTCGCTTTCTTTTACTGTTTTGTTTTTCAAGATCTTGAACCCTATGTATTGGGGAGGTACCAAGACAAATGGTCCGATCTCTATGGTCTTTATAATAGATCTTGTGTTGATGGAAATATTGGGATGCACCAAGTCTGAATGGAATCGTATGGTAATCTCTTTCTGTGCAGTAACATTTTTTTTTTTAAATTTTGGCATGTTTTGGGGGAGTTGCCAGAAGGATTGGACTGGTATTGCCCATCTCCGTACTCGATCTAAGTTTGATAATAATATTACGATGTATCAAATTTAGGCCAAATTGGATACTCCTTCAAGAGTTATCGTGCGCATCAGCCAGCCAGACAGACGGACGTACGGTCCAAGGAGACCTAGGATCTAAAACCGTTATTTCGATGAGTATAAAAAATTAACTTATTAGGGAACCAAAACAACGGTTATTCAACTTTGCTCCACATATATTACAAACTCAAACAGTTTGAAGGTATTCGGACGGAACATTCTTGTCTCTTCAGATATAAATAAATAAGCCAACCTAAGTTGTTATTTCTTGTAAGTAGATTCGTTGGCTACGTAAAAATAAATAAATTTAGTTTGTCATGATTGTTTACTGTCGCACTAATTGCCTCCCGCTCTAACTCTAAACACGTGACAAGTGTCGTATGTCTTTTGGCTGGTAGGCCGTGCGTTACATTCAGACTTGTATTCATTCATCATCACCACCACCATCCATCTTGATGGTCTCAAAAGTGTAGTGTACATCTTCATTTTTTTTTCGTCGTCGTAAATGCTTTTTCACATATTAGTGCTATAGTTCGTTTGGATCACTAAATGACTGTGCAGCTTGCAGCCGAAACAACGCTCCCCACCACTCGACTAAATTGGGTTAAGAATTTACAAGTTGTTCGTTCGCATGTTCGTGTTCTATTTGTGCGAAGACAGACAAAGTGCTTAGACACCAAAGGGTCGGTGTTAATAGCATCAGATTTAGGCGACACGAAACTTACGGAACGAACAGACAGACGCGAAATTGTCACAAAAAGAGATTCCCATCGTCATGATCAGAGAAAAGTACCGTCTATGCTGTAAAAGTTGACGTACATAGCCAATACACAAACATAGATTGGGTGAAAAATAATGCGACACACATTTTCTTTACAGATAGCGTTGCCCCATTTTCTATTTTGTTATTTATCGAAAGCTTCTTAAAAGTACTCCAAATGGCCAGGTTATTTTCGGCTTAAATATATCGCTAAAAATACATCGACGATGACTATTTTGGTCTGGTTTCGCCAATTAATACTGATTTCATGTAGAAATTTCGATCGCACACCCAATTACCCGAATTTTGTTTTCTCAATCACTTCAAAAAAGCTCAAGCGACTATGAATTAATTCCATTCGTAGCGAATCGGTTATAAACTTTATGCTCAAACCTAAAAACAGAACCATACAAGTTTGTACAGAACCGTAACTTCGAAGGGAAAAACATCAAACCTTTGAATATATGCTTAGCAGACCTCAGATTTGCTCGTGTTTATTTGCAACTGAAATATTCTCGCGAGCGGGAGTACTCGAAAAGTAGGAGATTACTCTCCCGTGTTTTGTTTTACGTGGGAATGTTCGTGGGTTACTCCTGTTTGAAAAATAAGAGTGAGAGTCAAAATGATAGAAATAATGTAAATGTTTGCTCTAAGATTAAAATCGAGTTGGAAAAATCGTATGCAAAAGCCAAGAAGAGAAGAGCAACAGAAGTAAGATATAAGACTATTATATGCTTTTACTCGCGAATGTAACTCGCTGAAATGCTCGAATTGTGTGAGTATTATACAAAGTTTACTCTCCACTCTTTTATACAAAGAGCCAAGATCAAGATCAAAAAAAAAAAATCCATCGAAAAATACCGCTTAAATTAAACCCCTTATATGGAGGATATACGAAGTCGTGGACCTGCATAGACAATATTCTGGCATAGGTTGAAGTACTCATTAGGAGCTTCAAACTTTAAATACGATATTTGAAACATTTCCGCCGCTAAAATCATCAAAATGCCGATTATCGGGGTACCGTTATACGGGAGCTATACGATATCGTGGACATATGTAGACAATTCTCTTCCAGGGGGTAAAGTACTCACAAAGAACTTCTTGTGTAGAATTTCAAACACTTCCATTGAAAAATGTGCATAAAATCATCAAAATACCGATTATCGGGAGGGGGAATAGTACCATTATTTGGGGGCTATACGATATCGTGGACCGATATAGCCCGTCTTCGAACTTAACTAGCCTTAAATTTTACAATAAGTTTAGATTTGTTCAAATTGGTCACCCTTGGACATTATGGCCAAACGGCCAATGAAACCGTTACACGCTGCCCGAATGTTGCTCTGCGGTATTTTGGCCTATTTCCGGCGAAGCGCTTGCTTGAGGTGATCGACACTTTGATATTTTTTAGTGCCAATCTTGCTTTCCAAAATACTCCAAATACAATAGTCCAACGGATTGGTATCCGGAAATTTTGGTGGCCGTTGTGCGCTGGAAATAAAGCGAGACACAAAAGATTTATTTACATTTAAATGCTGGAGTGCTCTAACGATAGCCACTTGTGGTTTTCCAACCAAATTTAAAGAAATCGCTCTATCACGCTTTTTTTCTATCAATTTTTTTTCTGGAAAATTCTCACTAAAATGCTTTTGTACTCTTGTAAACAATATAATGAGCTGTTACTGGAATAATTTTAACAGCTGTCGGACGAGTGGCTTAGATGTGACCGTAGTCTGAAATTGATTGCAGTTTTTTCATCTCAGGCACTCCTTCTGGTACCTCACCCACAAAGGGTAAACATTTTGAATATCCATTAAGCTCATAAAAATCGAACTTGCTACATCTCAATATTTCCATCAATACCAGATCTGTTATAATGATGGTAGAGATCGGACCATTCCTTCTGGTACCTCCCGCACAAAACACTCGTAGAAAGCGAAATAAGCATCAAACTCTCTTCAAATTTCAAACACACAAAACATTTTTGCCAACACAAGATCTGTTATGAAGATGAAATATATCTGTGAACCCCTTCTGGTATCTCACCTACAAAGGGTCACAATTGTCGATACTTTTATCTGTCATAACTTGTGAAACAAGTCAGCTATTCTTTACAACTAAATATTTCTGTCAAACAGAAACCTGAATTGAATATGGAATTTATGAATTCGCATAAATTTAGATATAAATGTTCGATTTTCTTATGATTTTGCCCATACCAATATATTTATCTGTATTAAATGAAGTACACAAATAGAATACTTCTGTCGACTACACATTTTATCATTTTCTAAAAATTATTACAAATCTCAAATAAAGCGAAAGAAGTAGTCGATATAGTCCAAACCTGGCACGTCGCAATATTTATATCATATTTATTTAGGATCGATGCGAAAGGGCAATATTGACCCATCCCTTCGAAACCTACTCTAACCTTCGAAACCTACTCCATACCTTCGATACCAACTCGACAAAACCTTCGATACCTACTCCAACGAAACCAATTGATACTTTTTAACTTGTTGTATTGTAAATCTGGTTGAATAAGTCCGAATTAAGCAATAAATCTTGATAATATGGCTTAATCCAAATAGCATTTCCTATCGAATCGCGCTTTCATATTACAATTTATAGTGATGGTCAATCCCGACTGTTTGTTTTCTCATGCCATTACCTGAAATATTAAAAATACCTTAGAATATTCGGCATTCATAAATATTGGCATTCAGAATTAATAAAAACAAGTAAGCAAAGGCTACAGTCGAGCGGGGCCGACCGTTGAATACCCTACAACACTATAATAAACGATACAGTTTATATAGGCGAGATACTCGAAATAATTCCAGAAGATATTGTGACAAATAATAAAAGAAAACCATCAGGTTTCGTTCTCTAATTTTCGAATAATAGCAACTTAAACTAATTTGCTCATTTCCAATTTATTGGTAGATGTTGCACTTAAATGGTCTTCCTAGATCTGGAACCAATATTTCCCAAAGACGTATAACCTCTCAGAAGTGGCAAAAGATTAACATTTATTATTGGTTTTTGACTGAAACGCATCTATATGAGATACAGACATTTGACTATATTCTTCAACGAAATCAGCGTTAACGAAATAGTCAGAAGTGCATCTTTCCTGTATTTGTGAATTCTCCAAAAAAGTCACTGGAATGAACATTTTCCTATTTTGTCCACAAAAGTTGGCAAACTCCTTCACACATTGAATATTTTTGGATGGCCATCCAAAACTGATTGGCTTTTGCAATGTCCGGTAACCCCCATAATTACGACCTGCTGATAATTTTGCAGTTTTTTGGTCCATTTCAACCCCTAAATATATGGCGATCATCTCCAAAAAGAATAGGCTTTTATTCTGACCCTCATCTTATCTCCATGCAAAATTTCGTAAGGATCGGGCCATAAATGCAATCTGTATATGATATCCTGATATCCTAACCACTTAGTTTCGTTAGCTATAGAAATATTACCAAATGTTTAATTCAAAATGAAAATATGTCAAAAATATGAAAAAATTGAAAAAATATAAGAAAATTTTACAAAATCAATATTTTCATCTTTAGAAAGATATTTTTATGCGATTTTTTTAGACGTTTTTTCTTTCCTGCCAATATGCCATTCTGAATTAATGAGAACTGTCGAAATCAGTTCAGCCGTTCTCGATATATAAGAGATTTTTCAAGCATATCTTCTTTGATAAACATATATATCGCACATATTTTGTTATATATCCGTTTTGTTGGATGTTAACATCAATGTAAAGATCAGAAGTAACCTTATCATTGCTTTGTGATTTCGCCGGGATTTAAAATATTCGCGGTTTAATGAAAAATTTTGGAGTTTTTCAACACAAAAGATATGGTCTATTTTACCCGCTAAATATTATCCGATGACCACCCAAATGGGTAGGCTTTTTGCCAGCCCTAAACTCTAGCTACATGCGACCTGTAGAGCAAGTGCAAAATCAGAAATTTTTTCAGTTTTTGGTCCATTTCAACCCCTAAATATTATGCGATCATCACCAAAAGAAATAGGGTTCTATTCTGACCCAAGCCCCACCTCCATTTTAAATTTCGTGAAGATCGGACCATAATTGCGACCTGTAGAGTGATTACAAATTAACATGGACAGACGGACAGACGGACGGACGGACATACATAGCTAGATCGACTCAGCTCGGCGAGATAGGAAGATCCATATATACTTTCCTATGTGGGAAATCAATATTTCGTGGTGTTACATAATTTTTGGCCCAATCAAATTTATAATACCCCCAACACATAGTGTTGTAGGGTATAAAAATAATAGAACCATTTATATTTTCCAATATTTACTCTTTTTATTGATATAATTTATTTATTGTGGATTTCCCCTCTCAGTAGAACTACGAAGATTAAAAATACTTTTTTCTTAATGGTGAATCAAATGATAGTTGATACTTACAACTAAACGATTTGTTTGTTTTATAAATGCGATTTTCTCTGTTCATTCCTCTATTTTCACATCTCCGTCGCGGACGCCATGTGTGCTTCAGAATGAAAAACAATTTTTTGTAGCCGCCACAGAAGCGTATTACAAACGATTTCCGGCAACAAATCAACACTACAGAATTTCTGCGTACATTAGATGGGTTATAATTACATAGATGAGATATTTTCATTTAATGATTTGTATTTATTTATTAAATAAATGTTTGGTTTATTTAAAAAAAATTAATCATGTTTTTTTATATATATTTTTTTTTGCTAATTTATTACTGCTCATATGTGGTGTAACATATGGTATTAAGAAAGAATCTTCATTCATTCTGTATATAAAAAGCTTGGTTGTGTAAAAAAATATTAATAAATAAAACAAAAAAAATATATATTATTTTAATCTAGCCAAATAAACCCTATCGTTATTCCAACTGGGTAGTTGTAAAATTATTTGTACAGATAAAACATTAACAATTAACGTTTCATATTGGCGGACAATATACAAATTCCCCACATCAAGATAGCGTAATAGGTTAAATGCGTCATGCCTTATCTTTTGTTTTTGCAATAAAATCAAATTACGCGTTTACATGGAAGATAAACAATCGACAAAAACGAAACAAAAGAAAAGAGGAAAAAATACGGCAACATTGCCGGCATTAACCCACCACCAAATTTGGAATAATCAACACTGGGCAACATAAATAATAATAACAAGGAAAATTGAAATGCCTATGAAAGTAGTGTTCAAAATATAAGACATTTTGGATGTCTACATTGCGAGGTAACCAATCGACAAAAATGAGATTTTCAAACGAAATTCTCTAAAAATATCTACAAATTTACCAATTCGTAGGGACCTGACCCTTTTGCCCCACACCGGCTACGACGGTGCTTGGAAGCCATACATTTAAAGTATATGGTGTCTTTGGTAATATTCCTGGCGGAGGGGGCATAATTTTATAAAGCAAACCAGCTAAGGGTGAAAGTTGAGTCATTACAGGAATCCTTCTAGGCTCTTTTCTTACAAAATATTCAAAAACTCCATTAAGATGTGATCGAAAAGAAAGAATATTTTACAAAATAGTTCTCAAATAATTTACTATAGGTCTATGAGTACATCAAAAATTCGGAACTCAACTGCTGGAAATCTATAAAATAAAGAAGTAAAAAAAAAACAGGGATAAAATTATTTAAATTCCAAATTTCAAGTGTTACAGATGTAGGGGATCTCTAGTACCAATTATCAATACACCGAATATAGGGAGTTGCCCCGTTATGTGGGCGATATGCGAAGATGTGGACATGTACAATCAGTTTCCTATCATAGGAAGTAGTATCTATTAAGAACTCCAAATACAAAATTTGAAACAGTTCTGTTTGAAACGTGTGACACAAATCAACATTATACCGAATATCTGGAGGTACATTTGTGTGGGGACTATAACAAAATGTTGAATAATTACCATTCTTATAACATGTAAAAAAAAGTCCGATTGTCTTCGAAGTTCACACATCTCAATATTTCTATAAATGAAAGATCTGATGTAAATATGGAATATATCGGACCACTCCTTCTGGTACCACTTCCCCCAAAAAGGGTCAACATTTGGTTGCTTATAACCCCTATAACATGCGAAACAGGTAAGGGATTCTCATTAAACTAAGTAGATATTAATGTTTGACTAAGCTCGTGATTTAAAATAAATATCAAGCCTCTCGGGATCTTAGTAGGTAGTTAAATTCCTCCTCCTCCTTTTAGGTTTACCCTCCATATAACATTACTCCTGATTTCCGATATTTTGAGGTCTTTTTTTAATTTCTAGACCAATTGGCATCAATTGGATATTTCGAATTCTTGGTGGGCGAATTAACTCCCCTGAAAAATAGGTATAGCCAAACTTAAATACTTACTAGATTTAATCGGCCTTAGCGACGTTTTTGCTTGTTTCCAAAAACGGTTTCTTTGTGAAACCGTCATAAAGAGATCAATTAAAAACTTACAGACAACAATGGACTTTCAAAAATTTTCAAAGTCTAAATAGAAGATTTTATGATAACTATCAGAGTCAAATCCGTAGATTTTCGCCAACGCCGTCAAAGTCATTACCATGGGTTTTAAGGTCCTTTAGCGCTTTCACTGAACATTTGAAAAATATGCGCTCACCAACGGTGTTTGAAATTGAGGAAAATTTTTTTCCATGGCAAAACTAGTAACCGAAAGAAATCTGAAATTCGTTCCGAGAGAGCTGCTTGAGTCAGAAAGTACAGAAACAAAAACTAGAAAAAAAGTCAAAATTACATATTAGCCACTCAGAAGCTAGCAACCATGCTACTACTATTTTTTACTTGGCCAAATTAGTTAAAGAGTACCAGTCGGTTTTGCTGACAGATTGATACCCTCAGCCTTTATCCGTTTATTAAAATATATTTTGATATGTTTTATTATCATTCAAAATTTTGTCCCTTTATAGGAGAGCTACCGATGGAGTAGAACAATATTGTCCATTTCGCTTATGACCTTAGTCTGATATAATCTTTGGAGGTGGCAGGTTTGGATAATGTGTATATACTTTTTGAAAATGCTTAACTTTTTTGGGAGTTACCACAAGGGTCAACTTACCCCATATGCATGATTTTTGAACTAAATCGGTGATTTATTTCGCATATATAAGATTTATAATTATTGATAATGTTGAAAAGTAGGGAAGGTCCAGGAGGGGGAGTGGCCCATAAATTGCATATTGAAATCAGATCTCTTGTTGGTAAAAATATTGTAATATACAAGGTTTGAAGGAAATCGTTGACATATTTCGCATGTTATGAGAGTCATAATTGTTCAAAAATTTTACCCTTTGTAGGGGAGGTACCAGAAGGTGTGTATACGTGTATATTCCATTTTCACATCTTACCTTGTAGTGGTAAAAATATTGGTATGTGTGATATTTTAAGAGAATCTGCAGTATATTTCGAATTTTATGAGCGTTTTAGATATTCCAAATTTGGGCTCTTTGTGGGTGGAGGTACTAGAAGGAGTAGTCCGATCTCGTCCTCACACCCCATCTTGCGGTAATGCAAATATCACGAAATAGTTTCGCTGTAAATACTACCCAACCAAATCAGTAATCAAACTAAAATATCTCGATATGGCAACACTGTAAACGAATGTTAGCGACAGAATAATTTCATGAATATGATTTGTTGTTGTTGCTCATGACTTCCATTGTTTGTGTTTACTCAGTTTTAGAATACCGCATCCATTTGTATTCGTAATTCACCACATTTCATGATTCCATGATTCATCCATCTTATTTTTCAATTTGTGTGTGGTTATTTATTCATTTGTCGTTGTTGTTGCTGCTGCTCATTAAATCAGCCAACAGTGGCGTAGTGCAAAAATATTCAAATTCGATAAACAAAGAATGTACGAACATTTTTTTAGATTTATGCAACCAGTAACCAGGCAAACATTAAAAAAATAAAAAAATTAAAAACCCAGACAAAATTTCTAGAAAAAAAAAAAACTGTTGACAACTGTTGTTAATTTTAAACTGATCAAAAAGCTATATACTTCGAAACGTCTTGCAACAAACTTTATTCTACCAAAAGTAGATGTATTTGTTATTTCATATCGTTACAAATTCCTTACATTAAAATAATGAAAGAAACATATTTATTCAGAATAGTGGGATCTATATGTCCTGAAGCAAATGGTCGTATTTCCATCAAATATCAATAAGGTCTAAAAATCATGAACAGTTTTTGAATAAATTTATAAAACCGTTTTTTTTT
This sequence comes from Musca domestica, assembly GCF_030504385.1. Classification (NCBI taxonomy): domain Eukaryota; kingdom Metazoa; phylum Arthropoda; class Insecta; order Diptera; family Muscidae; genus Musca; species Musca domestica. The sequence goes on along the minus strand of NW_026712296.1, from coordinate 9,843,850 downwards.
TTCTCCCATTCCAGGTATGTTTCAATTGATGTGTTATCTAATTTCGAATTTGCGTAAGTAGAAAAGCTTTGTTCCCTCATCAATTTTCTTGAAAGACACTTGTTTCTCTATCGAAAAACTTTCCAAACTAGAAAGCAAAGCTGAGAGAGCGTAAACGTAAAATTTTAAAACATCCATTCAAATATGAGTTTAAAATCATAAAATATTAAATATCCGAAGGTACACCTATATTTGTACCTTCCGATATTTAGCTATGCGAAAACAAGTTACAAAATTTAAGTCAGTGGAATGATGGACATACATATTCCAAAATTTATAAAGGGCGATTTTTTAGGTATTATCTTTTTGGGAACACTGGTCTAAACAGCTAACGTTTCGGGTTTTGTTTCACTGTCAAACATCTTCAGTTTGGCCTATAATTTAACCATGAATCGTCTTACAAAGGAACAACGCTTACAAATACTTGAATTTAATTATCAAAATATTATGTGCTCTGGTCTAAACAGCTAACGTTTCGGGTTTTGTTTCACTGTCAAAAATCTTCAGTTTGGCCTCTAATTTAACCCTGAATCGTCTTAAAAACAAACAACGCTTGTAAATCCTTGAATTTAATTATCAAAATGTTATGTACCCTGTTAAGAAAGTTCAGATTTATTTTTTATACACTCAGCTATGTGGCTAAAGAGGGTATTTATCATTTGATATGGCCAATTCGTACCTCATCGAAATAATGATTTTAAACCCTAGGTCTCTTTGGACCAAATCCGTCTGTCTGGCTGGCTGCACGATAACTCTCAGATGATCCAAACTTAGTACATCGTAATATTATTGTCAAACTTAGATCGAATTCGGAGATTGGTAATATCGGTCCACTCCATCTGGTACCTCCCCCACAAAATGTCAACATTTTCAAAGAAAATAATTTACGGCACAGAAAGAGGAAAGATAATCCTATTTTGCTCCAAATTTGCAAATCCTAATATTTACATGAGTGCCAGGTCAGGTGCGAAAATGCATAATATCGGCCCACTCCATCGAGTATACCTCCCCCACAAAGGGTCAACATTTTATTAATTATAACTCTTATAAAATGTGATATAAGTGTCCGATTATCTTCAAATTACACACATCACAACGTTTTCATTAACCCAAGGTCTAGTCTGAAGATGAAATACATCGGTCCACTTCTTCTGGTACCTCCCCCACAAAGGGTCAACATGACATCCTCTCATAAATAATATTCATTGTAGGTTTAGACTTTGGTACAGCTCCAAATATAGTTGTTTGGTTTTGGGGTCATAACGGCTTTCCAATAAAAGGTATCACACATAAAGAAAAGGATTTCTGGAGATAATGTGACAATTTAGCATGTTGACATAACAACCGAGGTGGAAATGGGCACAAACAGTCAAAATGAATTTTTCATGAATTCATTGACGGTGTGTCTGTCTATCAAATGTATTCAAAATCAATTTTTTGTCCCAAATGATATGATTTTTAGGTTCTTATTACACCCTCAGCCATATAGCTAGAGAAGGTATATGTAATTGATACGGCCAAAACGTGTCTCATAAAAATAACAGTTTTTGGTACTAGTTCTCTTTGGACCGAATTCGTTTCAGGACATTTGGGTCGATCTAGCGATATCCGTCTGTCTGGTGCGCACGATAACTCACGAAGGTTTCCGATTTTGTCCAAACTTGGTGCATCGTAATATTATTATCAAACTTAAATAGAGTTCGGAGATGGACAATATCGGTTCACTCCTTCTGGTCCGTCTCCCACAAAAGGTCGACATTTTCAAATATTTCAATATCTTACTGCACAGAGAGAGAAAAGATAATCCGGTTTTGCCCCAACTTTGTAGATCCTAATATTTGCATCAGTTCTATGACAGATGCGAAAGTTCCACTCCATCAAAGGATCCTCCCACAAAGGGTCAACATTGTGAATAATTAAAATATGTCTTATAAAATGTGATGTAAGAGTCCGATTGTCTTCAAATTACACACATCACATTATGTTTATTAACCCAAAGTCTGGTTTGAAATGGGATATATTGGTCCACTCCTTGTGGCAACTCCCCCCCCCCCAAAAGAATCAAAATTTTGAATAACCACAAAGCTCATAAAACGCGAAATTAACATCCGATTCCATTCAGACTTGGCACATCTCAATATTTCTATTAACACTAGGTCTTTTCTAAAGATGGTAGAGATCGAACCATTTCTTCTGGTTACACGCCCACATAGGGTTCAAGATTTTGAAAAACAAAACGCTCAAAGAATTTCACACATAGAAACATTTTTGCTAACACAAAATCCTTAGTGAAGATGATAAATACCTGCGAACCCCTCTGGTACCTTACCCACAAAGGGTCACAATTTTCTGTACTTTTATCTGTCTTAACAACCACAAACCTGAGATGAATATGGAATTTATGATTACTCATAAAATTGGATATTCTTGTAATTTTGCCCATACCAATATTTTTATATGTATGTGAAGGAAGTAACCAAAACAGTCCGAACATGGCAAGTCGCAATATTTATATCATATCATATTTAGGTCCGATACGAGAAGGACAATATCGTCCCATTCCTTCGAAATCTACTCCATAGAGGGTCAACAATTTGAATAATCATAATAGAGTCAAAATATATTTAAATAATCGAACATTGACTGAGGATATAAATTTGTCGGCAAACCGACCGACTTTTTTACTTGTTTTTTTATTTTTTTAGCTCTTCCAGTTAAACATCAAAATATAAAACAAAAAACCAAGACTTAAGTTATTTGTTTGCTTTTTTCATTTTTTTTTGCTGCCAGCATGGGTGTTTCTTAGACATCTTGCTTCAATCATACACACATACTTTGGATGGAACGTGACTTGGAATTATAACGACTACTTTCTTCTTTGCTTTTGCGTTCATTCACATAAAAGTCGGAAAGTGTTGTTAACACAAGGATTATTGAACAGAGAAGAATGCTTAAAGAAAATGTTGAAATCTTGGAGGGGCGCATGGTAGTATGTTTTCATAATGTGTCACTAACAGGCAGAAGGCGAGCCTGCTTAAATACTATTTTGTAATATTTCCCAATTTTAATATTCTAACTTTGACCAATAAAAGTATGTAAGAAAAAAACTATATTTTGTAATAAAAAAAGTCAAAAGTCGGGCGTGGCCGACTGTATGCTACCCTAAACCACTATGCGTTTTTAGTAGAGCTACCGTAACAAAAAAAGTTTATATTGGGAATTTATGTGAAGTAGACATACCAACTAATTATCCAAATAACATTTCTGCATAGAGCATGATATGACTTCGATAAGGATTATATTAAAAATATTTATTGGAGAAATAGATATACCGGACCGAGTTTCACCAAATGGTAAAATTCGGTTGAATCCGAAAAAATCTGTTCAATTTGGTCTGATATTACATATATGGTGAACAATGGCCGTAAAATCGGATGAAGATGTATCTCGAAGTTACAACAAAATCTGAACCGATCTCTATAAAATTTGGCAGAGGTATTTTCGAGCATTATCTGATACCCGGTATCAAATATTATTGCTGTGGAGTGCATATAACTTTAGGAGCTATAGCCATATCTGACCTGATTTGCACCAAAATCTGAAGCGCTTGCTTTTAGTCTGAATTCGTTCGGATATGCTAAAATTCAGGTCATTTGGACTGATAGTGGCTTTTTGGTGCACAATTAAACCGAAATCGGTTGAAGATATATATGGGAGCTATATGCAAATCTGAACCGATCTTGACAAAATGTTAAACACTTATTTAAGAGCTGTATCTGATATCTGCTACCAAAGATCATTGTTGTGGAGTGCATATTACACTTGTGAGGGAATTCAAAACCCCAAATCGGATAAAACATATATATGGGAGCTATAGCTAAATCTGAACATATTTGAAGTACTTGTTTCTAGGATGAAAAAATCGGTTCATTTGGGCAGATATTAGTCATTTGGTACCCAATAAACCTGATATTGGATTAAGATATATATGGGAGCTATATCCCAACCAGATCCGATCTCGATAAAATTTGACAGAGATATTTTTGAGCTCCATAAGTTATTTGGTACCAAATATCATTCTGGTGGAGTGCATATTACGCATGTGAGGGACTTTAAACCCCAAATCGGATGAAACATATATATGGGAGCTATAGCTGTACCTGAGCCGTTTGTCGTTTGGACTGATATTGGCCATTTGGTGCACATTTAACCCGAAATCGGATGAAGATATATATGGGAGCTATATCTAAATTTGATCCGATTCTCACCAATTTCAATAGGGTTCGTCCTTGGGCCAAAAAAATATTGTTTGGAAAATTTCATCTCAATCGGATAATAAATGCGACCTGCATTTTGTTCACAAGAATACATGGACAGACGGACGGACGGACGGACAGACGGACTGACATGCATAAATCGACTCAGAAAGTGATTCTATGAAGGTTCTCAAAAGTAACTATGGATATATCTCCCTTCCTTCTCCATGTTACAAACAAATACACAAACACATAATAACCTTGCCACTATGTGGTATAGGGTATAGTAATTAATTCTGTTTTGTCCTCAATTTTTAAATTCAATTCAAATAAAAGATCTACAGAGCTTGCCAAATTCTTTAACTTTTCTCAGTGTTCAGACAATTTGGACAAACTGATTTACGATTCTCTTTGCGGTCATTAATTCCATTGTATTACCATGTTGCTTCATTTGTCATAAGTACACAAAATCACTTTCAGGCCAACATGCACACACACACACATACACAAAAATGGGTCAGTGGTTAAAAATGTAATTCAGAGTGGATGAAAATAGGGGATAGATAAAATTCATTAAAAAGTCCTTTCAGTTTAACATTTACAGTAAAACAAACATTACAAGTAAAAAAACATTTAATACACTCCCCCATTGGGTAAAGAAAAAATGTGTGTATTAAATTAACTGAATTCAGTCGTGCTCCACTTTAAACTTTATATACCAGTAAGACCGTTCGCATAATGCAGTTAAATTTGTCAAAATACATTATTAACTAAAAAAGTGAAAAAATCATCGTAATACCGAATATAGGGAGATACCGTGATATTGGGGTTATAAAAGATGTAGACCTATTCTTACAATGCTTCGCCACCGGAGCTAGAATTCATTATGACCCACAAATACCAATTTTTAGATAAATCCGGTTAAATGTTTCGCCACCAGAGCTACAACCCATTATGACCTACAAATACCCATTTTTAGACAAATTCGTGAAAAATGTGACAAAAATTATCAAAATACCGAATATCGGTCCACGTTATGGCGGCTATTCCATAACATGGACCGATGTATCTCATTTTCCATGCCAACTATCCTAGACACAATACAAATTGTTCTGCCAAATTTTTAAGCTCTGCGTCAAATAATGTGGGCTGTATTGTGATTTTAACAGAGAGACAGACAGACGGAAATCGATTTAGAATTTTATGCTGATTATGAATATACAGGGTGAGATAAAAAATACTGCAACAAGTCAAAGGCCATAATTTTATTTTTTTTTTAATTTTATTGAATTTAAGCAAAAAATGTCGGAAATAGCATCAAATTTCAGAATAAGTTTAGATTTGTTCGAATTGGTCACTTTTGGCACGAATTATGGCCTTCAAACGGCCAATGAAACAGTCACACGCTGCCCGAATGTTGCTCTGCAGTATTTTGACCCATTCCGGAGAAGCGCTTAGTCAGGATATTTTGGTGTCCATTTTGCGCTGGAAATGAAGCGAGGAACCTTATTTTGTAACCAATTTGGGTGGCGCGTGCTGAGTGCGATGGTGTTGAGTCCTGTTGCAATGTCAAAGGTCTGCGGCCAAAATTATTGCATGCCCAAGGCTAAATACACCCTCCATATTTTCGGATTAATATTCGGCATTTATTCTGATGCCACGGTCGATTAATACGAGCGGAGAGCGACCATCGTCAACGTATCGCGGTAACGAGCGATGGTACGAGACACAAAAGATTTATTCACATTTAAATGCTGGATAGCCACTTGTGGTTTTCCAGCCAAAATATTCTCACCCAAATCCTTTTGTACGCTTGTAAACAATATAATGAGCTGTCACTGCAATAATTTTAACAGCTGTCGGACGATTGGCTTAGACATGACAGCAGTCTGAAGTTGGTTGCTGTTTTTTCATCTCACCCTTTATATACTTTATGTGGTCTACGACGAATATTTAGGGATGTGTTACAAGCGAAATCACATAGTTAATATACCATCCTATTCAAGGGGGAGAGCATAATTAAGTTACTTTGGGTATGACTACCATTACCAGCCCAATTTTAAAACTTCAGTAACATTTCTAAAAGACCAAAAATTTTCTATGAAATACAAAAATTTCTTAATGCAAGGATGGCAAATATTTCGAGAAGTAAATATTGCCTTTCTGTTTAGGATGTCACACGTGCTTACCTTTTTACACCCTCTTTCATAATCAGTAATCCTTTTGTTGTAAAACTGAAAACAAAAATGAATTGAATTCGCATTTGAAATGAAGAAAGGTAAGAACACCAAAAAATTACGAATGTGTTGTTATTTTTGCTCTTTAGACTTCATACATGGTAATGAATCTATTGTCTGGAAAAAAAGGAAATCCTTCAGAGGTCTTAGTTTATTTTTTCACATATGTCAGTATTTAGAAAAGAAATCATTTACACAAGGACTTATACATATCTTTTGGAAATGTATCAACAGTTTTGATGTCATTTCCAAGAAGTTTTTTTTATTTCTGTGTTTCAAACATTGCAATGTTACTATCTAACATTACTGACATAGAACTGTGTATTAGAGTGGGAGATAAAAGACAAACGGAATGAAAAAAACGGAATTTTGAAGTTTAGGACAAGAGTCACTGATGGAGAGCAGGATTATGTTCCAAAGTTACGAAAAGCTCTAAAATGGCACTAAACTTTTAAACTGATACAATTTGATATTATGTGAACAAAACTTGAAATTTGGTATGTGAATCAAGGTTGGACAGTAAGTTTGATTTATGAATGTGGTCTTGAATTTTGGTATTGGGTTACCTGTTGGTGGTAGTTTTGGAAATTATAGTTGGTTTTGGAAATATGCACGAGAATTACTAAATGGTCCTATATTTGGTATTGGGTGAATAGATAGTACTTGAAATCTAAAATTGTTGTATTAGGGCCGCTGTACCTACGGAAATGTGTACTACAATTTTTCGAAAAGAACTAAATGGTACTATATTTGGTATTAAATTAAGGGATAGAGATAAAATTCTGAAATTTGATATTGAGGTCTCTGTTGGTATCGGGGATTGAGATATAGAGGTGTTGTTGCAAATGTGACCTATATTTGTAGGAAAAATACTAAACGGTACTTAATTTGGTATTGGGTAAAGATATAGTTCCAGCTCTATCAAATTTGACATTGAGTTCTCAGTTTGTTTCCGTGATTGAGGAATGGAGATGGTTTTTTTTAAATGTGTACTATAATTGTACGAAAAACACGGTCGAGTAATACGAGCGGAGAGCGACCATCGGCTGTTATGGCGGTTCACACCATCTTCATGGCCGGCGCTTGAGTTCTGGTGGCCAACTGACCTCTTTGGCAAGGGAACACGATCATTTTGTTTGTTTACAATCTGCTGAACGACGAATGTTTTCTCATCGGAGAAAACCAAATTCAGCAGTTCATCACTTTCGGCCAAGCGAAGCATTTCTTTAGCTCTTATGAGTCTATTTTCTTTCTGTTGCGGTTTAAGTTCTTGCACTTTTTGGAATTGCCCGAGCACGTTTTTCAATATTTGCCGAATGCAATATTGCGATATGTTCAGCTCACGAGCCATTTTTCGGCCACTGCGACGCTGGTTTCGATCAAGTGGCTTCTTTACTTTTTGAACCATTTCTGCTGATGTTGCTGTTTTTTCCGTCCACTTCCTTGGCGTCGAGCTGCGCTACTAGTATCATGGTAACGAGCGATGGTACGAGACACAAAAGATTTATTCACATTTAAGTGCTGGAGTGCTCTAACGATTGCCACTAGCGGTTTTCCAGCCAAATATAAAGAAATCACACTATCACGCTTGAATTCCATCAAGAATAACTTTTTTTGGGAAATTCTCAACAAAATGCTTTTGTACGCTTGTAAACAATATAATGAGCTGTCACTGTAAAAAATTTAACAGATGTAGGACGAGTGGCTTAGAAATGACAGCAGTCTGAAGTTGGTTGAAGTTTTTTTCATCTCACCCTGAATTTTTTCCAAGACTTCTTAACCATTTGTATACTTTCCACCATACTATGGAGTGTGTATTAAGTTTGTAATTCCATTTTGTAACACGTGAAAATATCCATTTAAGACGCTTTACTATTCTTGATCAGCATAAAATTCTATGTCTATTTACCGATGAACGTCCGTCTGTAAAGTTCACTAAAGCTGTCGAACGAAATGAAAAAGTTTGTAACGTCCTACTCAGTTGTATCTTACGCCCGCAAGATTTTTGGTATGGAAAATGGGCCATATATGTCTATATTTTGTTATACTCCCCACATAACTGTACCGGTAATTTAAGGTATTTTGGACGTTTTGAGCATCATTGTAATCCGTAGTTGCTTTTGGTAAAGTTCTTATAAACTGTACCTCCAAACATTCGGCGTATTTCATACTTCTTACCGGAATTGTTTCAAATTTGGTACTTGGAGTTCGTATCGGTAACACTTCGTATGACAGAAAATTACCTACAATAGTACCTTTCGATATTCTGTATTTTTCCAATGTAAGGCAGTATTATCATAATATTTTGTATTTGATGTTCGCAATAAGCCTTCCCTGGCAGATAATTGGCAATACAGGTTTACACTTGTGTACAATACCCCATATAACCATACCACCCGATATTCAGTTTAACAAAACTTTGAGAAATTAAACAACTTAAGGTCTCCCCATAGACGACTTTAAGATTTTTATGAATACAGCATATACATTTCTCACTTCCTTTTTTGATTTAAGCATCCTGGTGCAGCTACCTCATCTGCGGGATTTGTTTTTGTCGTCGTCGCCATCATCATTACTGTTACTGAACCATAAATAAGTGTGGTAATGCCATGCAAATTATCGCATTGTTACATTCTGTAGTCCTGGTTGTTGTTGTTGGCGTTGTCATTATTAATGTGTGTCGGTCGGTGGAAGGAGTCGTCCTCGCAGTCCTTGTTCACATTTTCCTATCCACATAATAACTAAACATGTGATTCATTGTTTATGCTGCGCTGTGGTTGTTTTTCATGCATTGTGATGTGGCGTTTTTCCATCTCAGACCCTTTTTTTCCAGACAGGTGACTTGTTTCAATTTTATTGTTGTTTGCAAAGCTGTTGTTTTTTCAGATGCAAACATCTGCCAACGGCATGCATGTGTTTTTTTTTCTTTAGAGACAAGTACTCGGATGGTGTCTCAAGAGTTTGACTGCTTTTGCATTTGTGGCCAAAGTAAATTGACTCGGCTGCAATGCAAGGTCGTGTTTATGACTAATTGTTGAGGATACTGTTACGTATTTTTGTAATGTAGTGGGGTTTTCTGTTTTTATACCCCCAACCATATGTCCAGGGAGGACATAGTCGAAATAACGGTGCCTAGTCGAAATGACGGTTTTAGACCCTAGATTTATTTGGACCAAATTCGTTTCTGGACATTTGGAGTCGATCTATCGATGTCCGTCCGTCTTTCTGTTCGTCTGGCTGGCTGGTGCGCACGATAACGAAGGGAGTTTCCGATTTGATCCAAACTTGGTTCGGAGATGGGCAATATCGGTCCACTCTTTCTGAAAATAATTTACTCCACAGAAAGAAAAAGGATAATTCTAGGTCATGTGTGAAAGTGGACAATATCGGTCCACTCGTTCTGGTACCTCCCCCACAAAAGGTCAAAATTTTTAATATTCATGAAGCTCATAAGACGCGAAATTAACATCCGATTCCATTGAGGCTCGGCACGTCTCAATATTTTCATGAACACTAGATCTGTTATAAAGATGGTAGAGATTCGACTATTCCTTCTGGTACCTCCACAAAGGGTCAATAGTTTCCAAAATAAGCATCCGGTTCTCTTCAAATTACACTCATACCATTATTTCTACTAACACAAGATTTTCTATGAAGATGGGATATATCGGTTCACTCCTTTAGGCACCTCCCCCACAAAGGCTCAAAATTTTGAATATCAACGAATTTCATAAAACGGAAAATTAACATCCGATTCCATTCAAGACTTGGTACATCTCAATATTTCCAGCAAGACGAGATCTGTTAAAAATATGGTAGAGATCGGACCATTTATTTTGCTACCTGCCCCAAGTAGGGTTCAAGCTTTTGAAAAACAACAGGCTCAAACAAAGCGAAATAATCATTCCCCACTCTACAAATTTCACACATACAAACATTTGTATTAGCAAAATACAATATCTGTTGCGCAGTTGATATATATCTATGAAATCCTTCTGGTACCTCATTCACAAAGGGTCACACTTTTCAATATTTCTATCTGTCATAACTTGTGAAACAAGTCAGCAATTCTTTACATCTTGCTATAACTAAATATTTCTCCTAACCAGAAATCTGATATGAATAGATAATTTATTGGAATTTATGATTTCCCATAAAAGTGGATTAAATGTTCGATTTCCTTCAAATTTTGCGCATATCAATATTTTTATCTGTATTAGATGAAGTATGGAAATGGAATACTTCGATCCGCAATATCCTGTACCTCCCCACGCATATTTCCATATTTTCCAAAAATTTGCACACATCTATTATAAAGTATAGAGTGTAGTCGATATAGTTCAAAAGAGTCAACCGTTTGAATAATCATAACTCAAGGCTAGGGTTATCCTTCTGTCGGAAAAACCGGCTGATACTATTTTGTTCTCTCTTGTTCTCTCGTTAAGTAAAGATTACATTTGTAGACCTTACGGAAAAATGCTTAAGAAAGCAAATATATGCAGTAAATAAACATTCAAAATTTAAATATTTTTTCATGCATGGCTTGAAGGACTTCCAGCATTTATAGCTTTATAGAATATCTGAAAGGCTTTTCTATAAAATACTTGAATAAAGTGTTCAGGTGGAAGTTTAAAATTGTATGCATAGAAAATACAGTATCTACCAGAATAACTCTTATACGGTTCTACTCGCACAAATGTACCTGAACGTACTCTTATCTGGTTCTTTCTTGTATTTTCATAATCTAATCGAAACCATTTATAAACTGTAGATAACGTTTCTTTTTCTATTTAATTTTGCAAAAGTATAAAATCGATCATACTCTTGCACCGTACATTATCTTTGGAACCCATTGCGATGGACTCAAACACCAATTATTAAATATGATTTACTCTTAGCCAACACGTTAGAAATGTAAATCGAATTGATTAACGTCATTTACTGTATTCGTTTATAATCGCAATTGCTCACACACCATTTGAGGACTGTTCTCCCCTCCCAAAAATAACAAAAGTTGATTGCATTTGCCAGCCACATTTTAGCCACTAAAACGAAAAAAAAATGTCAGTGAATTGTGAAAAAGTTACCACTTCCATTGCCTATTCTCACATGCTTTGCATGCATAGAGCAATAACAGCCACAGCACAATCGATGATAACAGTAATGAAAGAAAACCCCCACCTCCCTCCCCCCTTTTCATTAGCATTGGTCAATGGCCTCATAGATGGCGTGTTTTGTCTACATGACTGGTTTGCCTCCTGTTTTTCTTTTTTGCCTGAATTTCAATATTTGCACAGTGTTTTAGGTGATTTTTAGCATGTTTTGCTGGCTAAAAATGTTTACTGCCAAAACGTTTTAAAATTTTTTTAAAACCCTCTAAATAGCGAACCCTATGTTCGGAGGGCTTGGTACACATTACGAAGTTCAAATACCATATCTTAAATTTAAATGAAATTTAAAACAATTACCATTTATAAATTGGGATAAAATCATTAAAATTCCGAGTACAGTACAGTTATATGCGGACCATACAAAAATGTGGAACTTAAAAATATCGAATAACATGGGATACAGTTATTTGGGCGAATATTTGGACCAATATAGGCAGTTTCCTGAATTGTGGACATATTGTTGAGCTCCAAATACAGCATTGAAAAATTTGGTTTAATTCACCAAAACATCGAATGTCGGGAGGTACTGTTTTATAGCAGGTACAATTATACACGTTATTTTCTGTCAGAGGTTGAGGTACTAAAGGCCAACAATTTCTTTAAAAATTGTGACTGTAACCATTCAAATAATGAATATATGTAGGTAATGTTATATGGCTGTCAAACGTGGACCTTATAGACAATTTTCTGAGGAGGTACCTATTACCGAACTCCAAATAAAATGGAAAACTGTTATTGTATTCATAAAAAAAATCAAATATTGGGATTTGGTATCCATTACCGAAAACCAAATTAAACAAGTGTATAACCTCAGCCAGTGTCCGTTCACTTAAATACACGTTATGATTGTTCAAAATGATCAGGATCACGAAGAAGTGTGCCAATATTGTCAATTTTCCCTACTGACTTTAATCTGATATAAATATTACGTGCCAGTTTCGGACATGGCTAGATCGACTCCAAATGTCCCGAAACGGATTTCGTAAACAAATTTGAAAATATATTAAAAAATATTAAAAATACGTAATAGAGGGAGTTACGTGGACCAGACAATATTTGTCGTAGACTGTAGTACCCATTAGAAACTTTAAATTCGAAATTTGAAACCATTCCGCTGAATAATGTCCTTAAAATCATCAAAATACCGAAGACCTGGACCTGCATAGACATTTTCTGTCATAGACTGAAGTTTCCATTACGTAATACGAAATACCGAATATATGGAGGTACCGAGGTCTGTCATAGACTGTAGTACCATTACTAACTTCAAGTTCGAAATTTGAAACAATTCCTGTGAATAATATCATTAAAATTACCAAAACACCAAATATAGGGAAGTATCGATTTATTGGGCTATACGAAGACCTGGCCCTGCATAGACAATTTTCTGTCCAAGATTGTAGTACCTATTAGGAACTTCATATACGATATTTGAATTGATGTCGCTACCTATATCAAAAAACCTGATATAGGGTGGTACCGTTATAGGGGGGGGGGGGGGGGGCTATACAAAGACGTGGACCTGCATAGTCAGTTTTCCGTCACAGACTTAAGGAACTATCATTAAGAAGTTTGAAACGACTCGCTAAAAATTTCGCTAAAATCATCAAATTACTGAGGTACAGTTATATGGGTGCTATATATACATGCACCTGTAAGCTCATTTTCAATACTAAAGAATATTCAGGGTGAGATAAAAAAAATCTGCAACAAAGTCAAACGCCATAATTTTACATTTTTTTTAAATTTTATTGAATGAAAGCAAAAAATACGAGCGAATACGAGCGGAGAGCGACCATCGGCTGTTATGGCGGCCCACACCATCACCATGGCCGGCGCTTGAGTCCTGGTGGCCAACCAAAGGTGCACATTTTCAGCTGACCTCTTTGGCAAGTAAACACGATTATTTTGTTTGTTTACAAACTGCTGAACAACGAATGTTTTCTCATCGGAGAACCAAACCGAACCAAATTCGGCTGTTCACCACTTTCGGCCAAGCGAAGCAACTTTTTAGCTCTTTGGAGTCTATTTTCTTTCTGTTACGATTTAAGTTCTTCTTGAATGGAATATTGCGATATGTTCAGCTCAAAATAGATTGGTTTCTGAACTAATGAGATTACTTAACTATACTTAATATTTTATTTTAGATTTTGGTCATCCAAGGAAAGATTTATTTTGTTGTTCCCTACCGGGGTAGAAAACCTTCGAAGTACGTTATGAGTTCTACGAGAACAATACTTTACAATATTTGACTCGGTCCACTGTCCATTAAAACCAGTTAAACATGTCAGCTGAACAGTATCGCTATTTTGCCTATTTTACAACTGTTCTTATGCCTCGTAGATATTTCGAACACATACCCCCACAAACACACGCGAGACTTAGAAGTTAGCACGCGGGTATTCTTGGAACGGACACTAGAAACTTTCATGCTTTCAGTCAGTCATTCATTCATTTTCCGTTTACATGTCTGAATATTTTCAATAATCTTCAGTTAGCTTTCATTCATGAACAACAAAGGAAGAGAGAACTGTGTTGCTGTTTGCGTTGCATGATACCCACCGACCAACATCAACATTTGCAACGGAATCAACATGCAACATGTGCATACATTGGTTGGGCGATAAAATATCGGTGGCATGCAGTCAAACTTCATGATGTCCAACGCAAACAACAGAAGCAACAACACACCCCACCCCACCAGTGGAAGGCAACTAGAACCATAACGAACGGACTTCTGCATATTTAATTTATGGCAGTAGTTTAGCATTACTTTTCAACTTTTCTGTTCCGTTTTGTGGTTTTTTCTTTTTTTTTTTTTTGACTCCCCTTACATATTTTGTTTTAGTTTGAGGATTTAAGTACGTTACCGTTATTTTCTGCATGTTTTAATAATAATTCGATTTTTTTTTTTGTTGCACTTTAAACTAAAAGAATGCAGAGATGCCGATACGGATAACATGTTTTGGGAAAAGGAAGAAGTATTGAAGCGTGCCACTATAGCTGTAATTAATTACAAATAATAACTTCTCCAAACGTTTATTGCCAATTGTTTAATAGGTCTATGGGCGAGCAAGCCAAAAAATCATCGAAACGAAACGGAGAAGGAGACTAGTTAATAGAGGATTTATACTTCCTACGAATTTAAAAGGATTACCGCTATTGAACTTTACAGCAAGTTACCAACAGACTCAGGTCCTCAGTCTACGAGTATAACAGAAGTTATACTCTGTATTATTAGCAAATTCCAAAGGATGACGAATTTCCTGAAAGAATCGCAATTTTAAATAATTATTATACCCTCATCCATATGGCTAGATAGGGTATATATAATTTGATACGGTCAAAACGTGCCTAGTCGAAATAACGGTTTTAGACCCTAGGTCTCTGAACCAAATCCGTTTCAGGACATTTTAATTTGTTTTTAATAACATATCCACCCTATTTTCGTCATGAAATTCTTAAATGTAATATCACACTAGCTATTTTCGCCAGAAAATCTCCAAGCCCAGCAAAGATTTGGTACCTGTCACATTTCACATTACTAGTAATGTCTGCCACATACCCTCTGCCTTACCAGTATCTCAGTAATAATGACGACATAATGTGTTACTCCTATGAAATTTACCAGGCAAACTCACATTTATTATACTAATGAGTAACGGCGTAAGGGCGATGGTTCAAAATTCCAGCCAGCAAGAACACAAATGCAAATCTAGTGTTCAATTTGTAAAGTCATTTATTTGCTCTTGTGAACGTTTGTAATACTTACTTTCTTTGACATGCCCATTTTAAAATAAGGGGTTAGGGTGCTGTTTTGTAATTCGTGTTTTTGTTATTCGTGCTAAATGTACTCAACCCATTATTTGGTAATGGCATAATTTATTTGGCTTTAAAAGAGAAATTTTTTAAGATCGACGATTTATATAAAATGGAAGACCTTGAAAAATGATTTTTAAATAAATCAATGAAGTCCTCGAAAAATATTAAAAAAATACTTTTCAATATAAAAAAAATATTTAAAAAAATATTTAGAATCCTCGTTTTTTTTTTGCATGAAAAACTCTGAAAATATATTAAACAAGTTAAATAAAATCACTCGGTATTGCCGACAGCTGCATACCCTCAGCCAATGTTCGGTTATTTGAATATATTTTGTTCCATTTCGTATCTGACATAAGTCTGATAAAACTTATCAGATTTGGATTTAATGTCGACTACTTGATTTACTTTAAATGCGATATTTGATAACATTTCGAAAAGTTCGCGTTTTATGAGAGTTATAATTATTTAACAGTTTGAACCGTTGTGGGGGAGGTACCAGAAGGAGTAGTCCGATACTGTCCATCTTCACAACACATATTGTGTTGATACAAGTATTGGCAAGTGATGAGTTTGAACGTAATCGTATGCTCATTTCGCGTTTTATGTGCTTAATGATTATTCAAAATGTTGACCCTTTGTGGGGGAGGTACTAGAGGAGTGGTCCATTCAATCCGTTCTTCATACCAGACCTTGTGTTAGTGGAAATATTGAAATGTGCGAAATTTGAAGATAATCGGACTCTTTTCTCAAATTTTATAAACGTTATAATTATTGAAAATGTTGATCCTTCGTTGTTAAGGTACTACAAGAATTGGTTCCATATATTCCATCTTCACACCAGATCTTGCAAATATAGAAGTATTGAGATGTATGAAATTTGAAAGGAATCGGATGCTCATTTTGCGTTTTATGAGTTTCATAATTATTCAAAATGTTGACCCTTTGTTAAGGAGGTACCAGAAGGAGTGGGCCGATATATTCCATCTTTACACCAGACCTTCGGTTAATAAAAATATTATGATGTGTGTAATTTGAAGACAATCGGAATTTCACACCACATTTTATAAGAGCTACAAACATTTAAAATGGAGTGAACCGGCATTGTTTATTTTCGCATTTTTCCCTCCACCATACTATGGAGGGTATATTAACTTTGTCATTCCGTTTGTAACTCCTCGAAATACTCATGTCAGACCCAACAAAGTATATATATTCTTGATCAGCGTAAAATTTTAAGCCGATGTCCGTCTGCCTATCTGTCCGTCTGTCCCTCTGTCTGTTGTAATCACGCTATCTTTCGAACGAATTGAGATAGAATGCTAAGTTCGTAAATGGGCCATATAGGTCCACGTTTTCATATAGCCCCCATATAACGGTACCTCCCGATATTCGGTATTTTGATGATTGAATTGTTTCAAATTTGGTATTTGAAGTTCGTAATGGATACTATAGCCTAAGACGGAAAATTATCTGTGCAGGTCCACGTCTTCGTATAGCCTCCATATAACGGTACCTCCCGATATTCGGTACTTTGATGATTTTAGCGACATTATTCACCGGAATTGCTTCAAATTTGGTATTTGAAGTTCGTAATGGGAACTACAGTCTGTGACAGAAAATTGTCTATGCAGGTCTAAGTCTTCGTATAGGCCCCATATATCAGTACCTCCCTATATTCGGTATTTTGACGAGTTTAAGTACAAAACTCGCCGAAATTGTTTGAGATGTCGTATTTGAAGTCCTGGTCCAGGTGTTCGCACAGCTCCAATATAACGGTACCTTCCTACATACGATATTTTGATGATTTTAGCTACATTATTCACTGTTTATTTCAGGTTTCGAATTTGAATATGGTAATGGCTTATGTCAAACAATGCCTATGTATGTCCACGTCGTATAGACCCCAATATAACGGCTATATTCGGTATTTTTAAAATTTTAACAGAATTTTTTAAGGATTCTATTTTTTGAAAATTTTCAAAATTGTTCCAAATGGTGGAGGGTATTCAAAGTTCAGCCCGGCCGAACTTACTGCTTTTTAACTTTTTTTTTTTTTTTTTTTTTTTTGAAAAATTCGACTTTCTTTGTGGGAGGTACCAGAAGGAGTAGACCGATATTGTCCATCTCCGAACTCGATCTAAGTTTCATAATAATATTACAATGTACCAAGTTTGGACCAAATCTGATACTCCCTTTGAGAATTATCGTGCGCACCAACCAGCCAGACAGAAGGACGGACGTACATCGCTAGATCGATTGCAAATGTCCTGAAACTGATTTGGTCCAAAGAGACCTAGGATCTAAAACTGTTATTTCGATGAGGCACGTTTTGGCCGTATCAAGTGATACATACCCTCTTAGCTATAATGCTGAGGATATAAAAATCCACAATTTAGAAATCAACTGGAAGTCATTTAAAAATCTACAGCTTATGCGGCCTAAAAAACAAAAAAAAATAAACCCACGATCTATGTGGCCTGGAAGACCTTGAAAAAGATATTAAAAATCCACGGTTCATGTGGCCTGTAAGACCTTGAAAAATATATTTAGAAATCCGCTATTTATTTTCCTTGGAAGATCTATGAAAATTTTATTTAGAAATCCAAGATTTATTTGGCCTGGAAGATCTTGATTTTGTATAGACTGGAAGCATGATTTTCGCTCTTAATCTGATATCAAAAGTATATGGATCAGTGAAGTTTAAAGAAAATTATGGACTATTTTCACATATTTTCAGTGTTACGATTATTCTATATTTTGGACGTTTGTGGATGGTTCTAAATTCCTGTTTGTTTATACTTAGTTTTGTGTGATTCAAGTTATTTTACATTATTTACTACTCAATGGGGTGACTGGTACCCGAAAGAATGGATCAACATTTTCTAACATTGGCAGTAAAGAATATAGTGTTCACTTTTTTATGTACGTCACAAAAATTATTGATATTCAAAATGTTTGCCCTTTTGTGGGGAAAGTGATATTTGCCAAGTTTTAACAACATAGGGCTTTCTCTTCACTTTTTGTGACATTTTTGCATCAACTTTTGGTGAAGGAGTACTCGAAGCAGTGATTCAATTTATAATATCTAAAAAATATAAATATTTTAACATAATAATACCATTCAATTTTGTTTCCTTTCAGGGTGCTGGTAAAGAAATACGTGAAGCCATTGCCGATCCCTCACCACAGTGCCAAGAAAAAGCCTGGGCAGCCGTCCTGCCGTTAGTATTAAAACTGAAACGATGCTATGAACACTCGTTAGAGTTGGAGAAAATCGTACCAAAGCTATTGGGTCAACTGGTGGGCGGTAAATTAAATCCTACACAGCATTTGGAGACACAACAGGCTCTGGTCAAACAACTAGCAGAAATTTTAGAATTTGTTTTAAAATTCGATGAACATAAGGTGAGATTTTTTTGTTGCATAAAATGACAAATTTACATCTTCACAGTTTTGCAAACTACAAGCGATTGAAAAAAACTGGTTTTAATTTTATTTTTTCATTGTTTCATTTTTATTTGATATTGAGTTGGGTAAAATGTTATGAGGCGCAATGTTTGTAGTTAATTTCTTAATACTATACATGCTAATAAAAGATTATGGGAATTGTGTATTTATATGAGGTATAATTAGAAAAAACTAGTAAAAAAGCTGTAAGTTCGGCCGGGCCGAACTTTTAATACCCTCCACCACTTGGTACAAATTTGGCAATTTCCAAAGAAAAAAATAAAATCCGTTAAAAATTCTGTTAAAATCTTAAAAATACCGAATGCCTATACGACGACGTGGACCTGCATCGGCAACTTTTGTCATAAGTTATTACAATATTTAAATGCGAAACTTGAAGATAAATCTGTTTATAATGTAGCTAAAATCATCAGGGCTGTCATAGAAACCAATTTTGTCATTATTGGTTTTAAAAACGACAAGAAAACATGCTTTGGTGTCATGAAAATCAATGTTATCGGTTTTATTTTCGAATTAGAATTTTATCGGTTTTGGTTGTCATAGAAGCCAATGTTATTGGTTTTGTTATTGGAAATAAACCAAGTTGCTTAAAGCTGTCACTTTCGAAATTTTTAAAGTACGATAAACGTGGATTTTTTAAAGAATTTTTAAAGGACTATAGACGTCGATTTTTAAAGGATATTTAAAGGACCATAAACGTGGATTTTTTAAAGGACCATAAACGTGGATTTTTTTAAAGATTTTTTTAAAGGACTATAAACGTGGATTTTTTAAAGGATATTTAAAGGACCATAAACGTGGATTTTTTAAGGATTTTTTAAAGAATTTTTAAAGGACCATAAACCATAAATCTGCAAAGCAGCTTTATGAGTAAGTTCACAATAAAAAAATTTACCTACGCTATCTCCGGCAACTCCAATGGGTTGGAGAAATCTCTAAGAGCTTCTTTCGTCACCTTTTCTGAGCGTTCTTCGTCCAACAACACAAAAACTACCACTGCTGATACCATCTTACTTTATTTATAGCGACCTATTCCTTTTTTATTTACTTTACTTTTACTGATATTTCAATGACAAATAAACAAACAACACATGTAAGCAACAACAGCTGTTTCGAACATTGGATTTATTTACATTCGAAATTGACAAAACCAACTTGGTTTCATGACACCAAATGAAACCAACATTGGTTTACAAAAACGACAATAAGCAAAACCGACATGGTTTCTGTGACAGCCCTGCATCAAAATACCGAATATAGGGGGTACCGTTATATGGGGGCTATACGAAGACGTGGACCTACACAGACAATTTTTTGGCATGGGCTGAAGTATCCATTACGAACTTCACATGCGAAATTTGAAACAAACCCGGTAAATAATGTCGCTAAAATCATCAAAATACCGAATATCGGGGGTTACGGTATATGGGAGCTATACTAAGACGTGGACCTACATGGCCCATTTTCTGTTTTATGCTGCAGTATCTATTACGAACTTCAAATACCAAATTTGAAAGACAGACTGACATGGCTAAATCGTCTTAGAATTTTACGCTGATCAAGAATATATATACTTTGTTGGGTCTGACATGAGTATTTCGAGGAGTTACAAACGGAATGACAAAATTAATATACCCTCCATAGTATGGTGGAGGGTATAAAAATCGAATATATACTAGTTAAATATATTATGGAAGATTTCAAAATTCTACACAACGAATTGCATCCTGTGCAGTCGGCCTAAGTCATAATATTGGCCCACGTAAAACACTTATAAAAACACTTTATTTCTTTCTAACGGTACTCTGGAACTATTCGAAATATAAAAAACAATCAGTGTAGGGAAATGTGTCCAGTGCCATACGATAGCGGTCAATGAATACGTCGGTCAAAAATACTGCCCGTGCAGATATCAATATGAAAGCTTCGCTGTAGGTTATTTGGAATATTGATTTTAAGTACTTTCAAGATTTTAAATCCATTATTATAACAAATTACTATTTAAAGGTATAAAACATCCCTTTAGAAATTCACAAAAGAAGGTCAATCATCTGACATAGCCCCATGTGGCGATATCCCTTGAATTTCGGTATTACGAATGTTTCACCCCATATGACATTTAATATTTGTAATTTGGCATTTTCGTTTCCTATTAAATCCAAAATACTGGGTTCATAAAGTGCATTTTGGCACAAGTTAAAATAAACTAAACAGTATCCTAAACCCTTATTTTAACCCCTTATTTTGAATTACGCTGTATATACAGACTTGCAAATAACTTCAGACTCCTGTCATTTCTAAGCACTCGTCCGACGGCTGTTAAAATTATTCCAGTGACAGCTCATTATATTGTTTACAAGCATACGAAAGCATTGATGTCAGCTGAAAATGTGCACCTTCGCTTGGCCACCAGAACTCAAGCGCCGGCCGCCATAACAGCCGATGGTCGCTCTCAGCTCGTATTAATCGAACGAGCATCAAAATAACTGCCGAATATTATCGCGAAAATATTCTGGAGGGTGTATTAAAGCCCTGGGCACTCAAACATTTTAGCCGCAGACCTTGGACATTCCAACACGACTCAGCACCATCGCACACAGCACGCACCACCCAAGAATGATTTTAAAATGAGGTTCTTCGCTTCATTTCCAGCGCACAATGGTCACCACCAAAATCTCCGGATACCAATCCGTCGGACTATTGTGTCTGGAGTATTTTTTGGAAAGCAAGGTTGGCACTAAAAAATACCAAAGTGTCGATCACCTCTGGCAAGCGCTTCGCCGGGAATGTACCAAAATACCGCAGAGCAACATGCGTGACAAAGGTGACCAATTTGAACAAATCTAAACTTATTCTAGAAGTTGATGCTATTTCCAACATTTTTAGCTTTCAATCAATAAAATTTAAAAACAAAATGTAAAATTCCAGCTGACGCTAGAATTGTGAAATTTTGCACAGGGCCAGTCTTGGTGCGTAGGCGTGTGATAAGGCTGTGTTTATGGAAGTTCGTACTAAAAACATTACGAAAGTACTAACATGTACAAAAAATTAAATACTTTGTATTGGACAAACGGAATGAGCTAGAATTCTGGAATTTAGAATGAGAATCACAAAAGAGTGCAGGGTAGATGTACCAAAGTGTTTTTGGAAATTGAAACTTCAAGGTTACGAAAAGTTTTAAAATGTTACTAAACTGCTAAATTGGTACCATTTGGTATTATGTGAGAGGATAGGGCTAAAAACTTGAAATTTGGTATGAGAGTAGTCGTGTATAGAAGTTTTTGGAAGCGTCCATAGCCCATAGGGGCAGGCAACTGTGTTATTTGAATATAAATAAATAATAAAGTTGTAAAGTAAGTTTGCGGTTTCGGAAATGGAAAGTGTGAGAACTGTACTAAATGGTACCATATTTGGAGCAGATAAAACTACAATTTTGAAATTTTGTGTTGGGTCTTGCGATAAAAAAGTGGTTTTCGAAATGTGTACAAGTGCACGAAGTAGTACTATATTTGGTACAATTCGATATTGGGTGAACAGAAAGTGCTTCAAATTTGAAATTTGGTATTGGGATGGCTGTTAATGTGTTGCCTGGACATATAGAGAGGAAATGTGTACTATAATTGTACGAAAATTGTAAAATGGTACTAAATTTGGTATTGAGTGAAGGGATAGAGATAAAATTCTGAAATTTGATATATAAGTAATCTGATGGTACATTTGTTTGAGATTTGGTGGTAGTTTGGGAAAAGTATACTATAATTGTACGAAAAGTACTAAATGATACTAAATTTGGTATTGCGTGAAGGGAAAGCTGGAATCTTCAAATTTGATACTGAGGTCTTTGTTGGAATCAGCAAAACTAACTGATACTTTTAACTTGTTTTGGTAAGCAATTTTTTTCCAAATATCTATAGTTTTGGAAAAATAAAATTTTTTTACCACTTATTTATCGATGTTTAGTGAAAAAAGAATAAAAACCTTTTTTCAGACGACAAGCCCTTGTAAAAATAATGGGTCAGTTGTTGATTTATAAGTGGTCGCAATTGACAAAAATTGGTTGGAATTGGAATTTTTGTTTGCGCTGTCGTGGATAAATTTCAATTGCTTCCTAACCATTTTAATATACGTTATAAGCTAATGAGTAATAAAAGCTTTATGAGATTTGAAAATTATTTTTGGTATATTTTTCCATTCCATACATTTTTTCTCTGGCCTCATATTACAGTTTACTGCCATTGCAATTTGTCCATTGTTTGTGTGTAGGCAGGCAAGCACTAACAACGACTGACAGACTGACTTTAATAATGTTTGCGTGCTTGAAAGTCTTTTTGTTTTTTTGTTTTCTGCTTGCGGGCTGGGGGTTTCATTAATTTTTGAATAGCGGTGGGCAGTAGTATGGGAGCATTGCGTGGTCGCATGTCACTTCATTTAGATTTGAACTTTGTGGAAATTGATTTCTGATGATGATATTGCCTTTAGAGAAACAAACTATAATTAATGAAGACAGTCCCAAATGTTAATATTTCTATCAAACTCGATGTATAATTTTGTCGGTCCACCACGTCTAATACATATCAAACAAGATTTTTAAGTCCTAAATCTGATTTGTTTGAAATTTTGTACATCTTAACATTTCTAACAAACATAGGTTATTGATTTTTAAAAACAATTTTGCGATTTAATTTGACAAAGGGAATACTAATAAAATGTACTTTAGTGCTTCAAAATGAAAAATAACGTAATACATTGAAATACACCTAGTTCCCACTGTATTTTTTTCCAATAGAGTATGATTTCAGATTCTAACCACAAATGGAAATATTTTCGTTATTTGATAAACAATAAAAAATTTCAATTGGAAACACTCACACGTGTATGTAAAATGAAATCAATATTAAGAAAAAACTGTGGGTTTATTTGCATGCATTTGGTGAGGTTGTGATTTTTGGGTGGTAAACCACAAACTATTTTTAAATATTTTTAATGACTTTAAAAATGTAAAGATTTTACATTTTAATTGGGATTACAATTCTAGGATTCATACAAGTAAATTAGCTTGAAAAAAAAAACACCGTGCATGACGCCACATGCCCTAGATTGGCTTTTGATATCCTCTCCGCTTAATGTATACACGATCTTTCCTTTTGGCACCAAATCCAACTTTACTGAATGTGATTAAAATCGGTACTCTAAGAACTGAATTCTTAGATCTACTTTTTGACAAAACTTAACGTCGTCAAGAAAAAATTAAAAAAAAATCAGTTTAAATGTGATCTGACCGGTCCCAGGAAATAATCTCACTACCAAATAATTACATTCAAACCAGCATCCTAAGCCCTTATTTTTACATGGGCATGAAAGTAAGTATTTACCAAACTGTGGCGAGGAGCCAATTAATAATTAGAAATTATATTTTATTGAAATACTAATGTTTAAATTGTATTAATCTTCATTTTTTGTTTCGTCATTTTGTATGCCTGCATTGGTTGGACCTATGATCTTCTGATTTCTAGTTGGACACACCCTGCACTCAACCACTGTCACGAACATTATTTGTTACTAGCAAGTACCCGCTACTTCTTTAGCGGAAAATTTAAGATTCGTTCCAACAGTTCGTGCTAGGCCTTTTCGTTCGACAAATTTTTCCAATTCAAACTCCATACATCGTACTAAATCTTCCGACTTTCAAGATTTTATATATTATTCAAGTGTTTCTCTTTTCGGAAAGAATAATAGGAAAATGTTTACCTTTTACACCAAAAGGTCTTCAAAATCCTTTATTTTAGATTTTACCGTGGAGGATATTACACAATGGAACCACATCCAATTGTTCTGTCCAAAACTATTTCAAAGTCTCCATATGTAAAACCTAGAATCCTTAGTATCAAATTTCAGCTCTATTTCTTCACCAAATACCAAAGTTAGTAACATTTAGTACGCATATCTAAAACAATGTACATCATCCAACCTAGACACCAACAGTGTTCCAAAATTAGTATCATTTCGCACGTTTCGGACAATTATAGTAGGCATTTGCAAAACCACCAACAGAGATATCCATATAAAAGTTCTATATATTCACTCAATACTTAATTTAGTAACATTTAGCACTTTTCATATAAATTTAGTACTTATTTGCAAAAAAGTTCCATATCTCAATTCTAGACACCAACAGTTATCGCAATATAAAATTTCAGGATTTCAGCTCTATTTTCATCCAATAATAAATTTTGTACTTTTCGTACAATTATAGTACACATTTCCAAAACCAATAGTGAAAACAATCCTAACCCAATAGCGAATTTAGTACAATTTAGCACTTTTCGTACAAATCTCACACACAGATGCCATCAGTAAACTAATCATCAAATTTCAGAATTTTGTCTCTATCCCTTTACCCAATACCAAATATAGAACCTTCAATTTAGTACTTATTGTCCACTTGCAGTACATATTTCTAAAACCACCAACATGGACACCATTACAAAACTTCAAAATTCCCCAAAAAACTTCAAACTACCATTTTTGAAGTTTAGTACCATTTTAGAACTTTTCGTAACCTTTAAGTTCGAATTTCCAAAAACTCTTTGGTGCATCTATTCTACACTCCATCAGTGGCTCTCATTCCGAATTTCAGAATTCCATCTCATTCCGTTCGTCCAATACAATTTTTGTTACATTTTTTGCTACAATTTAATTGAATCGGCTACTCGTAAATATCATTATATATATATATATACCTTTTACCGACTTTTGAACTGAAAATAACTACTTATTTCATGCGACAATCCCGGTCAATGCGCGCAGCCAGAAATGCCTTTTGAATCATTTCGGACAAAAAAGTGTATTTTCTCAAGCAAAATGTCATAAACATATCTAAAAATTTCAGGGCCTTAGGCCCCCCTGTAATAAGTGTTTTTACTGGGATCAAAAATGTACTCTCATGTAATTTCACACAAATTCAACTGTTGTGTTGACAATTTGGTAAGTACTTACATTCCCCTATTAATGTAAGGGATTAGTAAGCTAGTTTGGAAGTGATTACTCCTGGAAAAAAACAATGTTTAGTGCTGGATTGCTTTTATTCAAATCCGTTCTGTAATGCGAGAACTGGCATATTTCCGTAAACACTGTCGCTACAAAAACCGGCATGCATTAAAAGCAACAATAATAATAAATACAATTCTAAATATTCCATACTGTTGTTATCGACTGATGAGAGTGATGCCCATGGTTGTACACTTGACTAATGTACATTATATCTCCGATGAGCTGATATAACAACAGACAACTACAATCTGAATGTGAATGTGAATGGGTTTGTGTTTAGCCTATTCAATCATCAGCATCAGCATCAGTGACCAAAAATACATACATATGTAATTGCATTTATAGAATTATTATTTTATTTATTTTATTTTTATACACTCCACCATAGTAGGGTGGAGGGTATATTAAGTTTGCCATTCCGTTTGTAACACTTCGAAATATACACTGTAGACCCCATATATATATATATATATATATATATATATATATATATATATATATATATATATATATATATATATATATATATATATATATATAAGTAAAATTGTATTATTAATTTCCAAATAGGAGACAGAAATCAAAAAAAAAGTATGGCGTCAAGGGGTGTAAAGTTAGAAATATTAAATGCGAAAACGAAATAGGAGGAACAAAGCAGGAAATAAATAAGTATATATCGGGTACTTATTAAAACAAGTAAAAAAACATTCAGTTCGGTCGGGCCGAACTTTTAATACTTAGAGTAATGGAAACATTAGAACCAATTATGACCCACAAATACCAATTTTTAGACATATTCGTGGGAAAATGTGGCAAAAATCTTCATAATGCCGAATATCGGCAAACGTGAACCTATACATACAATGTTTCGCCAACGGAGCTAGAACCTATTATGACCAACTAATTCCAATGTTTAGACAAATCCGTGAAAAAATGTGACAAAAACCATCAAAATACCGAATATCGTGGCGTGGACCTGTACATACAATGTTTCGCCACACGAACTAGGACCCATTATTACCTATAAATACCAATTCTCAGACAAATCCGTGAAAAAATGTTGCAAAAATCATCAAAATATCGAACATCGGAAGGTACCGTTATATGGGAGCTATACCAAAACGTGGACTTATACATGCAATATTTCGCCACCGGAGCTAGAACCCATTATGACCAACAAATACCAATTTTTAGACAAATCCATAAAAAATGTGGCAAAATTCATTAAAATACCGAATATCGGAATGTACCGCTATATGGGGGCTATACCAAAACGTGGACTTATACATGCAATGTTTCGCCACCGGAGCAAAAACCCATTATGACCAACAAATACCAATTTTAAGACAAATCCATAAAAAACAAGATCAACTGTGAAGATGCGATATATCGGTCCACCTCTCCTGGTATCTCTCACACAAAGGGTAAAATTTTTGAATTTTCATTAATCTCATAAAACCCGAAATTATCAAGTTAGCTTGATTTTTTTGATTCAATTAAAAATGTGGCAAAAATCATCAAAATACCGAATATCGGTAGGTACTGTTATATGGGGACTATACCAAAACGTGGACTTATAGAGGCAATGTTTCGCCACCGCGGCTAGAACCCACTATGACCAACAAATACCAATTTTTAGATAAATCCATGAAAAAATGCGGCAAAAATCATCAAAATACCGAATATCGGGAAGTACCGTTATATGGGGACTATACCAAAACGTGGACCGATATATGCCATTTTCAAAACCAACCATCCTAGACACAATACAAATTATTCTGCTAAATTTTGACGCTCTACGTCAAATAATGTGGCCTGTATCGTGATTTCAACAGACAGACAGAAAGACGGACATCGTTGAATCGACTTAGAATTTTATGCTGATTATGAATATATATTATGGGGTCTACGACGAATATTTAGACATGTTACAAACGGAATTACAAAGTTAATATACCCTCCTTTCCAAGGTGAAGGGTATACAATTATATTGAGACAGAGTTACTCAAGATCTTTCGTGCATAAACAGTGGTAAGGGTATACTATTTACGACTAACAAGTAAAAAAGTATCAGTCGGGTTTGCCGAGAAATGTATACCCCCAGCCTTGAGTTATGATTATTCAAAATGTTGACTCTTTGTGGGGGAGGTTCCGCAGCATTTTAACGTTATTGATCAATTCGTATCTGACCTAAGACTGTTATTTATATTCAATTTTATTGGATATCATATATATCCATAAATTACATATTCCTATCAGATTTCTGATTAAAGTTCGAAAGTTATGACAGATAAAAGTTTGGAAATTGTGACTCTTTGTGGGTTAGGCACCAGAAGGGGTTCGCAGATATATATCAAATTCACAACAGATATTACATTAGCAAAAATATTTAGATGTGTGTAATTTGAAGAGAGTACGATGCTTATTTTGCTTTGAGCGTTTCGTTTTTGAGAATCTGGAACCTTATATGGGGGAGGTACCAGAAGAAATGGTCCAATCTCTACCATCTTTATAACAGATTTTGTGTTGATGAAAATATTGAGATGTACCAAGTCTGAATGGAAACGGATGTTAACTTCCCGTTTTATGCGCTCCATGGATACTCAATATTTTGCCCCAAGGTGGGGGAGGTACCAGAAGGAGGGGACCGATATGTCCCATTTTCACACCAGACCTTGAATTAATAAAAATATTGTGATGTGTGTAATATGAAAAGGATCCTTATTTCGGATTTTATAATCGTTTTGGTTATTCAAAATGTTGACCCTTTGTGGGGGAGGTGCCAGAAGGAATGGTCCAATATCTACTATCTTTATAATAGATCTTGTGTTGATGAAAATATTGAGATGTGCCAAGTCTGAATGGAATCGGATGCTCATTTCGCGTTTTACGAGCATCATGGTTATTCAAAATGTTGACCCTTTGTGTGGAAGGTACCAGAAGGAGTGGACCGACATTGTCCATTTTCGCACCTGACCTAGCACTAATGCAAATACTAGGATTTGGAAAGTTGGAACAAAATCGTATTATCTTTTCTCTTTCTGTACAACAAAATATTTTTTGAATATTTCGACCTTTTGTGGGGAAGGTACCAGAAGGAGTAGACCGATATTGCCCATCTCCGAACTCGATCTAAGTTTGACAATCGTATTGCGATGTACCAAGTTTGAACCAAATCAGATACTTCATTCGAGAGTTATCGTGCGCACCAACCAGACAGACAGACGGTCGAACGGACATCGCTATATCGACTCCAAATGTCTTGAAACAGATTTAGTCCAAAGAGACCTAGGGTCTAAAACCATTATTTCGATGGGGCACGTTTTGACCGTATCAAATGTTATATACCCTCTCCTCTGTAGCCATATGACTGAGGGTGTAAACACTCATATTACAAAAGTTTTAGGTTTAGGTGTTTCATGTCCAACTGAAATAAAAACCCTGTGCGCCCTTCGAATCCTAAAAACACAGTAATATTACAATTTCTCAATTTTATTCTACAATTCATTCAATGACTAACAATTAATATTCTGGTTTTATTCTACGAGGATATTTTTTCAAATATTCCATAAAATGTTTGGCATAATCCGTTCCTCGTTCGGCCAATGGGTCAGTTTCAGTTGCCCCATTGAAAATCGAGCGAGTTCGGTAATAATTCAAATCTGTATTTGAAGTTGTGGCATATAATTGTTGGCTATTCGGTTGAGCGACATTCCCGTGATAACGCTGATGATTTGGCGTTGTTTTTGTGGATGTTTCTGGTTCATTGTAAATTTTAAGATTTATTTGGGGCTTTTGTTGTGGTTGTTGTTCCTGTCCTGTTGTAGAAGCTTCAGTGTGAGCTGAGTTAAATATTTGATGCCGCCGAATATCACTGTGATATACTACTCCATTGTCATAATTAAAATGTGACGGTTGCAACTGTGGAGGCAGTTGGTGTGGTTGTTCGTTCCTTCCTTCATCATTGGCTCCTTGGGTGTGGTGGTTGGGATGTAAGTTATTAGTGCTACGAAAAGACGATACTTTATTACCCACACGTCCAATACGGTTGGTGGTTGAATGGTAATCATTAATATCTTCAACCACTATGGGTGGACCAGACCACAGATCTGTGGGCACTGTTATTGCACTGGGTACAGCAAATGGCATTGATTTGGCATTGGAGTATGGCGGCTGCTGAAATTCATTAAAATTATCGCCATTGTTCTTGTAGTATGGAGATATTTGCACAAAATCTTTATTTGAGTAGGACAATGGCGTGTACGGAGTGTTGTAAGGTTCCGGGTGGAAATTATTACGTCCTACTACTGGCAGTTGTTGATGTTGCTGTAATGGCTGGTAATCTCTGTTATTAAAATAGTAGTCATCCGCCTGACCAAGAACACGGTAGAGTAAGAGCAACAGCAAAAGCGGAATATACATTATTCGCTGAAAATTAAATTCAATTTCAATTTCAAATCAGATTTCAATTGATTAATTCTAAAATTTATTACTTACCCCATGAATCATGTTGTTGTCTAATCCGAATCCATGTAAACACTGCACACTTTTCAACATTAACATTAACTACTTATATATAAAAACTTAGAACCTTGTGGGACAACCAACCACATCTTCATGTTGGAAACATAAGGGCAGGAAAAAGCAGGGGTGGGAGAATGTGCTTATTTTGCTAACTCGTGTAGTTTTAATTTTGCGACGATGATGATGATGTGATGAGCTCAAACATAAACCTCACGTTTTTCCCTGAACTCTCAGCGAGAATTATTTGAGTTATTTGAATATGGAAAATACATGTCGCCGCTGTAATTTACTTGCTTACCTGCTGCCCCCTCATCTATATTAATTGACCATTTATGTGTGTACGTATGCTTTGCTTATGTTATATGTGAACACAACCCGACCGAACGACCGACCGACCAACTGAGTATTACGCATAAAATCTGTTTTCGTCTGATTTGTTTAATTTACAAATCACGAATGTTTTCCATTTCCTTCTGATTATCTTTTGCACGTTTATGCCACTAAAGTAGCTTCAATTTAATTCTCGAAACTAATTCACCTGTCTGTCCGCCTCTCTGCCTACCTAACTATTCAATTCATTCATGTGTGCCACAGCTGTGGATTTTTAATTTTTGATATTTTACTTTATAGAATTTTCTTCACTATACCAAATAACAAGGATCAATTGAATAAGTTGGCGAAAATCTTGAAAAATCCAGAAGATTTTGAAAATAGAGTCAAAAGTAGAAGATAGTTGTCCGGCGTTTTGAACATCGCCAAATAACCTAAAAAGAGGTGGAATTGTTTGAAGAACCGGAATTGTTTTGAATTTCGTATTTGAAGTTCAGCCCCCATATAAATGAGCGGTATTTTTCGACGGATTTTTTTTGAAATTAACTTGAACTTAACTGGTTTTTTACTTGTTTTCACTCTTAGAGCAAACTCTTGCTCTATTTTAAGCGATTCTTCTACCACTCCAATTTTTCAAACAAGAGTGACTTGGGAGTGCTCCCATACAGAACAAACGAGTGAAGAAAGACACTCGAGCAATCCTGCGAGTGAGCAAATTTCTCTCCCAAATGAAAATGAGCAGATCTGCCCTGCCTATAATTCCCTTGGGTACAATTTTATCAAACTACTTCATTCTGTTCGCAAGCTACTCTATGATATATGCGATAATATATTTTATTAATTTTTTCTTACTTTCAGATGAAAACACCTGCGATACAAAATGATTTCAGTTATTACAGACGTATCGTCAGTCGACAACGTATCGATGCGACAAATAACATGCTGGTGAGCACAGAATTGGCCAATCGAATGTCATTGTTCTATGCCCACGCTACACCCATGTTGAAAGTATTAAGTGAAGCTACCTCTAAGTTTGTTGCCGATAATGCCGACGATGTGGACAACACAACGGAAACACTGGGCACAATGGCCAAAGTGTGTCTGCGAATGTTGGAAAACCCGTAAGTATTTGTTATAACACTAACACAACGAAACTCCTTCAATAGGAATGATGAACAAAAACAAAAAAAAAAGTTAAAAAGTGTCTGTCGGTTTTGCCGGCATGTACATAAAAAAACTGCAACAAAGTCAAACGCCATTATTTTTACATTTTATTGAATGAAAGAAAAAAATGTCATAGCATCCAATTTTAAAATAAGTTTAAATTTGTTGGAATTGGCCACCTTTTGTACGAATTACGGCCTTCAAACGGCCAATGAAACCGTCACACGCTGCCCGAATGTTGCTCTGCTGCATTTTGGCCCATTCCTGGTGAGGTGCTTGAGGTGATCGACACTTTGGTATTTTTTAGTGCCAACCTTGCTTTCCAAAATACTCCAGACACAACAATTCAACGGATTGGCATCCGGAGATTTTGTTGGCCATTGTGCGCAGGAAATGAAGCGAGGAACTTCATTTTGTAACAATTCTTGGGAGGCGCGTGCTGAGTACGATGGTGCTGAGTCCTGTTGGAATGTCTAAGGTCTGCGGCCAAAATATTTTCGCGATAAAAAATCGGCATTTATTCTGATGCCGTGGTCGTTTAATACGAGCGAAGAGCGACCATCGGCAGTTATGGCGGCCCACACCATCACCATGGCCGGCGCTTGAGTTCTGGTGAAGGTGCACATTTTCAGCTGACCTCTATGGCAGCTAAACACGATCATTTTGTTCATTTTTCAATATTTGCCGAATGAAATATTGCGATATGTTCAGCTCACGAGCCATTTTTCGGCCACTATTTTTCAGCATCGTAATGTAGTTTACGCGGATCACCGCAGTCGTTCTTGAATTGTTTTTACTCGAAGATGAACACGAAATCAAACAAAAGAGACAGACAAAAAGAAAGAAGAAATTGGTGAAAGTGGCAGTTTTATTCTATTTTAAATAGAACCACCTACACCACTTCAGGCAATGTTAAAGAATTGAATTTGTCACGAATATTTTTTCATAATAATGGCACTTTGTTCTCATGCTCTGAGTCCGAAGACGAAGAAAACGAAGTTCTCTTTCGCTTCCAATTTCTTATTACCATATGTTTGCAGCAATGTAAAAAAGTAATAGACAAAATAAATGGCGATCGAATGCGGTGATCCAAAAATTTACAGCGATCGAAATGTTTCTCTATACAAAACAGAACTCGATGACGAATGCGGTGATTTGGCCCCTGTTTTCTTCCGTCCACTTCCTTGACATCGGACTACGCTACCAGTATCACGGTAACGAGCGATGGAACGAGACACAAAACATTTATTCACATTTAAATGCTGGAGTCCTTTAACGATAGCCACTTGTGTTATCCAGCCAAATATAAAGAAATCACACTATCTCGCTTGAATTCCATCACGAATAACTTTTTTTCTTGAAAACTCTCACCAAAATGTTTTTGTACGCTTGTAAACAATGTAATGAGCTGTCACTGGAATAATTTTAACAGCTGTCGGACGTGTGGCTTAGAAATGACAGCAGTCTAAAGTTGGTTACAGTTTTTTCAGCTAAACCTGTATATGGAGCAATATTTTGAATATACATGAAGCTCCTAAAACGCAAAATTAATATTCGATTCCATTCAGACTTGGCACATCTCAATATTTCCATCAACAGAAGATCTGTTATAAAGATAGTAGATATTGGACCATTCCTTCTGGTACCTTCCCCACAAAGGGTCAACATTTTGAATAACCAAAACGATTATAAAATCCAAAAAAAGGATCCTCTTCATATTACACACATCACAATATTTTTATTAACTCAAAGTCTGGTATCAAGATAGGATGTATCGGTCCACTCCTTCCGGTACCTCCCCCACAAAGAGTCAAAATTTTGAGTATCCATGAAGCGCATAAAACGGGAAATTAACATCCGATTCCATTCAGACTTGGTACATCTCAATATTTTCATCAACACAAGATCTGTTATAAATTTCACACATCTAAATATTTTTGTTTTGTTAATATCTGTTGTGAATATGATATATATCTGCAAACCCCTTCTAGTGCCTAACCCACAAAGAGTCACAATTTTAAAAAAAATTTTATCTATCATAATCTGCGAACTTTTACCAAAAATCTGATAGGAATATGAAATTTATCGATTTAGAAAGGGTGAACATTTTGAATAACCATGGAGCTCATAATACGCGAAATTAACATAAAATCTGTTAAAAAGATAGAGATCGAACCATTCCTTCTGGTAACTCCCCCACAAAGGGTCACACTTTTGAATAACCAAAATGATCATAAAATCTGAAATAAGCATCTGGTTCTCTTCAAATTTGACACAGTCCATTATTACTGAATACATTACATTGTTACTTCCCCACGATGTATTCAAAATTTTGAAAATTATAAAAAGCGAAAAAAGCATCCAACTCACTTCAAATTGCACATCTAAAAATTTTGGAAACGCAAAATCTTTTGTGAAGATGATAGATATCTACCAACCCCTTCCTGTACCTCACCCACAAAGGTCACAATTTGCAAAGCTTATATTTGTCATAACTTGCGAAACAAGTCGGCAATTCTATACAACATGTTATATCTAAATATTTCTCTTAACCAGAAATCTGATATGAATAAGAAATTTATTGGAATTTATGATTTCGTATAAAATTGGATATAAATGTTCGATTTCCTTCATATTTTGCAAATACCAATATGTTTATCTCTATTAGATGAAGTGGAATATTTCAGTCCGCTATATCTGGTACCTCATGCATAGTTCTACATTTTCCAAAAATTTGCACTTGTTTCATATACAGTATAAAAGATAGACGATATAGTTCAAATATGGCACGTTGTAATATCTATATCAGACTTAGGTCCGATACGAATTGGACAATATTGGCCAACTTCTTCGGAACCTCCTCAATAAAGGGTCAACTGTTAGAATAATCATAAATCACGGCATGTATTTTATTATTTTTTTTATTTTTAATTTTATGTTCACAATTAATTTATATTTATTAAATACTTTAATTTTATAAATTATCTTTTTTTATATTTTCCAGAAAACTTCTTCAACAAATTGAACGCGAAGAAACCCATCTGCTGGTATTAAGAGTTATGGTCGGTCTTGTTATACTATACGATCATGTTCATCCAGTCGGTGCATTTGCCCGCGGTGCTCATGTCGATGTCAAGGGATGTGTAAGACTTCTACAACAACAGCCGGCCATTAAGGCGGAGCCTCTGCTAAATGCTCTGCGATATACAACAAAACATCTTAATGAAGAGAATACGCCTAAAAATATACGAAATCTATTGGCAGCATAATATACAAGTCGTCCACCCCAAATTATGCTATCACTATTTCAAGAGCAAACAGACAAATCGAAATGCCAGGACAATGATGATGAAGAGCGAGGGCGTAGGAGGATGTACACAAAAACCCAACGGTGCATCATGGTGTGTTAATAAATATCAGCTGTTTAACCCATCCCAATACACACACATACAAACATCTATCCTTGCCACCTGCTACGATGTCATCGTCCTAGTTATTGTCGTTTATAAACAAATGATAGATTACATATTAAGTAAAACAAAAATATTATATATGCATGTGTGCTGCAAAATATCTGTTTTATTATTATTATAATTATTTTGTTTTAATGTACTAAAATTACTTTTTCTTGTGTCTTCTTAGGCTTTTAATTTTTATGTTTAAAAAAATAAATAAAACAAAAATAAGGAACTGTTGAGTAAATGACCCTTTCTGATTTGGTCCTTTACCCAGCAGCTATTGCATTGCGCTACAACCAAAAATAATTACAAAATAAAAGCATATTTCAACAGTAGTCTGCATATTTGCGAAACACCCTCAATATGTAAGGTTCAGATCACAAAATACAAAATTTTATTGCAGATGTGCTGTGCTGTCCATTGCTAAATGTTAATTTGTGTAAGATCTTATAACTTTCTCTAAATAGCAATTCAGTCCAAATGAACAACAACGACCCTTTTTTATTCAAAATAATCAAAATTTTCCTTTTTTGTGGCGATTTAGTGCAAGTGAATAATTCCCTCAGCGGGAAACATATAAAAAAGTTGTTAGCTTTCATTTCTCAATGTTTTCTTTATATGATTTATGCTACCCTTCTTTAAGAGCACGTTTACACTACCAAATCCAATCAATTTTAAATATTTTAAATGCCAATTCCATAGCCCATACGTCACGCGTCAATTGCTTGGGAACATTGATATGCCAAAAATTTTTAAAATGTTCTTTTTT
Organism: Musca domestica; assembly: GCF_030504385.1. Lineage (NCBI taxonomy): Eukaryota > Metazoa > Arthropoda > Insecta > Diptera > Muscidae > Musca > Musca domestica. Next base: position 9,807,559 of record NW_026712296.1, on the reverse strand, counting down.
TTAATATAAGCAGATTTTACGTTTTCAACAATTTTTACAAATTTGAATAATTTTTCATTCAAAATTTTCAATTCCAAAATTGGCTTGACAGTTCAATGTCCCGTCACCTGTGTCGATGCGTCAACCTGTATTCTTCTACCATGGTAAATACATGGTACAATAAGGAGGTAGAACAACTTCATAAAACTACAGAAATACAGCCCTAAGGCTATGCCCGCTTCCTTTCAGAATTATTCAAAAGTATATTCAACAAGTTGTTTCTATTTATTCGTTGTTTTTGTTCATATAAAAAAAGTTAAAAACGCGAAAAATAAATGAAATACCTGGATTTTTTCTAAAAAATATGATACAAAGTTTTCAATCTTTCAAATCTAGTAAATATCCTCAATGCGGGTCCCGCAATTTACATTTCTTTCAATCATTGATTTTTTTTAAATACACGCAAAAAATTGGAAGAAGTCGGGCAAACTTGGAAAAAATTGTAATCAGCTGGTAGCTCTACCTTACCTTTTTATTGTACCATGGGTAAATCGTATTCATAAATTGCGTGCATATTATTTGACATATACGCTATGGAGTTGATATTTGAAATGGAGTGGATTTCCTAAATCTAAATGTACTTTAAAGTCAGTCAGAACAGTATTAGTATTCTTATATAAATTGAAACACTTAATTTCATAACCCGGGTAATGTTCACTTGAAGGTAAAATTGTTACATCCTTGTCGAATAGTGAGCAAATGACAATACAGATTCCACATTATTGCAATAAGATGCTAAATGTTAAATTCTGCTAAATTTTCTCTAGAACTGAAGTCCAATCTTCACTTAGAGGCCCAAATTTTGCTTACGTTGAACAACAAATTATGTTAAATTAATATTACATTTTTGTTGTTCGACAATTTTTAGTTGCAGTTGGTGCTAATGAATCACGGAAATGTTCTTCTGTTTCTCATCCGAAACATGTCTCTCAGCAAGTGCTTGCGTATCCATATTAATTATTTCGTAAAACAAATTAGAATGCGTAGTATAATTTTGACAGAGACCAACCCACGGGCCTTTTTCTTAATGACTGGGAAAATCAATTTTTGATTTTTTCTATCGAAGTTTTTTGGTAAACCATCTGCCAAGGAATGAAGGATATATTACACTTAATATTCCTTTTGAAACTTAAATTTTCATTATAATTTGGAATTCAATAAGATTTATATATTATGCGTTAGCTATCTTAAAAAATCAAAGTACCATATATTTTAGGGAATGATGCTGAACTAACTCAACTTAAAAGCGGGAGTACGAATTTGAGGTTACAAATTGTACAGTATTTTATATTTAAATGCAAAATGTTGGTTGGATGTGGTTTCGTTTGGAATATTTAGATCTTGGGAGCATATAAAAGGTCCCTCTACTTCAAATTCTTCTTCTTCTCCCTCGACATCTTTAGAAACATTGCATATTTGGTAAGGATAAAAGAAAATTAGACTTCCTCATCAAACCTGATGTAAACAATCAACAAGTCTGTCATTTTTAAGGTTTTTCTACAGAAAACATATTATTCTATATTCTTTTCAGTAGCCAAAAGAGGTGGCACATCCTCGCCACATTGATATCTAACAAATTTCAATTAATTAGAAAATTTTAGTTAAAACCAATTTTCAACAAAAACAAAACAAAGTTATATAATTTCATTAATCTAAAAATGGCATACACAAACTCATTTCAATCGATTTTTTTTTCGATATTGAGTGTAGGAATTTATCCCCACATAATTTTTTCCTTAAGCCCTATATGTAAAATTATAATCTATTCGGTAATTTGCAATTTAAAAAAGGATTTTTAATAATATTTCTGAAAAGCAAAAACCTTATGAACTTCATTTGTTCTGGTTCTTTTTGTTTTTAGAGTATTTCGTTGTCTACATATTTGCTCTGTTCCAGAAATGCAAGAATGTATTTTTTTCAATTTTGACCAATTTTTCCCTTATGATATCGACAGAAAATTGCAACACCAGTATATTCCTGCAGGTCCAATTGATTATTCCATAAACATATGCAAGTGTGCCGGATTGTCGAAAATCCCTAGATCTTCACAATAAACTAGGCAAGCAAAAAACATGCTTCACGTTTTTAAATTTAGTTAACAAAACAATAAAAATATATTTATCTAAAAGCCCACAAAAATTGAACTTTTTGTCCTAATACAACTTTTTGAGGGTGTGTTCCCAAAATATGCAATTTACTTCTCTATTCAGTTTTTTTATGTTTGTAGCACGCCGTAATTTAAATAAATTTGGGTTCTCAATAGCAAATCTAATGTTTTTAAAATGAAGATGTAAGCCATTTCTATGCAAGTTTTTATTAAAATTTTTCTCTATATTTGCAATATGTTTTTTTCTTTCATAGTTTTATAATAATTTTTCCTTTTACTTTTGCAAAAAAAAAATTGTATAATATTTGTTAAGTTATCAAATGTACTGTGTAAGAAATGTCTTAAACGATTTTTTAAAATAAGTTTTACGAATTGTTTAATTAATTGTACGAGTGTGTGATTATTATTTCTGTTTCTAAGTATTTTCTTATTTTTATATTTAATATAACAGGAATTATTTGCATATTTTTAAAATACGTATTGCTGGTGGTGTATCTAGTATTCAAAATGCATTTAAATAAATTGAAAAGAAACTAAAAAAACTGAAACGATAATAAGTCCATATCCTTTACAGATTCCTTAATTATATACAAAGAAATTATATACATATAACATTTTGTTCATAATATATAAATTAAAAATTACAAAATTTCGTACTGGTAACGCCTCTGTTTTCCAAATAACACCATCATCAAAGAAAGTAAATTTTATATTATATTAGTTTATCTTTTGTACAAATATCAAAGAAAGAAGAAGAAAATATAAATTGAGAAATATAATACATACCAATGTCAATATAAATTAATTTGATTCGAATATCTCTATTGTTATGCATTTTTGATTATCATTACGAAGGAGGTTTTTGCTGTGTGTATACAAGTTCATATTTATTATCTACAAAAAAAAACAAATGTAACTAAAACTGCATCCAAAAAGGAAAAACTAATGAAATTATTTTACACCTTAAGTAATTTTAATAAATAAATATTTAATTAGTTAATATTAACAAAATGCAAAAGAAATCTTAAATGTAATGGTGTTTTATTCTTTCTCAAATCATAGTTTAAAATGTATCAGAAATGTTATGAATCGATTGGTGGAATCAGAATAAGTTACAGTTATAGTTTAGGGGGATATTATAATAAACCCCATATTTCCTTCGCAAAATTATCTAATGAGAATATATTTTAAACATTTAAACAAGATTTCACGATTTACAAGGGACTTATTACATTTTATGGTACAGAATTAGGATGCCAAAGGGGACACCTGACAGGACCATCAAGGACACTGATTTTCGTGTCTGTGTGTGTGCCTGTGAAACGTCTATTTTTTTTATTGAAAATCCAGCATTTCAATATGGGAATGACATGAAACAATGCATTTGTTGGCATCGAAAGTTAGGGGTGGAAATCTGCTGTACTTGTACGATAATCCAATTTCGAACTCCAACTTTGCAAATCCTAATATTTGCGTCATTGCTGGATCAGGTGCGAAAATTGACAATATCGGTCCACTCCCTAAAGTACCTCCCCCCCAAAGGGTTAAAATTTTGAATAATTACAACTCTTATAAAATGTGATGTAAAAGTCCGATTGTCTTAAAATTTCACACATCCCAATAATTTTATTAACCCAAGGTCTGCTACCGAGATGGAATACATCGGTCCACTCCTTCTGGAACCTCCCTCAAAAAAGGTCGAAATTTTCAAAAAAAAAAAATATTTTTTGTTCAGAAAAAGAAGCAATAATCCGATTTTGCTCCAACTTTGCAAATCCTAATATTTATGTCTGTTAAAAAGATGATAGGGATCGGACTATTTCTGTGGCTACCAGCCCTACATAGGGTTCAAGATTTTGAAAAACAAAAGGCTCAAAAAGCGAAATAAGCATTCAACGCTCTTCAAATTTCACACATACAAATATTTTCTAACACAGGATCTGTTGTGAAGATGATATATATCTGCGAACCCCTTCTGGTACCTTACTCACAAAGGGTCATAACTTTCAATACTTCTATCTGTCATAACTTGCGAAACAAGTCAGTGATTCTTTACAACTTGCTATATCTAAATATATCTCTCTTTGAGAGAAACCTGAGATGAATATAGAATTTATGATTTCGCATAAAATAGATATAAATGTTCGATTTTCTTGTAACATTGCCCATACCAATACTTTTATATGTATTAGATGAAGCATGAAAATGGAAAACTTCGGTCGACTATATCTGGTACCTCACGCACATGATAACATTTTCTAAAAATTATCGCATATCACATGTAAAATGAAGGAAGTTACCAATATAGTCCAAACCTGACACTTCACAACATTCATGTCATATTTATTTAGGTCCGATATAAAATGGCCAATATTGGCCCTTTCCTTCGGTACCTACTCCATAAGGGGTTAAACATTTGAATAATCATAACAGAAGTCTAAATATTTTTAAATAACCGTACATTGGCTGAGAGTATACATCTGTCGGCAAAACCGAAACATACTTTTTAACTTGTTGAACTTTAACGATAGCTTAGTGTGAGCAACCTATCCCCCGATGAGACGTTGGCTCGCGTTTAAAAACATTTTATTTTTGAAAATATATCGATTTTTCCTAACATACATGTTGACATCACTTGCCGACACAGCTGTTTTGTGATACACAAATCCATGTTACTAATATACAGGTAGCCGCATCGACACAGTTGATGATACAACGCAATGTGGAAGATTGTTGATGTGTGTTTGGTATGTGTTTCTCAACAATTTTAACTGCTTATAGTAAAAATATTTCACTTTTTTTTTTTTTTAATTTTCAAGTGGTAGATATTTGTACTCTGTTTCCGAGAAATTATTTTTATCTTGAGGGACACATTAAAATAATTTTCCATTCAAAATTTTAAATGACAAAAATATTTTTACAGTTTATTGATGCGGCTACCTTTATTATTGTATCATGCGAAAGATAAACAAACTGTAAACAAAACGTAAACAATAGGTGTGTCTGGTTACTTTTCCTGCAGGAATTGTCCAGTAACTTCTTTCTGAGAGAGTAAGGTAGTTTTATTCTCTTTTGCAAGGAAAATGCGAAAAGTAAACAGACGGTATTCCTGCAGAAGCTTGCAACTAATCAGCTGATCAAATCAAAACAAACCAATTTGTCCCCCATAAGGAGAATTAAAACAAAGGATGCAATACTAATTTTACAAGTTTTTTAAATAAAAATGTTGGAAATAGTCTTTTATTTTCTTATTACATATTAAAATTTACGTTTTTCACATTTTGTAAAGTTTTTCTCCAAAAACTATTAGTCTTGCTAATTCCAAAAAAATTTCAAATTGAAAGCATAAGGAAATAGTCTTTTATTTTCTTATTACATATTAACATTTACGTTTTTCACATTTTGTAAAGTTTTTCTCCAAAAACTATTAGTCTTGCTAATTCCAAAAAAATTTCAAATTGAAAGCACAAAAATAAATAAACAAACAATAGAAAACATCTGATTGAATGTCGATGAATGAGAAGAAGAAGAGTTGCAAGTGATTGCAAGAAGAAATTTTTCCAGCAAGAATTTGCAAACTCTCACTGAAAGAACTGTCAAAATTTCTCTCTCCAACCGCTCTCTTTTGCAGAACTTTTGGGTTAACAGACGACTTCCAGTAACAGTTTGTAACAATTGTTACAAATTTTAGGGTAACCAGACACACCTAATATCGTCTGCTGATTTTGAAAACTATTTCACAACAAGACGAATAAAATGTCCTGCAACACGGTTTCCGTTAACAAACTTTTAAAAACAACCGACATCGTAGCAGATTCCAAACCCTACTTTTATCTGCAAACAAAATGGCTTGAGGATCAAATCATGATAAAATTACAAGACTCACAAACGAATCAGTGCTACACAGGATCAGTGACTATCGAACAGATGAAGGAGGCTGCAAGTGAATTAAATATACCCTACAATGAGTATTATCAAGAGTGTCGTTTAGCACTTACGACGTATATTGCATTACCAGGCTGTTCATATAAATTAGATGAAGAGGACAATGCTTTTAAGGTATGGAAATCTGAACCGGGCTCCATACCAATGCTATATATGGAGATACCACTAAAATCAATGAGAAATCATTACGATATTTTGGACACAGCCGTGGAGGAACTTCATAATCAAAATAAGGCACTAAGTGAACGAGTGGAAAAAGCGCATAAATTTGACGAGCACTCACGGGAACTGCTGGATGACTATCGTCTATGCGTAGAGGAAAAAAATAATTTGGAAAGAAGACTTTTGAGGAAAGTGGCCGTCCTATTAAATACCAAAAAGCAAAAAATCGCCGAGTTGGAAGAGCGTCTTAGTAAATACGAGAATGTGGAGGGCAGTAAAGGTCTCGATGGCAATGACGTGACTATTGATGAAGATGATGGGGATAGTCACGTCAGTGGACCCGAGATTTCCAGAAAGCGTAGAAAACAAATTATTGAAAGCGAAACAGAAGACGAAGAAGAATACAATGCAAATACAGAGCCTCTTACAGTGCCAGAATCAGTTATGTAGAAGTACGGATTATAATTTGCAATAATTTTAATAATAAATGATATGAGTACCATTTCCTAAGACAAAATTTTAATGTGGCAAGTGTTGTATATCACGATACGGTCCCATGAAGTACAATAGAAATAAACCACCCAGAAAAGTGTTGAACGTAGACTTCGGTCTTCAAGAGAACACCAGAGAGTAGATTCTTGTTCTATGAAAATATGAAATGAAAAATATTTTCTTTATAAAATTTTTCATTTGACATTTCTTTCCTTCATAAAAGTTTTCATTTCAAGGTCTTGCTATTTTTTTCAAACGAATATTTATATGAGCCCAAAGCGCTTCGCTAACCCTTTTTTTTTGTATGCATTCAAAATTTTATATACAAATATTTTGTGGTTTTTAATAACAACAAAACAAATTCAAAAATTTAAATTAAAATTAAAACACGTATTTGTTGTAATACTTAAGGATATACAATTTTTTTCTCAGGAGCGTAAACAGCTGACCATGAGAAAATCAGGAACATGCTAAATTTGATCCGCTTACATGAAGAGTTTGTCCTTGATTGGTTTCTATGTAGCAATATATATAAACCTGCATACTTCCCCATAATAATCGTATCCTCAATTTTATTGCAGTGCAATTTGACTTACACAATGGGTTTGATGCATCAAATACATGAAAGGGGACGAATTATTTGAGGGTACCTCCGATTCTGATGCTATACAGGGTGAGATAAAAAAAATTCAACAAAGTCAAACGCCATAATTTTTAAATTTTTTTTAATGTTATTGAATGGAATCAAAAATTTCGGAAATAGCATCATATTTTAGAATAAGTTTAGATTTGTTCGAACTGGCCTTTAAACGGCCAATGAAACCGTCACACGCTGCCCGAATGTTGATCTGCGGTATTTTGGCCCAATCCCGGCGAAGCGCTTGCTTGAGGTGATCGACACTTTGGTATTTTTTAGTGCCAACCTTGCTTTCCAAAATACTCCAGACACAATAGTCCAACGGATTGGTATCCGGAGATTTAGGTGGCCATAGTGCACTGGAAATGATGCGAGAAACCTCATTTTGTAACCATTCTTAGGTGGCGCTTGCTGAGTGCGATGGTGCTGAGACCTGTTGGTATGTCCAAGGTCTGTGGCCAAAATGTTTGCGTTCCCAAGGCTTTAATATACCCTCCAGAATATTTTCGATTAATACGAGCGGAGAGTGACTATCTTCTGTTATGGCGGCCTACACAATCACCATGGCCGGCGCTTGAGTTCTGGTGGCCAACCGAAGGTGCACATTTTCAGCTGACCTCTTTGACAAGTAAAAACGATCAACGAATGTTTTCTCATCGGAGAAAACCAAATTCGGCAGTTCACAACTTTCGGCCAAGCGAAGCAACTCTTTAACTCTTTAGTTATTGAGGAGAGGGTCGAAAATAAATAGACATTCTTGCTTTTCCCTGTGTTCTTAAAAACCGCACATTTCCTTTCTGTTAACTCTCCCCGTGTGTATTGTACGTTATGGCATACTTTTTTGATAATTCGTTTTAACTTGACCTACCATGTCCTTTTCCCAATTGCTGGACCACATTGTACCTAAAAATTGTGACTAACAAAACATCACAACATTTTCAGTTTTCGAATATTTATTTTAAATTTAAAAATAAATACATATTTCGTTTTAAACAAGAGTTTTAATAGAAATAAATAAAACAATATGAATACTGTTAAATGATTACAAAACAAAGAATCACTTAACATTAAAGAGAAAAGCCGACAAATATCAATATAAACATTTTAATTTTAAAATCAACATTTGACAAACTTTTACATTATCATGTTAGTATAAACATGATAAGAGCAAAACCAAGGGGTTTAAAAGGGGTATATGCATATATAATATATGTATATACATACAATTAAATATGTACAATTGAAATGCAGTAAATATAGGTATACTTTTAAACAATTTCCTTTCCAAATAATCATTAAAAATTACAACAAAATAATATCTTACAACTAAAACGTGAAAAAAATACATTCACAAAATATGAGCAAAGATATGGAAATGACGACAGTCGTGGACAAAAAGGGGGTAAGTTACGAAGAGAATTGGTGCAGGGAAACTAAATGAAACATACATACACAAAATTTGTAAAATAACATACAAATCAGAATGAACCATGGTGTGTTTCACAAATTCCAATATTATATTACTTATAAGTGTACAATATTAGTATAAGAGCAATACTTTTATCGAAGTTAGATATCTTGTTTTCTTTTATATTTCTTATTTTAAGTTTCACTTTGTTTCGCTGAACTACAATTTGCTTGGATTTTAATTAGACATTTAGTAAAAAAGAAACAATTAAAGCCAATATAATAATATTTGATGTACTCGTATGATGATAATGACTTCATCTTCGTAGAGGAGGCGGCTTTTGCATAGTGAAGATGGCTAGATATATAGCAGCAGCAGAGGTAAGCTCAAAGTAATAAAAGATCCTCTTCTGGTTTCTTAGTTTTAGCTTGTTGATTGGTTGTTTGCTGAGCAGAATTGTCTAAATTATTGGTGGCATTAATTGTAGGAAGATTTTCCGCGGCTGCAGCTCGTTCCTCCAGGAATTTATCAAATTCTGAACTGGTTACAGTTTCTTCGAGGCCTTCTATCACTTTCTGAAAAAGGGACAGAACGAAAAATATACTTATTCATAAAGACCCGAGGTTTTTGTAGTGAGAACAATGCGAAAAACAAAATAATAATTAAAAATGTAAAATATAATAAGAATAGTGATGGTGAAAAATATACTCATGAATAATGGCAGCATAAAATATATGAATTAGAAGAAAATAAAAAAAAGAAATTTATAACATAAAGAAACGAAATGATTAAAAGAAAAACATTACTTACTGAGCTGCCTAACCATGCTTCCATTTCATCGATTTCATTTTCTTTCACAGGCTTCTCATAGTTTCAGCAACAACAAAAAATATGTAGGGGATTGTTGGAAAATCATAAAGAAACAAAAATGTGTGTTTCCATAAAAAAAATGAAAATAGTTTTAAAAACACAAAGGAAAAAGCGATTTGTTAAAATAAAAAAAAAACAAATTTGGAAAGTAATAGTGTATACGAAAACAATAAGATAAATGCCAATCAAATACATAGATTCAAAAATATTAAGAAATCAATACGAAAAACATTAGTTTTTAATAGAAAATTGTTTGTACTCACTTTACTTACCACCGGCAAACCATTTCCGCCGGCACGTTTAAATGGCGAACCTACACTGCCAGCTGTGGCATCTAAGGTTGGAATGTCTTTTAACAAATCACTTTTGCTGAAAAGAAAAAAAGTTAAAGAAAATAAATATATTTAATTAAATGTAAATATAAGAACTTAACATATGTTTTTCATATATTTCTATGGATCGTGGTTATTCAAGTTTATTTGTAATTGTTTCACTTAAGGAAATAATTGTTAATGGAACTGTTTTTAACAATCGCATTTCGATTCTTTCGTCTGCATTTAAATACATTGTGTGGCTAGTTTTAGATATTCACAGGGTGAGATGAAAAAACTGCAACCAATTCCAGACTGCTGTCATTTCTAAAGCACTCGTCGAACAGCTGTTAAAATTATTCCAGTGACAGCTCATTACATTGTTTACAAGCGTACAAAAGCATTTTGGTGAAAATTTTTAAGAAAAAAAATATTCGTGATGGAATTCAAGTGTGATAATGTGATTTCTTTATATTTGGCTGGAAAACCACAAGTGACTATAGTTAGAGCACTCCAGCATTTAAATGTGAATAAATCTTTTGTGTCTCCTACCATTTTTTGTTACCGTGATACTGGTAACGTAGTCCGACGTCGAGGAAGTGGACGGAAGAAGTAATATCAGCAGAAATTGTTCGAAAAGTAAAGAAGCGACTTAATCGAAACCCCCGTGTTAGTGGCCGAAAATGGATCGTGTGCTGAACATATCGCAATATTCCATTCGGCCAATATTGAAAAATTAACTCGGGGTAAAGCCATTGAAATACCAAAAATTGCAAGAACTTGCAATGCAACAGAAAGACAATAGACTCAAAAGAGCTGAAGAGTTGCTTCGCTTGGCCGAAAGTGGTGAACTGCCGAATTTGGTGTTCTCCGACGAGAAAATATTCGTTGTCCAGCAGTTTGTAAAAAATAAATGTGCACCTTCGGTTGGCCACCGCCATAACAGCCGATGGTCGCTCTCCGCTCGTATCAATCAACCGTGGCATCAGAATAAATTCCGAATATTATTGCGAAAATATTCTTGAGGGTGTATTAAAGCCTTGATAGACCTTGGACATTCCAACAGGACTCAGCACCATTGCACTCAGCACGCGCCACCCATGAATGGTTACAAAATGAGGTTCCTCGGAACGGAATCTAAATCAACTGGGTTTACTAAATCCTCTAAACTGCAAACGTGCTTTTAATCAGGTGATTTGAAAAAAACTTACTTGTTTCCATTGGTGCGAGATTGTGCCAACATATCAAACTCATCGGCATCTTTGTTACTGGGTTTCGTTGAACTATTTAGACCTAAAATAAAATCATTTATAAATATAGGGATCACAAAGCACTTGATAAGTGTATTACCCAAGCGATTAAAGTTATTAAGCATATCGTCTTTATTGGCATCTGGAAAATCCAATAACTTTGGTTCATTTGATGCTGGTAAATTTGATGCTGGGACATTTGTGGTCGGCACACCCATCGCGGCACCCAATACAGCCGACGGAGAAGTCATGTTTGTAGTTGTTGCACGGTTTTTCTCATAGCGCTGATGACGCAAAAACATATTATTTAGCTCATCATTAATGCGTAATAATTCTGCAGTTAATTCATCGTCAGTCACACGGCCAATTAGATCGACAATACGAGATTGCATTTCTCTGAAAGGTAGATAGGTATTAATGATTTATTACTTATTGCATGTCTGTCTTTGTCTTCATACTTGCAAGTAGCTGTTAAATCGTTTAACAATTGATAATCATCTGGGTCTTCTTGGCCTGGCTTTAGTTCAGTAAGCATTTCTCCTAAGATTGATATATTCATCGATACAATTTCCAATTCAGAATGTAATTTAGCGATTTGCTCTGGTGTTAATTGATTGGAAGCGGTATTCTAAAACGAACATGTGATATTTACACGGACACTTATTAACGGAATATACAAAAAATATACCGGCATTCCAGAATGCTGAGGCGATACTGCTTGTTGAGTCACGGCTTGAGGCGGTGGTGGTTCCGGTACACTCTAAATAATAACCAAATTAACAACACTAAAACACAAAAGTTGTAAGACTTACTCGTTGTGGTGTATAAATTGGTGCCATATTTTCAATATCCGTTTGAGGAAATTCAATACCTTTATTTTTTAACTCGATGTACATTTGGGTGACTCCATTAAGGTCAGGTTGATTTTTAAAAGCATCCGCCCAAACTTGTATAAGATTGAGTACTTTTTCCTGTACAATCAATGGTGGATCATTTTTGGGTCCAATAAGTTTAACCAATTCTTGTATGAAATCTTTCTGGGCCACTAGAACGTGAAAAGCTTTACCGCAATTCTTAACGCATGTCTCCAGTACAGTCAATGTATACATAATGACTTGATTATTTTTTCCAGCATTTTGCTGTAAACGCTTGCGTATAGCTTTCATTGCATCACGGGCTGTATCGGAAGATTCATTGATCATATCGCATATTTCCATATTCAGAGCCCAATTTTCGGTGGCCATTGAACCATCTGTTGCTTGTTCTACAAATTAGACAAATAAATTTATGCATTAACAATTGCAACTAAGAATGGTTTATCAAAACAAATAGTTTTAATACATTTATCATTTAATTAGTTTATCCGTGAAAAATATGGCATGTCAGTTGCCATAATTGCATTGGAAATAAAACCTGGCAACTGCGGAGTAAAATTCTGATTGTAACTTGACCGGCAGCCACATTGTTAGAATTACCGTTTACAATCGTTTACGAATAGCAAAGAAACGAATTAAGAATATTCGTAAAAGTCATACATGATCACGGCCATAGTACTTGTTAATTTCTCATGGAAACCAATATTAACAAAATGTCCGTGACGAACAGAATGGCCTATAGTAACAAATTACCGACTTTCCGAACCATATATCGGACAATGGTGGTCCGTTTTGTACATTATAGTCTCGTGTGCGCTATTAGTAGAAAAATATTTATATCTTACGCAGAACGAGACAGGCGACCAATTTAGAGGCTGTTAATAGTTTTATACACACCGCCTAGATAGTTTTCAATTAGTAAGAACAAATATATGTATAAAAAGCACATGCTAATAGCTTACATATTCAGGATACAAACTAGCAAACAGTGGTGAACAAAAGTCACGAGGACTCGATTTACATCTCTTTATATTTAATAATCCAAAAAAAGTTTGTACTTTAATTAATCTATACATAGAATCTAGTCCAATACTTTGGGAAAGTTTATTTTCACACACATACAGGGTGAGATGAAAAAACTGCAACCAACTTCAGACTGCTGTAATTTCCAAGCCTCTCGTCCGACAGCAGTTAAAATTATTCCAGTGACAGCTCATTATATTATTTAAAAGCGTACAAAAGTATTTTGGTGAGAATTTTCCAGAAAAAAGTTATTCGTGATGGAATTCAAGCGTGATATTTGGCTGGAAAACCACAAGTGGCTATCGTTAGTGCACTCCAGCATTTAAATGTGAATAAATCTTTTGTATCTTCTACCATCGCTCGTTACCGTAATACTGGTAGCGTAGCCCGACGTCAAGGAAGTGGACGGAAGAAAATAGCAACATCAGCAGAAATGGTTCGAAAATTAAAGAAGCGACTTGATCGAAAACCGCGTCGCAGTGGCCCAAAAATGGCTCGTGAGCTGAACATATCGCAATATTCCATTCGCAAATATGAGCTCGCGGTAAAGCCATTGAAATTCCAAATAGTGCAAGAACTTACACCGCAACGGAAAGACAATAGACTCAAAAGAGCTGAAGAGTTGGTTCGCTTGGCCGAAAGTGGTGAAATTCCGAATTTGGTTTTCTCCGACGAGAAAACATTGGTTGTCCAGCAGTTTGTAAACAAACAAAATTATCGTGTTTACTTGCCAAAGAGGTCAACTGAAAATGTGCACCTCCAGTTGGCCACCGCCATAACAGTCCATGGTCGCTCTCCGCTCGTAGTAATCGACCGTGGCATCAGAATAAATGCCAAATATTATCGCGAAAATATTCTGGAGGGTGTATTAAGCCTTGGGCACGCAAACATTTTGGTCGCAGACCTTAGACATTCCAACAGGACTCAGCACCATCGCATTCAGCACGCGCCACCCAAAAATGGTTACAAAATGAGGTTCCTTGAGGTTCTCCGGATACCAATCCGTTGGACAATTGTGTCTGGAAATGGGCCAAAATACCGCAGAGCAATATTCGGGGAGCGTGTGGCCGTTTCATTGGCCGTTTTAAGGCCAATTCGAACAAATCTAAACTTATTGTAAAACTTGATGCTATTTTCAACATTTTTTGCTTTCATTCAATAAAATTAACAAAAAATGTAAAAATTATGGCGTTTGACTTTGTTGCAGTTATTTTTATTTCACCCTGTATATCCGTTTACATATTGGAACAACAAATGTTGATTTCCACAGTAAAAATCTGCTGTGATAACTATTTTGTGTTAATAACGTTTGGCTTATGTCTGATAATGAGCATAGATTGATAAAAAAAAGAGAGCATTGAAAACTTTTAACAAAAGAGTTTGCAATGTCTTGCGGTTAGTCGTTTACTTTTCATAGTACTTGTGTGTATGTGTTTTATGACAATGAATAAAACCTGATAACGATGAAAAATATTGAGTACAATTTCTACGAGCTATACCTATTAGTCATCGTTGGAAATCACCGGTAGCATATGCATTGTTTTTGTTGGGACTTAATAAATTCATTGTTCAACAAATAATTTTAATGATGATTATATAAAAAGTAACGCTCAAATTAAAATATTGCTAGATTGTCAATACAATACTAGCAATATTAATAAGGTTGATTTCAATAGATATGAACGACATCTAGAGCAAGTACTTAAAAATACAAATACATTTATTATTTATTAGGAGGAGTTAGTTAGTTAGGTAAAGTTAACAATTCGCACCTATTATTGTTTTATGAGATTATTGCTAATGCAAACAAGACTTTTGAGAAATAAGCAAGACACTAATGGATAACAAGCTGTTACTAAAATATTGTTGTTTTTTTTTTTGTCTGTATACCACAAATTATAAATATTAAAACATTAAAAAATGGAAACTACACCACTTTATATCTTTAAATATACCTTTAAAAAATGCATTATGAGCATCAACTGTTGGCCACACACAATTGCTGGCCAAATGCTATTAACAAAAGAGCGCTTTTTGAACACCAAACAAAAAGTTATCAACCTTTGTTTGCAATCAGTGTTTTGCAACAAGATTAGATTATATGATTATAAACGAAAATTATCACTTAGCGCTTGCATATTAAACCGGCTAAATGCAGGAAAGGAAACAGAAATATAACAACTTGGAACGAATTTCGCAATTCTCAAAAAAATAAAATCCGTTAAAAATTCTGCTAAAATCTTAAAAATACCAAATTTAGTCGTCATATTAGGGTCTAAACGACGACGTGGACCTGCATAGGCAACTTTTGTCATAAGCCACTGCAATATTCAAATGCGAAACTTTAAAAAAAAAATCGGTGAATAATGTAGCTAAAATCATCAATATAGGGAAGTACCGTTATATGGGGGCTATACCAAAATGTTGACCTGCACACACAATTTCCTGCCTTAGGCTGAATGACAAACATACTATAGGCTGAATGACAAACATACATATATAGTGGAGGGAATAAAACCTTATTTAGAACAGCGATGTGAAAATATTACTATATGTTGACTGTTATATGCTTGATTGGGCCGAAAATTTGGTAGAACTTCGAAATATTGGCCTATCAACTCGCCGTTGGTCCTCCTGTACGTCTATTCATGTTAATTTGTAATATGTTGCAGTTATGTTCCGATACGAAATTTTGCGTGAAATTGGGTTTAGAATCAGAATAGAAGTCCATTGCGTTTGGAAATGTTTGCAAAAATTGTGAAAACCATAAAATTTCCCTGATTTTAAAACAGCCTTGCTCAAAATCGCGTGTTAGCACATGAGTCGGCAAAAGAGATCATTTAAGAGAAAACAAATATTTTTTGTTTGTATTCTACCATTTGTTTCAATTGTTTTTAAACATGAATGTTGCCCAAAACTATTAATGAAGCAAAATATGAAAACTAATAAATATATTATGCATTAACACAGATTTATTGTTACTTTAAAAAAGCAAAGAGAAATTGGACTAGTAAGCGAGTTCGTATTTTTTGAACAGTCTTGCTCTACAACTACTTAATTTTGTTAAATTTAGCTATACTGAGTCCTTATTATGTAGAAACCCTACTTGCAAAAAATTATCAATATAGGTCATAAACCAATAGAGCAAGGTTCTACAAAATTGAACTATTGCAAAAGGAAGTGAAAATAAGGCTTTACCACCAATTATAGCAGAATTTTGATTGGAGTTAGAGTGTAGAACATGACAGAAGACTGTCATTTTGTTATTGCTTAACATTTAGCATTTAAAATATGCGAAAACACTAACATTTACGTTCAATCACGAATATTTTTGACGCTGAAAGTAACTTTCAGCAAGAATCACAAACATCTAAAAAGGGTACTTCTGACATTTCCATTTTTGCTGATTTTGTTAACATATGGAAAATTATATACAGAAATATAAATTTTAAAATATTATTTTAAATACACATCGGCAAAGGCTATGTGGCATTATTTCAAGAGCAAAATGTAACGATCGAAAAAACTCTGAATTTGGAATTTGTGGTCTTGAACCTGCAGCCGTTAAATTGGAAATGAACACATTACTTATAAATTCTACCAATCAAAAATTAGAAAAACCTTGATATTCCGAAAGATTGTTAATGTAGTTATGCATTCAAATATCATAAGGAATTGGTTCATTATATTTCAAGAATGGAGGGTATATTAGCTTTGTCATTCCGTTTGTAATTCCTCGAAATATTCATAATAGACCCTACAAAGTATTCTGGATCAGCGTAAAATTCTAAGACGTCCGTCTTTCTGTTGTAATCACGTTGTAATCTTTCGAACGAATTGAGATAGAAGGATTACATTTTACATACGTGCATAGTTTACCAGAAGGCAGGTTAAGTTTGTAAATGGGCAATGTCCTCCCAATATTCGGCATTTTCACGATTTTAGCGGCATTATTTACCGGAATTATTTCAAATTTCGTATCTGACAAAAGCTATGACAAAAATTTTTGTATGCATGTCCACGACTTTGCATAGCACCCATAGCGGGTTTTTGATGATTTCTGCAGGTTCAAGTCTTCGTATATACCCCATATGACGGCACCTCGACATTATTCAGCGGGTACTTTGCTGCGAAGGTATTCATATTTCCAAATAGACAGCAAGAAATAAGTGTCCAGCTGCTGCACAACAAAAATGATCTGGATAACCTATCTAACCATCTGCGAACAAGATCATCGAGTCCAAAAAAACTAAAACTTTTTGAGTATATACGATTTTTAGCATTGTGGGTCTGTAATAATGTATAATTGGACTTGTTTCTATTCATACGCTGCATTTTTATTTGAATGAAGTGACAGAATCGCTCTAGAAGGATTAGTGTTTTCCGAAGTCGACAAACTAAAACTTTTTTGCTTCTTTACCTCGCCATCTTGATCGAATTACTTCTTCAAACATCTGATGTAGCTGGGTTTCTTTAAATATTGAAAATGGAAAAACACATTTATGCTTGAATTAAAGGAAATCGCCATTGACAGGGAAGCATATATGCATTTATACCATTAACATATGTTCACCATTGATTTTCAGCTATTCAAATTATATATTCATACATCTAATGAGTGACTTGAATGAAATAGATAACATTGAGACATACGTAACGTAATTAACCTGTCACGGCTGGGTGTTAAAAAATCGTCGCCAGCCAAGTGGAATACATATCAACATCATCTTAGGCATTGTTTCTACATTTCTTCTGGAAAATAAAAATACAATGCGTTTCCGGCAACTTTCACAACGGAATATTTATGTGAATTTATAAATTTCCTCAAACATTGATATTACAGGAACTGCTACTATTGCAGCAAGTTGCACCCCGAAGAAAAGAAAAATTGGAAAATTTAATTTTTTTACCATGCCAATAAGTCTCAGAATGAGACAGCGAAAAACGAACACAGACGTAAACCTTTAAACATACTGGAACACGAATGAATATTTTTTCATAACAATATAGATTGTTGTACATTACGATTGCACTGCAAGTACATTTTTACTATTGAGAACAAACATGGACGCAAATAAGGAAAATATTACCAATTCTCTGGCCAACAGGCGTTGAAAATGGGTTGGTTCCCAAATTTAAAAATGATGCCATTTCTACAATTTTCCACTCTGAATTATTCTATCGGTTATCGCCTTTTACGTCGACTTCACTTCTCAATAATGTTATTGCACTTGTTTATTATTATTTTCTCCGACAAAAAAAAAACAATTTACAATTTTCGGTCACAGACAGCGAAGCGTAACGATTTTTTCGTCGACGGCGGCTTTTACTGTTTAAAGCAATTGACGACGGCGTACCTGCCTTTCTGTGTACTCTGTACACAATATGAAAAAAATAATAGAGGTAGTTGCATCCATGGTACAATGATACCATGTGATTTTATTTTTTTTATTTTCTTGGCTTAATATGTCATATTTATTTGTTTATGTATGTGTTTCTTTTCAATAACAAAAAAAATGTTCAGAAAATATTCAAATTCGGGTATTTTCAAAATGTTTATTTCAACGTATGCATCGACAAAATCTAAAGTTTTTGTAGCGAAATAATCCTTTAGAGATATATAGTACATGATTTTGAAAAGAAGTGTTGACCTTTCATTCAATTATCGCGGTTTTCAATTATTTATTCAAAATAAATGCAACAAGTTTGATTTTTTATTGTTTTGATACTAATTCTGACATTACAAGCCAAACAGGTAGACCTCTATACTTGCAATAAATATCTATTTTGACAATAAGATGTTGTCAAATGAATAATTTTGAACAAAATGTAAACATGTGATTGCATGACTTTACCTTCCTTATTCTACCATGGAAAATTGTATAGAAAATATTTAAATTAATTGGGTCTCAAAATGCTTATTTCAACGTATGAATTGACAAAATATACGGTATTTTTAAAGAAATAAATCTTTAGAGATATATAGAACATGATTTTGAAAGAAATTATTAACTTTATTTTTATTTATGTATTCAAAATTAATACAACAAGTTGATATGTGATTATCCGTAATAATTGACCAATCAAAATAAATTTGACTACGAAAAACATAAATTGATTGGTCAATTACCAGGATTTATATGGATTAACTTTGATTGTTAACGTGTTATTAAGTAACAAATTCTGATAATTGATCTGTTTGAGAACTGCATTAATATAAGAACTACAATATTATGAAAGAACTTAAGAACACAAAAATTAAAAATGATTAAAAAACAAACAATTGTGCTTGAGTTTTTCAAAAGAAATATGTTTTAACATTTCTTGCCCAAATATACATCACCGGAAGGAGAAGAAGAAGAATTGGAAGTGATTGCAAGAATAAATTTGTCCAGCAAGAATTTGCAAACTCTCAGCAAAAGAACTGTCAAAATTATCTCAATTCGCTCTCTTTTGCAGATTTTTTGTGTTAACAGACGACTTCCAGTAACAATTTGCAACAATTGTTACAAATTTTATGGTAGCCAGACATACCTAATATTTTGTATCTGGACGAGCTATAAATGCGCTATGACAGTATTGAAGGCTAACCTAATGGATTTAATATTTGTTTTATACACCCTTGGTTTGTCTCCGAACTGCAAGAACGTGACATTTTTACTACGATAACAGATTTTCCCTTTATGATGTCGAAAAAAAGTTTCAAAACTAGAAGGTTCTTCGAGGTTTTAGAACAGGTCTTCTTATAGCTCATTTATACTATTCAAGACTTACCCTCAGGGTTTAATAGATTCAGTGGATTAGCCTTGTATGATGACCGTGCAAGCATAAAATGCATATTTAATTTTTATTTTCGAATAGAGGGCTGAAGGAACAGTGATATCCACTTCTTTCGGTTTAATTTCCCTGTATGCGCCTATTGTAAACGTTCTATAAGTGCTAACTAAGCACAAAATGTAATACCACAAAGCTCCATACAGTGAATATTTTCTGTTGAAAACCTTTCCGGAACAACAAACATCATTTGTTTGGAAAGGAACTTAGAAAGAATTTGGAGAATTTTGTTGTTCTTCGTAGATTACAAAGAATCTATTTGCAACCATGGATCCAGCACTTTTAAAGGAACGTGAAGCTTTCAAAAAGCGGGCTATGGCCACGCCAACGTACGTTTTTGAGATTCTCTGTATTCAGAATGCAATGAATTAAACCATTATTTATTTACAGCGTGGAAAAGAAACCCAAGGTGGAAAAAACATTTGTGGCACCAAAGGATGATCGACAAAAGAAAATACGTCCGCCAACGGCACCAAAACTGGATGCAACAACCTATAAAACTATGGCTGGCAGTTCCCAGTACCGATTTGGCGTTTTAGCCAAAATAGTAAAACATATGCGTACTCGACATCAGGATGGAGACGATCATCCACTCACATTGGAAGAAATTCTTGATGAAACCAATCAACTAGACGTTGGACAGTCAGTTAAAAATGTTAGCATGCTTTTGATTAATATGAAATATCAGTTTCATAATTTTTATTCATTCTAGTGGCTAGGAACTGAAGCCCTTATGAATAACCCTAAAATTGAGGTTTCACCTGATGGACAACGTTTCAGTTACAAACCCGTTTATAAAATTAAGGACGGCAAAAGCTTGTTGCGTTTATTAAAACAACACGATCTTAAGGGATTGGGTGGCATTTTATTGGAGGATGTTCAAGAGTCACTGCCACATTGCGAAAAAGTTTTAAAAAACCGTGCGTCGGAGATAATATTCATTGTTAGGCCTATTGACAAAAAGAAAATTTTATTTTACAATGATCGCACTGCCAATTTCACAGTAAGTTTAAAATTAAATTATGTAAATTAAAGACACAGTAGCTACAAGTAACCTATTGTGGGTGCAAGTCTAGTTCGGCTCCCTCGCACATTATTCTGCAAATTTTACGCTAGAAGGAATTAGAAGGCTACACTTCCCGTGTGTTGCCCTTTCAAATTTCCGAAGGAACCTCAAGAATTACTCTAATTGATTTTAAGACTGACCATATGTGGGTAGTTATGTATGGACTTCTCTTTTAAATTCGCAAGGTCTTTGCATTGATACCCATATTACACTGGACTAACTCAAAAAGTATGAGAAAATTACTATATTTTTGAGCATGAGATATTGTAAAGTGTGGACTTCTACAGCAAAATGTTTGTGTTAATGTTGTGTGTAATCAGTTAAAGTTTATGTGATCCTTGTGGGGGCCTTAAATTAGTCTTATGTCGTATTAATTTATTCCTTTTAAAATACTAATGTTCATATTTTTATCAATCAGGTTGACGAAGAATTCCAAAAGCTTTGGCGTTCCGCGACTGTTGATGCAATGGACGATGCTAAAATTGACGAATATCTTGAAAAACAAGGTATACGTTCTATGCAAGATCATGGACCAAAGAAACAAGTTCCCAAACGCAAAAAACTGGCCAATAAGAAACGACAATTCAAGAAACCCAGGGATAATGAACATTTGGCGGATGTGTTGGAGACATATGAAGATAACACCCTAACGATGAAAGGGGTTAATCCTACATAAATATATTTGTTCTATTTATGAACCATAAATAAAAAAGTACCTAATCATCAGTGGAGTTTAAAACAGGTTACATGAGTTTTAGTATTAAAAAAACTCCATCCACACACAAAAGTTTTTTACAAATTTCATTAAGTTAACTGCTTCATAGTTATTTTAAATCTAAGAATAACGAAACAATGCCCAAAATGGGCTTCTAAAGCTAGGATATTTGCTATTTTAAATCTTGAAGCGGATGGGTGCATTTGCTAAATGGATCGATATCAACTAACTTCACCAATGACCAAAACAACAGATTTTATTTTTTTTCGTCAAAGGATTTTCACATCAGGTCCTTTCACTTACATCTCATGATGAATTGTATGAGTGAATATAAACAAATATTTTAAATTTGCCCGATACACCAACAAAAAAAATGAAGTAGCAAAAAATTAAATGCTTCCGCTAAGGTAGTAAAACTCATGTCTGTATTTAAGAAATGTTTATTTTATTAATATATTTAATCCATTAAAATGATGTTATTGCAATGTATATATCAATAAATGTAGTTAAAAAATATTTGTATAAGAAAAATGTACGGTCTTATCAACCGGTGCATTTAAATGCAGTGTACAATAAAATATTTTTATATGTGTTTGTCAAGATCTATTTAAAATTAGTCCGTGTTCATAATTATAGTTTATATTAACCCTTGTTCTTCATGTGACTTGGGAGAAACATGTTTGTCGCCGATATCGTGAAATAAATCCGACGTACTGCTTGTAAATTGTACGTTTAATAGTTTATTTCATTCAAATCCCTTTAACAGTCTTGTCTGTCTGCAGAATGTTATGGGAATTGATTTCAATAGAGAAGTGGTCCGGGTATGCATTTGAAATTGGAATTGAGTTTTTGAGATATAAAGAAGAATGTAGGTCCATGTCCATCAGTATGTAATCCGTTTTTTGTTTTATCCCAATTGCTGAAGTAGAGTTGAAGGGTTGTCCGATACAATTTATTCTTGTATGAAATATAGAAGGTATCTGCGTTTTTACCTAGATCACATTCTTAAACATTTGTCTTTGATTTCATGTCTGTGAAAATAAAAAATAAAAATAACTCGCATTAAACTGCTATTTTTAGTCATGTAAATGTTTGTGGAAGTTTATGAGCCGCTTGCCCTTAATTACGCAAGCACAATGTCAATGTCTTCTTAAAAATGTTAAAGAATGATAAAAAATTAGAAAATAAGAGCTTACCTTTTTTGAGTTTCCCAAAGGAATAAACAATTTTTCTTATTTGAAATGGAACTTACATTTAATTCCTACGCATTCGCTTGCGACCATCGTCTTCCTCGCCATTGCCGCGTTCTTCCGCTTTTAAAACCTATTTTAAGGATGATAATTTATGAATATTAAGAATGGCTTACTACACAGCAACTTACCTTTATTTTGGTGCCGCAAATTTCAGCTCCATGTAAAACTCTCATTGCAGACTGAGCAGAATCGCGATCGGCATATTTAACATAACCACAGTTCTTATTTGGCAATAGGTAAACATCGACCAAACCTCTCCAGCATGAGAATACATTTTTTAATATAGAAATGGGCAAATTCTTTAAAAGAAACATAACTTTTTAATAACTAATTGTGTAAAGTAATTTTCCTAATATCTGCATGATATGCATGAAGTCAACATTCTCATGTTTAAGACTTGATGTTATATGATGTTTTTTTTATTATTTTCTTACCGCTGTTAATACAATAAACAATCTCTGGGCCACGGGGGCATCAATTGGGGCTAAAGGCTGGGCATCAGGCAAGGGAACGTTGCAAATGGAATCCTTTTTTGGACGTCCTATAATGAAACATAAAGTAAGCTTTTTTTTCTATCTATAATCATTATGCTGAACAAACATACTATCAATGAATGATGTATCAATATGGTTACCGCCGCTCATTCCCGAAACTTGTATGATCAAACGTTCACCTATTGGATATTCTAGTCCGTGTAACTTGTCCCTATAATGAGAAGCGTTAATCAAAATATTTTCGAAGCCTCCTATAAAAAACATACTTAGCGTAAATAGCGGCTTCTGGATTATCGTACACAACAAGAGCTTCGTTTGTTCGTGGATCATCTGTAAATGAAACAATTTGAACAACATATTAAGAAGCTATACATAAAATATACATTTCGAAACATGCATCTCTCTAATACTACAATGTGAATTCCCCAATTCCTAGAGTTGGTTCTACAACTTTTGTAAAATACCCCAAACAGACAAAATGCTAGTATTGTACATTTTTTGCCAGAGGTTAGATAGACGCGCTAATTTTTTAGTTAGATAAACAAAGAATAAGAATTATACAACAGACGTTACTTACGTTCTCTAACTATTTGACAATAGTCCAGGCCAGGAATAATATCAAAAAGTCGCCACAATTGATCTTGATTCACACAATTGCTCACAATAACTTCCAAACAAGTTGGTTGCGATACTGGTGTGTTTTGCATGCCCATGAATTGCGACATATTATTGTTGAATGAATTGTTACCCCAGTCGTTGAAGCCATTATTAAAGTTTGCTCCCCCTCCCATTGGCATGCAGTTCATATTTCCACCACCGAAACCTCCACTACCAATCGGGCCAGCACCCCGTCCGCTCATAATTGAGTCATCTCGACCGCTGTATTGATCGCGGTTGCGTGTGGTACTTCCTTTTGGCTCAGCAAACATCGCTTTGTAATGAGCTGGACAATTTTCAAATGCCACAGCGGCATCGTAGAATTTCGAAAAGCGAATGTAAGCAAAGCCTTTAGAATTTCCACTTTGCTTGTCACGCACCAAAGTGACATTTTCAACTGGGGCCCACTGACTGAATTCATCTTTTAAGTCCTCCTCGGTCGCGGTTTTGGGGCACACAATAAAAAGGCGTACATATTTCTCATGTTCATTCTCAGACTTGCTTGAACCTTGATTACGGCTATGAAAAGTAAACATGGTATAAATTTATGTTTGAAATAACACTTGACTCATTTTATTACTCACTTTGCAGCAACGAGAACTTTGAGCGTACGATCCAATGACCCAATTGTTTTTCCATTCATCTCCTCTTGGGCTCGAGCTGCTTCCGTTGTTTTTGAATACTTTATGTATGTTATTCCTTTATTTTCGCCAGTGTGACGGTCCTTTACCACCCAAATATCCTCTATGTGACCAAAACGAGAAAATGCCTCCCTAAAATCTTCTTCTCTATGAGCTTTGTTGCAAATAATAAATAAACGGGACATCGGAGGGACATCCTCATTTGGATCACCACCACGGCGAGAGTCCCGATTTCCATTCCGAGAATTTGAGCGATTATCAAACATAATTACAATAAATTCTTAACGCACTTCCCACTTCTATAATTGCCGGTCTATAGAAGAAAAATTATACATACACAGTTGAGGAGAACAACAAAGACGGCTATGTTTGTTTCTACTGCGTTTACTGTGATGAGCAGCAAACAAAACATTTGTGTGTTACCGTACTATTTGCTTCAACTTTCTAACAAAGATGGAAATCCAACAATTGTAAATGGTATTAAAATTGAAATTTTAAATATCAAAAAACAAAAAATCAACGAAATTCTATATTGTTCCTTTATAAAGTGATATTTAACAGTTTTTGGACAATTTACCCAATTAGGTTTGAAAGACTTTTCTATATTTTTTTTCGCTATTTTATGTTTTGATGAATGTGGAATTGCAAAAAATACACGCATTCCATTGGTAACTCCATTCATCTTTTTTTCGGGGCAAAACTATCAAACATTCTGTTACAAAATTTGTGTAAATAATTATACTTAATTAATAATTATAATTATACTAAAAAAACGTTCATTGAAAGAAATTTGATTTTCATTAAGGTTGATTTTCTTCCTAACCTATTTTTCTGAATAACATTTATGGCCAAATTGTATTTTGATTAACTCACATTATCTGGATTTAATACCGATTTATTCCACCAGATTTACCACAAAAAATCTATCTTCTCTCGGATATATTTTAAATCTGGTGCTGAATCTACATACTACAGAAAGCAACATTGGGTTGTTACATTGATACTGCTGTACACTCCAAAGTCGCAAATGTTTCCTCAAAGGCGTTGTTTATATTATGAATTCAAACAATAACAAAAGAAAACTTGAATCTGCATTCGCTCATGAACCAAGGTCTACAATATTTTTTCAAAATTATTCATTTGACACCTCACTATCAAAAAATATATTTATAAATCGATTGTAAATACACAAATCAGGGATGGAAAATTTTTTTGTTATGCAGTGAAATTTGACAAGGTAAATTACAGAAAATACAGAGAATGGTGTTTCTTTGAAATGACAGGTGTATAAGTTTGATTTTTCAGTGAAAACTTGTAATCTTATTCTCTCATATCTTTCCGGTAGATCCTAATTCGTTTATTAAAATGGTAAATCTTCAAGAATGGCTTTATATCCGCCTACAGGGGTATCTAAACACACAAGGTTAACCCACTAGATCTATTAAATCCAGTGAGATAATCTTCAATAGAATAAAAGCGTTATAAGGCTGTTAAAAATAAAAACCATACAAGCTGATGTCTCATCTTTGTTCTAAAAAAAAACATTTAAATTATGAATATGCCCATCCAAGAAGTGACCATATGCTGGGGTCTTTTAAAAGTATTCGGCAAAATAATCCATTTTTGACCCGGATTTTATATGTACTTACCTACATACTTGACATTATAACCTATCTGAAATAGTAAAATATGCGTTGCTATATATAATGGACCTAGAGTTATTAGTCTTTGAATATTATTAAAAATGTTAGTTCGCATAGCCCATAAAAAACTTATCAAATTTAGATAATGTTGGCTCTTGAATTTAATAACAAAAAAAGTTAGAAAAATAAAGCATCAGCTTGGTATATATTTTATGTACACTCATAATTATTTCTAATTCGCCTTATTGGTGGTTTTTCAAAAATCCGGGTTTGAAAATTGTTTGTTTCGATAAAACTCCCGACCGTTTAAAAAAATCAGGCAACCGCTTTATGATAGATATTTCTATACACATTCAAGTGAAAGTAGATAAGATATGAGGTGTGGTAATTGTTTCAGAGATGTGGAAAACTGCAAGGGTTATTTTTATACCTTACGACTTTTTATACCCTACAACACTGTGTGTTGGGGGTATTATAAGTTTGATTAGGCCAAAAATTATGTAACACCTCGAAATATTGGTTTCCCACATAGGAAAGTATATATGGATCTTTCTATCTCGCCGAGATGAGTCGATCTAGCTATGTATGACCGTCCGTCTGTCCATGTTTATTTATAATCACTTTACAGGTCGCAATTATGGCCCGATCCTCACGAAATTTAAAAATGAGTTGGGGTTAAGGTCAGAATAGAACCCTATTTCTTTTGGAGATGATCGCATAATGGACCAAAAACTGAAAAATTTCCTGATTTCGCAGTTGCTCTACCGGACGCAATTATGGACCAATCGACCCGGAAGTTAGCATGGGGCTAGAACTTAGGGCTGGGCAGAAGTCTTCCAATTTTGATGGTTATCGGTTTATATTTAGTGGATGAAACCGCGAATATTTTTAATCCCGCCAAAATCACAAATTTACAGACTGGTCAATTCTGACCGTTGCGTAGATACCGATAGTGAATATATCGGATATATAGCGATATATATATATACAATATGTATATACAAAGGAAGGGGATGTTAGCTAGAATGCTTAAGAATGGCTGGGTCGATTTTCACAAATTTTGCCAATTCAGAACGCCCTCTTAGCATAAAAGTATAAAATCCAAAAAAATCGCATAAAAACTTGCCAATAATGATGTTAATATAGATTTTGCAGTGTTTAGTGACATTTTTTTCATATTTTTTATCGCATGTGATTTTTTCAATTTGACTTATAACATTGAAGTGTATATTTTTTAATATTTTTTAACTTACAACACAGGTTGGGATTATTTTATACAGATTGCAATTATCGTCCGATCCTCTCAATTTTTTACGAGGGTAGGGTTAGGCTCAGAAGGGCTAGGCCGATGCTAGGCTGTTTTCAAACATGTCCGCAATATATTTAGGGGTTGAAATGGACCAGAAACTAAAAATTCCTGATTTTGCAGCCGTTATAATAGAAACAAATAGAAACCAAGGGACACGAAATCTCGTATGAAGTTAGAGTTTAGGACCGCGGGTAGAATGGACCAATACTTTTGTGTGTAAAAATACCAGCATTACTTACAGGCGATAACCGAAATACAAAAAAGCGAAATTCTGGCTTACTTATGCTGATTTCGTGGACGAATATAGCCAAATATCGTAGACAAGCAAATTATATAGATGAGTCTATATATGGAGATACAGAGGAGCCTCTTGCTTTTGGATATGATCACAAAATCTTAAGGGGTTCAAATTAACCAAAAACAGAAAAAATTTCATTATCACCAATCGACACGCCTGAAAAGGCAATATTTAGCTGTAAAATGGACCACAACAACTAACAGCACTACGGAGTGCGTAAATATTGGGCAAATGTCCCTGTTCAAATTGCTGAGGGTAATGTCTGGGCATTGCTCCGTGACATAATTTCAAAAGCGAAATCTTCCAAAATGGATTTGGACATAAGGGGGCTTCTAACATATTGTAGTGTCGTAGGGTATCACATGGTTGGCCCCGCACAACTATAGCTTTTGCTCACTTGTTTTATTTTATTTTATTTTTTTTTTGTTTTGAGTAAAAGTTGCCAAAAAGGGACTGCAGTCTGCCATAACAATACAAAAAGTTCAGTTTTGTAATTCTTTCGGTAGTTACCGGCAAAAATCGGTAAAATGTTTATACAAAAAGTGAAATTAATGTTGACAAAATGGTTTCTTTCAGTAGGGCTTAGCGACTACTTCATTTTCGTCCCTAGATTATCGAGACATTTAGTTATTTACCGAAATAAAAGGCACTTGAACAATTTGTGTTAACGATAAATGTCGACAATTCTGTCCGTAAATATTTACAAAATTGCACCACAGATAACCTTATAGTAAATGAAACATGAATTTAAATCGTTCTTCCTTTTATTCAACACATAAATGGTAAATTGGTAAACGCGAATGACGTACTTATATCAAGTACTAGATTTCACGACCAATATAAATATTTAATGATTTCAATTTGGAGTTAAATGATTCCACTACTATAGACGAATGCTTCAGTAATAAGTTGTAAGGTATTACTATTTTTGTTAGTTTGTATTTAAGTGTGTGCAGTAGAGTAGGTAGGTATTAATTCCTTCATGTAAGTAAATCCGTTATTTCTATTTTGTTAGTTTCCATTTGTATTGAAGTTTTTGTGGTAACATTTGAATTGTCAGTTTTAAGTGTTTGTAATCGTTTAAGTCCATTGTTGTAACTTGTATGTCTGTGGAAACAAAAGACAAATATACCTTGAAAAATGAATCACTGGTGCTTGTACAAATCTTAGCTTGATCCGAAATTGGTAATTCGATTCAGAATTATAAATACTAAGTTCATTATAACATATTACTTACCTTGAATATTTATTGTACACAAGGAAAATGTACCTTATAAAAACTTACTTGTTAGTTACGTCTCATGCGCTTGCGACTTCCATCATCGTTTGTGGTCTTGGAGCCATCATGTTTTATTTGTTCTTCAGCTTCAACGATCTATAAAAGATGACAAATGCAAATAGCCTTGAACAAACTTAATAGGAAAAACGACCTTAATCTTTGTTCCGCAAATTTCTGCACCACTTAAGGTCTCCATTGCTTTCATGGCGGACTCCTTATCGGCATATTTTACATAACCGCACGACTTATTTGGCAGAAAGTATAAATCGATCAGTCCTGGCCAACATGAAAATATGTTTTTTAAAATGGCTACTGGGACAGGCTGAAAAAAATATATTCGGTTTAGAATAGGAGTTTAAAAGCAAAAATAATCATTTTTTACTGTTGGCATTATCATAAATAAACGCTTTGCTACTTGGGAGTCGCTAGGAGCCATGGGATTAGCTTGCGGCAAAGGAACACTGCAAAAAGTCTCCTTCCTAGTATGCTCTGTAGTATCAAATAGATTAATATGTATTGATTCATGTGTATCAATTTAATTTGGCTTCATACTTTCTATGAACGTTGTATCAATGTGTGCTGAGCTCATATCCGATAATTTAACTATAATACGTTCACCAACCGGATATTCGAATCCATGAATTTTTTCTCTATAAAATTTACAAAAAAGTCCGTTTAGTACATTATGTACCAAAAATAGAACTTTGCAACCGTATTTACTTGGCATATATTGCAGATTCTGGATTGTGATATACCACTATAGCTTCATTGTTGTAGTCGCCTTCTACAAATATTGATTTTGTGATTTGTTTGCTAACCATAAGTTAAAAATAGGATAATAACATACCTTTAAGAATTTGACAGTAATCCAGCCCGGGAACGATATCAAATAAGCGCCAAAGCTGATCTTGCTTAATTGTCTTGCTTACTATGACATTTAATGATGTTGGTTGAGATTGTTCGGTCTTCTTTATATTTAAATTTAACATTTTTCCGGGCTCGCTTTTATCTGAAAAATGATCTTCCGTTGAGCGTTTTGGGTTTTTCGGATCTGCAAATTTTGCTTTATATTTAGCTGAGCAATTTTCAAATGCTAAAGCCGCATGATAAAATTTTGTATAGCGTATATATCCGAATCCTTTTGGATTACCAGTGTCCTTATGGCGTATTAGTGTAACACTCTCTACAGGACCCCACTGTTTAAACTCATCGCGTAGTTCTTGTTCGCCAGTCTCTTTTGGGCATTGTATGAATAGCCGTACGCATTGTTCTTGTTCAATTTTTTGAGATTTGTTAGCACCTTGACTGCGACTAAAAGCAATTCGATATTTGTTAGCATAGTAAGTCAATTCCTCCAAATACATTTATTATCATTATCAACCTACCTTGCTGCAACAAATACCCTTAAGGGACGATCAGATTTTCCTATTATACTACCATGCAATTCCTCTTGGGCCTTGGCAGCCTCTGATGTTTTTGCATACTTTACGTAGGCAAATCCTTTGTTCTCTCCTGTTTCCTTCTCCTTTATAATTTTAACATCTTGTAAAAGTCCGTATGGCGAAAAGCTTTTGCGGATATCATTTTCCGTGTGTATTTTGTCGCAGAATATGAATAGTCTGGACATTGGAGGGTCATCTTCACTTGTTTCGGAACCCCGTCCAGGCTCATTTACATGTTCAGAACAATCCGGCATAATTTCGATAATTTCGTTTGGTTTGGTTGTTAGTTGCGAGCGTGGGAAACAAAAATGAAAAACGTCCCAACGAAGCGAATATAAAGGCCAAAAAGCAATACTTGATAAAAAATAAACAGAAAGCAAAGACTCCGGGTACTCTGTTGTTTACGAATGAGACATGAGAGAATTGAACATCTTCACTAAAGAGCTCGGAACTAGCTGCTACTATCGTTTTTCCAAATGCTATCAAACTCGACTATGGACTTGGGTGAAAACCGAGTACTCGACTCTTCATAGTCGATTTCAAATTCCTGTTCATGAATGTGAAAGTTCTCACTATGATAACCGAGTTTCCCTTTATGATATCGAAAATTTTTGCAGAACCAGGAGATTCTTGCAGGTTGTGGAACAGTCGTTTAATGGAACAGCCCTTTAATTATAATGCCTAACTCTATAAACATATGGTTGCATCATCTACTGTCGTTTGTGTAATGCCAGATATTTTACAACAAAGCTGAAAGGATACGAATAGTATAAGGTAGTGCACACGTTCTCTCTGCTCCAGAACCTGCTGTGGAATTACTTAATTCATTTTTGAATAACCGACAAAAATCTGTACTTATGGTTTCGGTAGTCGACTTTTAGTATCAAAATTCCTGGAACTCGAACTCTAAGTCAATATTAGATTTGTTCCAAACTTGCTAAAGTCGATTGTTGAAAAATTCGAGTTTTCACTTTTAGAACAAAATTGAAAAATTAAATAAACATTTTGACAGTGTGTGGGTTTTTAATCTCAAACCTTATGAAATGTCAAAATATGTTTACACATTTTTGCCCATTGTTTATCTTGTGTTCTGTGACTTCAATCACAATAGTTAATTTTGACATTTCGTTAGTCAGCTGGCTCGGAAGGGGCACCTTATACATGGGCCATGGGCCCATTAAACATGTCGTGTGAAGGCAATATCAGACGGAATGTGTTTTATATATGTGCTGCAACACAACAGATTTTTGATTAAATTATATATACAAAATACAGGTAGCCACTTCAACACAGCTTTTTGCATAATTAGCCTACTTTAGAGGATTAATTTGAAATACAAATCATGGTAAAAGTATATAGGTAGACGCATCGACACAGCTGCTGGGACAATGAAATGTCAAACCAATTTTGGAATTGAAAATGTTAAATGAAAAATTATTTAAATTTGTAAAAATTGTTAAAAAATCGTCGTATAAGAAAACGTTTAAAAATCTACTCATATTTGGAAAAACATTTAAAAATCTTTGACATATCAATGCTCCCAAGCGTTGATGCATCTACCTGTATTATTCTGCCATGATACAACAATGTTAATTCAAATCCAATGGGTTAATCCCTTTATATGTAAACGTACTACAAATTAGATAATTTTGCTGAAAAAGAAAGCAAAAAAAGAAATATCAAAAAACTCAATTTTTACGCCAAAATTGTTGATATTTTTTAAATATCAATGTTCACAAGTGTCGATTTATCTACTTGTATTCTTCTACCATGACAATTGAGATGGCGTCTATTTATTACACGATTGACATTTGACAACCCATGGTAGAAGAATATAGGTAGATGCATCAACTCTTGGGAACATTGATATGTCACATTTTTTTAAGTGCTTTGTCAAAAATAAATCGATTTTATATGTTTTCTTATACGACGCAAATCGGAGGTTGTAGTGATATGTATTTTTCAACAATTTTTACAAATTTAAATAATTTTTCATTTACGATTTTCAATATCAAAATCGGTTTGACAGTTCATTGTCCCAGCAGCTGTGTCGATGCGACTATCTGTATTCTTCTGCCATGTGACAACCTTATTGCGCCATATGCCAGGGGGCAAATAGCTGATATTTTTGTCTTAATTATCAATTTCATAATGAAGATTAATCTTAGAAGCCGGTACCAAATACCTGAAATTCCAAGCCAGTTGTAAAAATACATAATTCCGATTTAAATTCGGAGAAATTTTTATACCCATGGTAGAATTATAAGGTAGCCCTATCAGGCCAACTGTAGGCAACTTGATATGTCAAACAAATTTTTGTAATATGAATTCGCCCCACAGATATATAAAATGAGAAAGAAACCTGAACAATTATTAAAATTGAAAATGTTGGAAAAAGTTAAAAAACAAACCAAATATGAGGTATTGTATGGTTTGTGAGTACAAGCAAAGACCAATACCTTTGTAGAATAAGGAAAGATCAATACCTCCCTTAACTTACACATCTAGTTCATACATATTTCTATTTGCTACTATTCACCAAATCATAGATTTCTTCTCTATCCCTCAAAGGGTAAATGAATCACCCAGGCAATAGAACAATAGATCTGGTACCTATCCTACAAAATAATTAATAATCACTATTCTCATAAAATGTGATACTATTCCCAGTTCTCTTCAAAGTATTAATACTAGATTTAGTGAAAAGTTGAAATTATTTAATCTTTATGATACGTACTTCAAATAAAGTAAACATAAATAAGTGGTCAAATTCTGAGGATATATTTCTGTCAAAGTTCCGACTGAACTTTTTTTCTTAAAACTTGGACTTTTATTGATGGACGATTCCTTTAGGACTTCGAGATAAAAAATTATGATACGTTCTTCAAATAAAGTAAACATGAATAAGTGGTCAAATTCTGAGGATATATTTCTGTCGAAGTTCCGACTGAACTTTTTTCTTAAAACTTGGACTTTTATTGATGGACGATAATAATAACTTTTAGGTCTGAAATAAATCAACAAATCCACTATTTGAGATCCGCAAATATGCTTGCGACATATAGCCACGACTGAGTCCCGGAATGTTCTTCAAATATCCACGATTTAAGGGCCGGTAATTTTCTTAAAATTTGAAGATTTTATGTGTTGAAGGAATCTACATTTTTTAGAAATCCACGGCAAAATTCATTGTTTGAAGAAGCACCCTTTGTAAATTATACTCATTTTGGTGGTTGTTTCTTGGTTTCTTGTCTTATTTCGAATCTTCGACTTTTTTTTGGGTCTTTCCATCCGCTTAACCCGATTCTAATTAGTTCATTAAAACTAAGTTTTCAATAAAAAAAGTATATTTCGCGTAAGCATCAAATTCAGAAATCTTTGGTTTGCGTTAGCCGGTGTTGGACATACTCAGAGGAGAAAATCCCAAGCCCCGGCCGAAGGCCGGCTACTTACAAAAGGCTTCCAATTTAGAAAACTTTGGTTCGCGTTAGCCGATGTGGAACATACCCAGAGGAGAAAATCTCAAGCCCCGGCCGAAGGCCGGCTACTTACAAAAAGTGTTAAATTTAGAAAACTTTGGTTCGCGTTAGCCGGTGTGGGACATACCCAGAGGAGAAAATCTCAAGCCCCGGCCGAAGGCCGGCTATTTACAAAAAGTGCCAAATTTAGAAAACTTTTGTTATTCCGACGACATTTTAATGAACTGGTTATCGGGTTATGCGGATGAAAAGACCCATATATCTGGACCCGAAAAAGGTATTAGCACAAATTGTAGCATTTTGGAAAGGTAAGAGTGTCAGCTTTAATTTGGAAACAATTATGTTGACACCCATAATGGACCCTTTTTTGACGTTTTGGCGGTTTCAATAAAAATCCGGGTCCAAAAATTTGATAATTTGACTATAACTTCCGAACCATGACAACTTACCCCTTCATGTGACCACTTGTTTGATAGGTATTTCCGGTTCCAGTTATTAAACTAGAGTTGTTTCCAAAGCATATTACCGTAGTTGGGAATTTGAATATTTGTATATTTTACGTCGAATTTTAGGTAACGCTGTTAAGCTTGTGTTTTTCAGCTTATTATTACATTATTTCTGTTATTTTGGTGTGTTGGGTTGACTTTTATAAAATTACATATTTACACACACATGCATATAAACGTATGTGTATATGTGATATGACGGCAATTTTAAAGAAAACGACAAAGAAAGCACAGCATTCATTTAATAATTAGAATCTTACCAGCAAGCCCGCAATTAATGATGAATTTTTGTTGCGAGCCGTTTCGGAAGTGAACCAATCTCTGATATTATCCAATCGGAGGTTGTAGTGATATGTATTTTTCAACAATTTTTACAAATTTAAATAATTTTTCATTTACGATTTTCAATATCAAAATCGGTTTGACAGTTCATTGTCCCAGCAGCTGTGTCGATGCGACTATCTGTATTCTTCTGCCATGTGACAACCTTATTGCGCCATATGCCAGGGGGCAAATAGCTGATATTTTTGTCTTAATTATCAATTTCATAATGAAGATTAATCTTAGAAGCCGGTACCAAATACCTGAAATTCCAAGCCAGTTGTAAAAATACATAATTCCGATTTAAATTCGGAGAAATTTTTATACCCATGGTAGAATTATAAGGTAGCCCTATCAGGCCAACTGTAGGCAACTTGATATGTCAAACAAATTTTTGTAATATGAATTCGCCCCACAGATATATAAAATGAGAAAGAAACCTGAACAATTATTAAAATTGAAAATGTTGGAAAAAGTTAAAAAACAAACCAAATATGAGGTATTGTATGGTTTGTGAGTACAAGCAAAGACCAATACCTTTGTAGAATAAGGAAAGATCAATACCTCCCTTAACTTACACATCTAGTTCATACATATTTCTATTTGCTACTATTCACCAAATCATAGATTTCTTCTCTATCCCTCAAAGGGTAAATGAATCACCCAGGCAATAGAACAATAGATCTGGTACCTATCCTACAAAATAATTAATAATCGCTATTCTCATAAAATGTGATACTATTCCCAGTTCTCTTCAAAGTATTAATACTAGATTTAGTGAAAAGTTGAAATTATTTAATCTTTATGATACGTACTTCAAATAAAGTAAACATAAATAAGTGGTCAAATTCTGAGGATATATTTCTGTCAAAGTTCCGACTGAACTTTTTTTCTTAAAACTTGGACTTTTATTGATGGACGATTCCTTTAGGACTTCGAGATAAACAATTATGATACGTACTTCAAATAAAGTAAACATGAATAAGTGGTCAAATTCTGAGGATATATTTCTGTCGAAGTTCCGACTGAACTTTTTTCTTAAAACTTGGACTTTTATTGATGGACGATAATAATAACTTTTAGGTCTGAAATAAATCAACAAATCCACTATTTGAGATCCGCAAATATGCTTGCGACATATAGCCACGACTGAGTCCCGGAATGTTCTTCAAATATCCACGATTTAAGGGCCGGTAATTTTCTTAAAATTTGAGGATTTTATGTGTTGAAGGAATCTACATTTTTTAGAAATCCACGGCAAAATTCATTGTTTGAAGAAGCACCCTTTGTAAATTATACTCATTTTGGTGGTTGTTTCTTGGTTTCTTGTCTTATTTCGAATCTTCGACTTTTTTTTTGGGTCTTTCCATCCGCTTAACCCGATTCTAACTAGTTCATTAAAACTAAGTTTTCAATAAAAAAAGTATATTTCGCGTAAGCATCAAATTCAGAAATCTTTGGTTTGCGTTAGCCGGTGTTGGACATACTCAGAGGAGAAAATCCCAAGCCCCGGCCGAAGGCCGGCTACTTACAAAAGGCTTCCAATTTAGAAAACTTTGGTTCGCGTTAGCCGATGTGGAACATACCCAGAGGAGAAAATCTCAAGCCCCGGCCGAAGGCCGGCTACTTACAAAAAGTGTTAAATTTAGAAAACTTTGGTTCGCGTTAGCCGGTGTGGGACATACCCAGAGGAGAAAATCTCAAGCCCCGGCCGAAGGCCGGCTATTTACAAAAAGTGCCAAATTTAGAAAACTTTTGTTATTCCGACGACATTTTAATGAACTGGTTATCGGGTTATGCGGATGAAAAGACCCATATATCTGGACCCGAAAAAGGTATTAGCACAAATTGTAGCATTTTGGAAAGGTAAGAGTGTCAGCTTTAATTTGGAAACAATTATGTTGACACCCATAATGGACCCTTTTTTGACGTTTTGGCGGTTTCAATAAAAATCCGGGTCCAAAAATTCGATAATTTGACTATAACTTCCGAACCATGACAACTTACCCCTTCATGTGACCACTTGTTTGATAGGTATTTCCGGTTCCAGTTATTAAACTAGAGTTGTTTCCAAAGCATATTACCGTAGTTGGGAATTTGAATATTTGTATATTTTACGTCGAATTTTAGGTAACGCTGTTAAGCTTGTGTTTTTCAGCTTATTATTACATTATTTCTGTTATTTTGGTGTGTTGGGTTGACTTTTATAAAATTACATATTTACACACACATGCATATAAACGTATGTGTATATGTGATATGACGGCAATTTTAAAGAAAACGACAAAGAAAGCACAGCATTCATTTAATAATTAGAATCTTACCAGCAAGCCCGCAATTAATGATGAATTTTTGTTGCGAGCCGTTTCGGAAGTGAACCAATCTCTGATATTATCCAATCGGAGGTTGTAGTGATATGTATTTTTCAACAATTTTTACAAATTTAAATAATTTTTCATTTACGATTTTCAATATCAAAATCGGTTTGACAGTTCATTGTCCCAGCAGCTGTGTCGATGCGACTATCTGTATTCTTCTGCCATGTGACAACCTTATTGCGCCATATGCCAGGGGGCAAATAGCTGATATTTTTGTCTTAATTATCAATTTCATAATGAAGATTAATCTTAGAAGCCGGTACCAAATACCTGAAATTCCAAGCCAGTTGTAAAAATACATAATTCCGATTTAAATTCGGAGAAATTTTTATACCCATGGTAGAATTATAAGGTAGCCCTATCAGGCCAACTGTAGGCAACTTGATATGTCAAACAAATTTTTGTAATATGAATTCGCCCCACAGATATATAAAATGAGAAAGAAACCTGAACAATTATTAAAATTGAAAATGTTGGAAAAAGTTAAAAAACAAACCAAATATGAGGTATTGTATGGTTTGTGAGTACAAGCAAAGACCAATACCTTTGTAGAATATGGAAAGATCAATACCTCCCTTAACTTACACATCTAGTTCATACATATTTCTATTTGCTACTATTCACCAAATCATAGATTTCTTCTCTATCCCTCAAAGGGTAAATGAATCACCCAGGCAATAGAACAATAGATCTGGTACCTATCCTACAAAATAATTAATAATCGCTATTCTCATAAAATGTGATACTATTCCCAGTTCTCTTCAAAGTATTAATACTAGATTTAGTGAAAAGTTGAAATTATTTAATCTTTATGATACGTACTTCAAATAAAGTAAACATAAATAAGTGGTCAAATTCTGAGGATATATTTCTGTCAAAGTTCCGACTGAACTTTTTTTCTTAAAACTTGGACTTTTATTGATGGACGATTCCTTTAGGACTTCGAGATAAACAATTATGATACGTACTTCAAATAAAGTAAACATGAATAAGTGGTCAAATTCTGAGGATATATTTCTGTCGAAGTTCCGACTGAACTTTTTTCTTAAAACTTGGAGTTTTATTGATGGACGATAATAATAACTTTTAGGTCTGAAATAAATCAACAAATCCACTATTTGAGATCCGCAAATATGCTTGCGACATATAGCCACGACTGAGTCCCGGAATGTTCTTCAAATATCCACGATTTAAGGGCCGGTAATTTTCTTAAAATTTGAGGATTTTATGTGTTGAAGGAATCTACATTTTTTAGAAATCCACGGCAAAATTCATTGTTTGAAGAAGCACCCTTTGTAAATTATACTCATTTTGGTGGTTGTTTCTTGGTTTCTTGTCTTATTTCGAATCTTCGACTTTTTGTTTGCTTTTCACAAAATTTCCTTGCAAAATATATATATTTTTTAAATGTAAATAAAAACACAACAAAGTAGTTCAATGCTTCAAAATGAAATGTTATGATTGGTACAAAACAATTTGCCTCAAATTTTATATGTCAAGTAAATTCGCCTTGCTTACAATTTCGACATCTCAAGATCCGACAAAAGTTGCTTTGTTATAATTTTCGCCTATGTTGTTACCTGTTTTTTCTACCATGGTTATACCATGCATATTTCTATGCCATTAATTAAGTTTTTTTAACTAAACACACGAAAATTGTATATAACATGTATTGAGATTTTTATTATGGTTTATATAGATGACCTTATATATTTATGCATTATTATTATGTGTAAATTACGAACCCTCTAATAGATGTAATTAAATACTTCATAATGTCAGAATGGAATAAGTTTATTCATTCCAAAGTTCTTCATCTCGGCCAAATTTGTATGTAAGATTGGATAGCAAGATCAATAGATTTTGCATAAGTAAAGCCACTCCAAGTCCGGAATCCTTTTTGGCTATATAGAAAGACGCAAAAATGCATATATGCGTATATGTCAATATCAAGCTCTTGCATATACTTACGGTTATTGATGAAGTCGTCTATCATAACCCATATTGCTGCAATGATCGAAGCGAATCCCATAACAAAACCGATTAATAGCCATATCTTAGCAATTCTAGCTCCAGATTCGGATGTATTGTCTTCGGATATCTGAAAGAAAATTTGTCTATATAGCATACAATGATAAAATATAGTACAGGAACTTACATGAGAATTCTTTACAGTATTCACCATAAAAAGGCTAATTGTACCAAAAATACCAATGAATACATGACCAGTTGTTATTTGATGTTTTGGATCGACAGACATAGCGTCTATTAAAGTCCACCATCCTGCAAAGAACTAAAATTTTAAATACGTTACTTATTTGAAGCTTAATAATTCTATGTTCCTGTGGGGCTATTCATGGCCTTCATAAGATCGGCCAGTAAGCCCGTCTGACAACTAGGTTTTCTGTCAAAAGACGTGATTTGAAATCCAAAGAAAGTGAAATAATAATGGTGCAAAAATTTTATTGTGAAATTTTTGTAAAAAGTGGTCTTTTGGCCGACATTATGTAGGCCTTGGGCCTATTTCATAAATTCAAAAAACTGTCACTACAGAGTACATTAAAAACAAAACAGCGACTTACAAATAATGATTAAAGCTATTTATAATTTAATAAATAATATATTGTAACAAAGGAAAATTGCAACTGCTCTGTATATTGAAAAAAAAAAAAAAAACTCTACAGAGGACACTTATCGACTGCGTCTAATAAAGTTATTGCCCAAATTGAGGTATGCATATAACGGTAATCATATAATGTTACTTTTTAATATTTTGAATACTTTAGCGGCGACAATTTGTAATCAACAATATTTTGCTAGAGTTTAATGATTCGTTATATTGTCTTGACTGAACCACATTTCCATTCCATTTCGACTTTTGCATTACTTCCGAACGGTTAGAAATAACCCTATCGGAACAATTGAACAAAGTTCCAAAACAAAGGCCTTGAGATTTTCTCCTCAGAGGAATGTCCAACACAGGGTTTGCGAACCAAAGCTTATTAAAGTAGACGGCCTTAGGCCGGGCCTAAGGATTTTTTGCTATGAGGTATGTCCAGCACCGGCGTTGTGAATCAAAGTTTACTAAAATTAATATTTTTTAAATAACCGAAAAAAATAAGGAAGGCAATTTTTTGGAACCCTATATTTCGGGAAGTGTGGACCCACATCCCCAAAATGTTTTGTTGTTGTAATCAGGATACTTAAACCATTTTGAATGTTTTCAATAAAAAAGGTTTACTTGGGTTCGCGTTAGCTAGTGCGGGATAGCTACCTCTGGAAAAAAATTTCGAAAAAATCGAAAAGTTTTTACCATGGTAGTAGAATATCAATTTTTATGATATGGAACTGAAAAATCGATCGATTATCGATTTTTGTAAAACCCCCAAAAAGTCAAAAGAGCCCTTTATGGGGGTTAACAAAATTATAGCTGATTATATATTTTTCGTTGGATTACAAAAGCACCAAAATTAGAAAACTTTGATTCGCGTTAGCCGGTGTTGGACATACTCATACGAGGAAATCTCAAGTCCCGGCCGAAGGCCAGCTACTTACAACTGGTATCAAATTTAGAAAACTTTGGGTGGCGTTAGCCGGTGAGGGACATATTCAGAGAAAATCCCTGGCCGAAAAAAAACCCCGGGTCCACCACCAAATTATAGTTGACACTCTTACCTTTCCAAAATGCTACAATTTGGGCTAATACCTTTACTGAGTCCAGAGATATGGGTCTTTCCATCCGCTTAACCCGATTCTAACTAGTTCATTAAAACTAAGTTTTCAATAAAAAAAGTATATTTCGCGTAAGCATCAAATTCAGAAATCTTTGGTTTGCGTTAGCCGGTGTTGGACATACTCAGAGGAGAAAATCCCAAGCCCCGGCCGAAGGCCGGCTACTTACAAAAGGCTTCCAATTTAGAAAACTTTGGTTCGCGTTAGCCGATGTGGAACATACCCAGAGGAGAAAATCTCAAGCCCCGGCCGAAGGCCGGCTACTTACAAAAAGTGTTAAATTTAGAAAACTTTGGTTCGCGTTAGCCGGTGTGGGACATACCCAGAGGAGAAAATCTCAAGCCCCGGCCGAAGGCCGGCTATTTACAAAAAGTGCCAAATTTAGAAAACTTTTGTTATTCCGACGACATTTTAATGAACTGGTTATCGGGTTATGCGGATGAAAAGACCCATATATCTGGACCCGAAAAAGGTATTAGCACAAATTGTAGCATTTTGGAAAGGTAAGAGTGTCAGCTTTAATTTGGAAACAATTATGTTGACACCCATAATGGACCCTTTTTTGACGTTTTGGCGGTTTCAATAAAAATCCGGGTCCAAAAATTCGATAATTTGACTATAACTTCCGAACCATGACAACTTACCCCTTCATGTGACGACTTGTTTGATAGGTATTTCCGGTTCCAGTTATTAAACTAGAGTTGTTTCCAAAGCATATTACCGTAGTTGGGAATTTGAATATTTGTATATTTTACGTCGAATTTTAGGTAACGCTGTTAAGCTTGTGTTTTTCAGCTTATTATTACATTATTTCTGTTATTTTGGTGTGTTGGGTTGACTTTTATAAAATTACATATTTACACACACATGCATATAAACGTATGTGTATATGTGATATGACGGCAATTTTAAAGAAAACAGCAAAGAAAGCACAGCATTCATTTAATAATTAGAATCTTACCAGCAAGCCCGCAATTAATGATGAATTTTTGTTGCGAGCCGTTTCGGAAGTGAACCAATCTCTGATATTATCCAATCGGAGGTTGTAGTGATATGTATTTTTCAACAATTTTTACAAATTTAAATAATTTTTCATTTACGATTTTCAATATCAAAATCGGTTTGACAGTTCATTGTCCCAGCAGCTGTGTCGATGCGACTATCTGTATTCTTCTGCCATGTGACAACCTTATTGCGCCATATGCCAGGGGGCAAATAGCTGATATTTTTGTCTTAATTATCAATTTCATAATGAAGATTAATCTTAGAAGCCGGTACCAAATACCTGAAATTCCAAGCCAGTTGTAAAAATACATAATTCCGATTTAAATTCGGAGAAATTTTTATACCCATGGTAGAATTATAAGGTAGCCCTATCAGGCCAACTGTAGGCAACTTGATATGTCAAACAAATTTTTGTAATATGAATTCGCCCCACAGATATATAAAATGAGAAAGAAACCTGAACAATTATTAAAATTGAAAATGTTGGAAAAAGTTAAAAAACAAACCAAATATGAGGTATTGTATGGTTTGTGAGTACAAGCAAAGACCAATACCTTTGTAGAATATGGAAAGATCAATACCTCCCTTAACTTACACATCTAGTTCATACATATTTCTATTTGCTACTATTCACCAAATCATAGATTTCTTCTCTATCCCTCAAAGGGTAAATGAATCACCCAGGCAATAGAACAATAGATCTGGTACCTATCCTACAAAATAATTAATAATCGCTATTCTCATAAAATGTGATACTATTCCCAGTTCTCTTCAAAGTATTAATACTAGATTTAGTGAAAAGTTGAAATTATTTAATCTTTATGATACGTACTTCAAATAAAGTAAACATAAATAAGTGGTCAAATTCTGAGGATATATTTCTGTCAAAGTTCCGACTGAACTTTTTTTCTTAAAACTTGGACTTTTATTGATGGACGATTCCTTTAGGACTTCGAGATAAACAATTATGATACGTACTTCAAATAAAGTAAACATGAATAAGTGGTCAAATTCTGAGGATATATTTCTGTCGAAGTTCCGACTGAACTTTTTTCTTAAAACTTGGACTTTTATTGATGGACGATAATAATAACTTTTAGGTCTGAAATAAATCAACAAATCCACTATTTGAGATCCGCAAATATGCTTGCGACATATAGACACGACTGAGTCCCGGAATGTTCTTCAAATATCCACGATTTAAGGGCCGGTAATTTTCTTAAAATTTGAGGATTTTATGTGTTGAAGGAATCTACATTTTTTAGAAATCCACGGCAAAATTCATTGTTTGAAGAAGCACCCTTTGTAAATTATACTCATTTTGGTGGTTGTTTCTTGGTTTCTTGTCTTATTTCGAATCTTCGACTTTTTGTTTGCTTTTCACAAAATTTCCTTGCAAAATATATATTTTTTAAATGTAAATAAAAACACAACAAAGTAGTTCAATGCTTCAAAATGAAATGTTATGATTGGTACAAAACAATTTGCCTCAAATTTTATATGTCAAGTAAATTCGCCTTGCTTACAATTTCGACATCTCAAGATCCGACAAAAGTTGCTTTGTTATAATTTTCGCCTATGTTGTTATCTGTTTTTTCTACCATGGTTATACCATGCATATTTCTATGCCATTAATTAAGTTTTTTTAACTAAACACACGAAAATTGTATATAACATGTATTGAGATTTTTATTATGGTTTATATAGATGACCTTATATATTTATGCATTATTATTATGTGTAAATTACGAACCCTCTAATAGATGTAATTAAATACTTCATAATGTCAGAATGGAATAAGTTTATTCATTCCAAAGTTCTTCATCTCGGCCAAATTTGTATGTAAGATTGGATAGCAAGATCAATAGATTTTGCATAAGTAAAGC
Organism: Musca domestica; assembly: GCF_030504385.1. NCBI lineage: Eukaryota > Metazoa > Arthropoda > Insecta > Diptera > Muscidae > Musca > Musca domestica. The sequence continues at coordinate 9,763,502 of NW_026712296.1, read as the reverse complement.
CACTCCAAGTCCGGAATCCTTTTTGGCTATATAGAAAGACGCAAAAATGCATATATGCGTATATGTCAATGTCAAGCTCTTGCATATACTTACGGTTATTGATGAAGTCGTCTATCATAACCCATATTGCTGCAATGATCGAAGCGAATCCCATAACAAAACCGATTAATAGCCATATCTTAGCAATTCTAGCTCCAGATTCGGATGTATTGTCTTCGGATATCTGAAAGAAAATTTGTCTATATAGCATACAATGATAAAATATAGTACAGGAACTTACATGAGAATTCTTTACAGTATTCACCATAAAAAGGCTAATTGTACCAAAAATACCAATGAATACATGACCAGTTGTTATTTGATGTTTTGGATCGACAGACATAGCGTCTATTAAAGTCCACCATCCTGCAAAGAACTAAAATTTTAAATACGTTACTTATTTGAAGCTTAATAATTCTATGTTCCTGTGGGGCTATTCATGGCCTTCATAAGATCGGCCAGTAAGCCCGTCTGACAACTAGGTTTTCTGTCAAAAGACGTGATTTGAAATCCAAAGAAAGTGAAATAATAATGGTGCAAAAATTTTATTGTGAAATTTTTGTAAAAAGTGGTCTTTTGGCCGACATTATGTAGGCCTTGGGCCTATTTCATAAATTCAAAAAACTGTCACTATAGAGTACATTAAAAACAAAACAGCGACTTACAAATAATGATTAAAGCTATTTATAATTTAATAAATAATATATTGTAACAAAGGAAAATTGCAACTGCTCTGTATATTGAAAAAAAAAAAAAAAACTCTACAGAGGACACTTATCGACTGCGTCTAATAAAGTTATTGCCCAAATTGAGGTATGAATATAACGGTAATCATATAATGTTACTTTTTAATATTTTGAATACTTTAGCGGCGACAATTTGTAATCAACAATATTTTGCTAGAGTTTAATGATTCGTTATATTGTCTTGACTGAACCACATTTCCATTCCATTTCGACTTTTGTATTACTTCCGAACGGTTAGAAATAACCCTATCGGAACAATTGAACAAAGTTCCAAAACAAAGGCCTTGAGATTTTCTCCTCAGAGGAATGTCCAACACAGGGTTTGCGAACCAAAGCTTATTAAAGTAGACGGCCTTAGGCCGGGCCTAAGGATTTTTTGCTATGACGTATGTCCAGCACCGGCGTTGTGAATCAAAGTTTACTAAAATTAATATTTTTTAAATAACCGAAAAAAATAAGGAAGGCAATTTTTTGGAACCCTATATTTCGGGAAGTGTGGACCCACATCCCCAAAATGTTTTGTTGTTGTAATCAGGATACTTAAACCATTTTGAATGTTTTCAATAAAAAAGGTTTACTTGGGTTCGCGTTAGCTAGTGCGGGATAGCTACCTCTGGAAAAAAATTTCGAAAAAATCGAAAAGTTTTTACCATGGTAGTAGAATATCAATTTTTATGATATGGAACTGAAAAATCGATCGATTATCGATTTTTGTAAAACCCCCAAAAAGTCAAAAGAGCCCTTTATGGGGGTTAACAAAATTATAGCTGATTATATATTTTTCGTTGGATTACAAAAGCACCAAAATTAGAAAACTTTGATTCGCGTTAGCCGGTGTTGGACATACTCATACGAGGAAATCTCAAGTCCCGGCCGAAGGCCAGCTACTTACAACTGGTATCAAATTTAGAAAACTTTGGGTGGCGTTAGCCGGTGAGGGACATATTCAGAGAAAATCCCTGGCCGAAAAAAAACCCCGGGTCCACCACCAAATTATAGCTGACACTCTTACCTTTCCAAAATGCTACAATTTGGGCTAATACCTTTACTGAGTCCAGAGATATGGGTCTTTCCATCCGCTTAACCCGATTCTAACTAGTTCATTAAAACTAAGTTTTCAATAAAAAAAGTATATTTCGCGTAAGCATCAAATTCAGAAATCTTTGGTTTGCGTTAGCCGGTGTTGGACATACTCAGAGGAGAAAATCCCAAGCCCCGGCCGAAGGCCGGCTATTTACAAAAGGCTTCCAATTTAGAAAACTTTGGTTCGCGTTAGCCGATGTGGAACATACCCAGAGGAGAAAATCTCAAGCCCCGGCCGAAGGCCGGCTACTTACAAAAAGTGTTAAATTTAGAAAACTTTGGTTCGCGTTAGCCGGTGTGGGACATACCCAGAGGAGAAAATCTCAAGCCCCGGCCGAAGGCCGGCTATTTACAAAAAGTGCCAAATTTAGAAAACTTTTGTTATTCCGACGACATTTTAATGAACTGGTTATCGGGTTATGCGGATGAAAAGACCCATATATCTGGACCCGAAAAAGGTATTAGCACAAATTGTAGCATTTTGGAAAGGTAAGAGTGTCAGCTTTAATTTGGAAACAATTATGTTGACACCCATAATGGACCCTTTTTTGACGTTTTGGCGGTTTCAATAAAAATCCGGGTCCAAAAATTCGATAATTTGACTATAACTTCCGAACCATGACAACTTACCCCTTCATGTGACCACTTGTTTGATAGGTATTTCCGGTTCCAGTTATTAAACTAGAGTTGTTTCCAAAGCATATTACCGTAGTTGGGAATTTGAATATTTGTATATTTTACGTCGAATTTTAGGTAACGCTGTTAAGCTTGTGTTTTTCAGCTTATTATTACATTATTTCTGTTATTTTGGTGTGTTGGGTTGACTTTTATAAAATTACATATTTACACACACATGCATATAAACGTATGTGTATATGTGATATGACGGCAATTTTAAAGAAAACAACAAAGAAAGCACAGCATTCATTTAATAATTAGAATCTTACCAGCAAGCCCGCAATTAATGATGAATTTTTGTTGCGAGCCGTTTCGGAAGTGAACCAATCTCTGATATTATCCAAGATCGACATGTTCAAGATTTTTTCTGCAAATTTATTCAATACTAAATTTCGTTTTGCTTCTTCTTTTTCTTTTGTTGACTAATAATTCAGAATACGTAGCCTTTTAAGCGACAAAACGCCGTCTATTTTACAACACAACTTCACATCTCAATATTTCACCACAAGGTAGTACAAGATGTATTAAATAAGGTACAAGCCATTTCGAAATAACAAGATGTTTATTGTTGTTTTAAACTTTGTTTAGCTTTATTTTATACTCGTTGGAGAAGAGATTCTGCTTGAATTTTGGAAAAATGATATGGATAATATTCGATAACACAAAATGTGAAACAGACACTTGCAAGTTCTCTATTAATGAGGGATTTTCTGGAGCTGTTGCTTCAAATATAAATAGGCTAAAGCGTATTGTGAACACCAATACACGTTATGTCTATAATCTACGACGAGGTAGTCATGTATCAAGTCATGTTATATGGTTTCTGGGGTTCCTTTAATTTGTTTATTAAATACCGCTGCTTATTACTTTTTTACAACGTTGTTAAAAATGATGTCCCTTACTCAATTAGAACGTCCTTTACCTTTACTCATTCATCAAGAAACCCCCAGAATTTTATACCTAGAATCTTTAAAAATATTTTTGCTAGATCGTTTTTGGTCATATTTGCGAGATGTTGGACCTTGCAATTATTTCAAAATACATTTTAGTTATGTTTAAATGTAATTAATGGTAAATATGTGATTTAATACACAATATAGAAATGCTGCTTACTGAATTTTTATGTAGTAAAATAGTTTTATTCTTAATTTGTTTTAATGGCTGGGGAGCCTACTTTTCTTTTTTTATGCGTAAATATTTCCCTGGACCCAGAGCAAGTTAAGAAAAAAAACCGCCAGCAAAATCATAAATTTAGAGCGCAAATTCAATTATCTTTATTTATTTTATCAATTCCAAAGATTATTATTCTACAATAACAAGAAAATCTAGTGCAAAAAATGTCATTTACAAAATTTATCGGTAAGTCTAATCCCTATGGATTGGGACATGTTTCCATGGCCTTTTTAGTAGGTCATCCGATTGGACGTTTTTACTCTGTTCCACAACCTGCAAATCTGTTTTTTATTTATTATCAAAAACAAAAATGTTTCATATTTTTTTATGCATTCTTTCTTTCAATGCTATCGACATGCATTTATTCGACAAAATGAACCAATGTCGATGCTTTAACGATGCTAATTATTTGTGTGAAAATTAATTTTGCTTAATGTTAGTCTGACCTTGTTATAATTTTATAACTTAAAAATAATAGTTGTGTTCCAGAACCTGCAAATTAGTACTAATTAGCACTAATTCTGCTACAACGCGTTCCCGTACTCCAAAAATTAGCAAAACTTGCAGCTCTCTCGAGAAAAAAAATGGCGCTGAGTGGTGCACATTTCTGCTAGTTTTAGCTACATGAATTTGGCCGAGCAGAAATGTGCATATTGTAAATTTGACATATAATTGGCAGGGCTAACAAGGTTGAAAAATGTATTGATACATTTCAATAAAGAAAATGATCTCAGTCGCTACTCAACCCTTGTTGATGCTAGACTGCGCCTTTTTATTATCGTTTTGTTTTTGCGTTGCAATAACACACATACATACAAACATAATCACAAACTAAGTTTTTGTTTGTTTTTCGAGACATTTTGTTTTTCTTGGTTTTTTTTTTTTCAATAAAAAGAAAATAAATCAGAAAAATTTCTAATTTTTTAAAATGGATGCCGACGGGGAACCTCCCCCAACACCTCTCTGGGACCCTAATAAACGCCGGGCACATTTAATGTCAAACCAAAAGAAAATATTTATAAATAATAATGGTGAACCAATCAAAAATACAAATATTTCACAGACTTCTTCAAATGAATCTGATTTGTCTGAAAAAATTGAATACAATTATAATTCTCTACAATCGAATATTCTTTATCCACAAAATCATCCGGGCCCATTCTATGTCATTGTCACGTCGGAAACCCCAATTAGCTCCAGGAGGAAGAATTGCGAATTGCATTTATATGCACTTTTTCAAAAGATTAACATTCCCACCACATATGTGTGTAAAAACATTGGGTACAATACCTTCCGCCTTACCTTCAACAACCTTGCTATGGCAAACTCTTTCGTTCAAAACCAACAGCTAAAAGAAATTAAATTGAAAGCTGAGATTCCAGAGCGTTTTATACAAAAGTTTTACGTTATTAAAAATGTTCCAAAATCCATTGATGGTATTACAATAAAAAATTCTATCGAAGACAACAACGATATTGATGTTATATCTGTATACAGATTTACAAGGAAAAACGAAAACAACAAAATAGAAGAGACTGAAACTGTTAAGGTAGGAATAATATGTAATGGAGTTCCCCATTCGATTTTTATGTGCGGTACTAGGGTCAAACCTGACCTATATGTACCCCCAGTACGCCTTTGTAAAAACTGCGGCCGTCTTGGTCACATTGCTATACGCTGTAGATCAACTAAACGTTGTCTAGACTGTGGTAAATTTATAATATGTCCAAACCAATGCAAGGAACAAAAATGCAATGATTGCCTTACTAATACAAAATGTAAAGAACAATGTGACACTCCAAAATGTATTTTGTGCAACGGGAATGATCACAATGCCACAGAACAAGGAAAATGTTCAAGGTGGAAATCGGAAAAAGAGATCAAATCGCTTATGACACTGTCAAATCTAAGCAGGAAAGAAGTTATAAAGGCATACCCTGAATCCCAAAATTATTATAACATCTTAGCTGATGGAAGCTACGAATCTCATTTTCCAACAATTAACAAATCTTCTAATCAAAATATAAGAAATTTTAATGATGAAATAAACAGAAGAATTACAAAAATAAAATATAGCAAAATAGCAGCTCCTCATACTAAAATCAACCATCCAGTAGCTAGCCCCATCACTGTTGCGCCTTCAATTCCTGTTTTTGAACATCCATCTTTTGCCAAGGTATCAGATCTGGAAAAAACCATGTCAATGTTTACAAAACAAATGTCCCAGTTACTTACCTCTCTGAACTGCGCGGAAGGTTTAGACATATTGGAAAACTTCAGAAAATCCCTCCTACCAGGTCCTGCAAAAAATACAAAATATAAAATTAATTCAAATGAAAATTCTCAAACTCCAAAATCAAATTCTTATACAAACAATCAAAACTAATCATCTTTTATCATGAACATTTTACAACATAACATTCAAAGCCTAAACAAGAATAAGAATTATCTTGAATTTTATTTGAATAAATTCAACATCGACATCTGCATGTTAAGTGAAATTTTTAATATCGATGAATCGCAAAACAACACATCTATATCCAACTATAATATTGTTTCAAAAAAGAGAAAAGACAACTACGGTGGAGTTGCCATACTCTTTAAAAAGAATATAAAGTTCAGAAAAGTACACTTCCAAACACCATTGGACATACTTATTTGCCAAACTACAAATATTTCAAACAACATAACCATAGTATCTGTGTATTTCCCTCATTCTATTAGAGCCACTGAAATAAAACACGAACTCGATAAACTACTATGTTTTCTGGAATCACGTCCTGACGTACTGATCTGCGGCGATTTTAATGCAAGACATTCCTGCTATGGAGACACCTTTGATTCACATAGAGGCAATATTGTCAAAACCTTTTTCGATCCATCTAATTTTTATTCACTTAATGATGGAAATTTCACTTTTAAAAAACGATCTATTGACATCACTGGTTCTGTTCTTGATCTCTCTTTTACGAATACGGCGTTAACCACTTCGTGGAAAGTACAACCATACACAATTGGAGGAAGCCATCACTACCCTATAATAATTAATATTGGTATCAGCAATATCAGAAGCAAACGGTTCTTAGCTAAGAAAAAGCTATTAAAATCATTAAATAGTGCAAATATTGTTCCATGCTTTGAGAAAATTAATGAAACTTTCAAAAATGAAATTAAAAAATCCACTTATCTCTTAAAAGATAACCAATGCCCAAAAGTTTGGTGGGACTCTGTGGTAGATAAAACCCACAGACTTCAGCTAGCAGCTCAAAAAACATATAACATGTGCAATAATAACATCAATGCTTTAAAACTTATTGAGGCTAACAAAGCCTTTAACAACGCTGTAAAATTTGCCAAAAGAAAAGCTTTCAAAACAAAACTTCATGATCTAAACAACGAACCAAATTCCAAGGCACTTTTTAAATTTGTTCGGGGATGTAAAAATTCTTCGATGCCAATATATAAAACTCAATGGTCGTCTGAAAACGATAAACAATTTTTAATTCATCTTAGGGATCAAGTCCCTAATAATACCCCAATACAACACATGCATTTAAAGCCACAATCGTCTTCAAGTTTTTCATATGAAGAATTTGAAAATGTGCTGCAGAAAAAGAAGAAACCATCAGCAGCTGGTGCAGATGGTGTTACTTACGAAATGGTCAACCATTTGTCACACATGGCCAAGCAGAACTTACTAAGAGCTATGAATAATACTTGGAAAGATGGCAATTTCATCACAGAATGGAGAAAAATTAAGATTGTTCCCATCCCGAAGATCGGCAAAGATTTGGACATATTTACTAATTACAGACCAATCGCGTTGATATCTGTTTTTGCGAAAATTATAAACTTAATGGTAAAGGAAAGGCTTCAGACCTACCTTGATCAAAATAATATCCTCCCCCAAAACACATATGCTTATAGGAAAAATCTATCTGCATCTATGTGCATAAATGATTTGCTACATACAATAAACTACCATAAAGAGAAAGGTGATAAAGTCATAATTGTATCTTTGGATGTGGAAAAAGCATACGATTGTGTTAACATTGAACTACTCGTCAAAATTTTAATTGAGCTCTCTTGTCCCAGCGATATAACTACGTGGATTGCAATTTTTTTAAAGAAACGGATTTTAATGATGGGCAACGAAAGTTTAGAGATCTATAATGGCCTTCCACAAGGAAGCTGTCTAAGTCCTACTCTGTTTAACATTTATACTCTCGGCTTACATGGTATAAATAACCAATCCATCAAAACTTTTCAGTTTGCGGACGATTTCATTATACTATCAGCAGAAAAAGATTTTGACGCTGCTAACAATATTCTTCAGAACAAGATGAATGAATTTATTAGGATATTAAAATCCCTTAACCTCTCTGCAAACACTGAAAAAACTGTAGTTATGTATGTAGCAAAAGGTGCCAGAAAAATACCACAAATCAGAATTGAAGGAATTCCAATAAACTCTGTGGACAAAATAAAATTTCTGGGAAGACACATAAAAAACAGCTTAACTATAAAAAATCATTATGATGAAGTAATTAAGACTTCCAGCTACACCCTAAATGCCTTGAAAATGGTAAATTCGCTTAAAGATGGAATTCACCCCAAAATATCTGTGAACCTTTCCCGATCGCTTCTTTTTTCAAAACTTGAGTACTCTATTTCTTCAATGGCTCACATGCCCAACTACGTCAATAAAAAACTAACAACGTGTCAAAACCAAATTCTACGGAAGAACTTAGGATTAACACCTTCAACGCCTGTTCACATAATTTACGCCTTAGCAATCGTTTTGCCTCCGGAACTAAGGTCGCAGTATCTAGCTGCGAAAGAGCTTTTAAAATTCAAAATGTTTCACTGGGACACTTATGAAAAATTCACGTCTTACCCAACTAATAAAACAAGTCTTGGATTGGTATACAACAAATTCAAACACATCTTCGACAAAACCAAAATATGTCCGTCTGAAATTCCAAGCGACAAAATTTCATACGCTATGAACATCTTTAATGCTGGAAAAAACTCAGAATCAAAAGAATTCTTTTATAGTATATATCTTGAAAAACTAAACGAATTCAAATCTAGCGGCACTTCCATATGGGCAACTGATGCCTCTATTATCGGAGACTCGACAGGTTGCGGAGTTTGCAACATATCATCAAATCAAAACTTTCTATTCAAAATTAACGCCAAATGTTCATCACTCATGGGCGAACTCAATGCTATTAACAAGGCCGTTGACCTCATTTTAGAAGATGGTATTCAAAGGGCAGTAATCCTGACGGATAGTAAAAATGCCTGTTTGCTCCTAAGAAACAACACATCACACAACTATTTAGTCAACATAATAATCAACAAAATAAACAATTCAACTTTAAGTCACCTTACCTTCCTGTGGGTTCCATCCCACATTGGAATCCCATCTAACGAACGTGCCGACTATTTTGCCAGACAAGCCGTGGAAGCTGGCTGTGTAATTTCGTCCAATTTAGCCGTAAAGGATGCTCGTGCGGAAATATATGAAGCCCTATGGGATGAATGGGTTAGAAAATATAGACTATTGTCGTTATCAAAAGGCACATACTTCTCTAATTTCTTTCCATCTCCACCAAAAAAACACTGGCATGACGAAATGTCTTTAGAACCTGTAGAAATTAAAATTATCAATAGACTCCTAGCGGGTCACTCATACTGCAAAACGTACCTGCATAAAATGAACCTGATAGACACTAATTTGTGTGCTGTTTGTAATGTACCTGAAACGGAAAATCATTTGATATTTGAGTGCAATAAATTTCACCACATAAGATGTAACTTCAATATTTTCAACGATTTTACCAACTTACCTGCTTTATTGAAATACCGAACAAACACCGTCATCAAGGAACTCTGTAATTTCATTACTTCAGCCAAAATTGAATTGTAAACAAAAATGATGTCATATGTCATATTCACCATGGAACTAGTTCAATTATTTAGTTACTTAAGTATTCACTAATATGTAAGCAAAACTAGTCTTGGTATATAGGTACTACGGGTACCTATCCAACAATTACTTTTCAATAAACCAAAAAAAAAAAAAAAAAAAAGAAAATGATCTTTTCAGTAAGGTTTCACCAGTCCGATTTAGGCTGTTTACTTTTGGAATTTTGAATTTTGACACTTTATCGCATTTCTGCTAATTTTCCGTTCCCTTACTTTTTGAGCAAACCTAAATGAGAATGACATTTCGAACTGTTCTCTCTTCTGCTAGTTTTACTACTAAAAAAGTACTGGAACACAACTAATGTAACTTGAAACAAAATGTTCTTTGGTACAAGCAATGCATTGCTTGTCATTGTATTCTTTTCTGAAGAATGATGTTGTGTGCTGTTGTTTCCAAGTGATGTGAGATGACGACAATATGCACTGTTTTTGTGAATGCATTCATAGGCAATACCAATTCCATTTAATCCGATCTCTGGTTGGAACCGTGGTACAATGAGGAGAAGGTAAGCCAACTTTGAAAAAATTCCAAGTATAGAGGTCTACCTGTTTGGCTTGTAATGTCAGAATTAGTATCAAAACAATAAAAAAATCAAACAACTTGTTGCATTTATTTTGAATAAATAATTGAAAATCGCGATAACTGAATGAAAGGTCAACCCTTCTTTTCAAAATCATGTACTATATATCTCTGAAGGATTATTTCGCTACAAAAACTCTAGATTTTGTTGATGCATACGTTGAAATAAACATTTTGAAAACACCCGAACTTGAATGTTTTCTAAACTATTTTTTTGTTATTGAAAAGAAAACACATACATAAACAAATAAAGATGACATATTAAGCCAAGAAAATAAAAAATTAAAATCATAGCCCTACCTTGATATCATTATTTCATTTTTTCATTTTTGACAAAGGTCACATTTATTTGGAGTTCATTCTACATGCTAACAGTCGTGACTTACTGTTCTAAAAACTTAAAAATAATTATAGCTATTCGCTTATACTACTTAAATTATATAAATTGCTGTGGCCTAGCCATCAGCACACTATCGAACAAAAGAAAAAATCAAATTCACAATTTACACATATGTCCCAAAAAATCCAAAAATAAAAATGGTTGGAACCACAGTACGAGAGGTAAACAATCAGTAGATACAACACAAACAAATTTCGTTTGATTGCAGGTACACCAATTTTTATTGCGGCATAGCATGGTAGAAAAATACAGGTAGATGCATCAACGCTTTATATGTTTTCTTATACGGCACAAATCGTGGGTTGTAAAGATATGCATTTTTCAACAATTTTTACAAATTTAAAAAATTTTTCATTCAACATTTTTAATTCCAAAATTGGTTTGACAGTTCATTGTCCCAGCAGCTGCGTCGATGCGTCTACCTATATTCTTCTACCATGCGGCATAGCAAATGTTAATTGATAAAAATCGATGATGTCTTCTCGATTTGTTGACACCAAAAGTCGATTAATCGAAATACATATGTGGCCCCCTGCTCAAGCTCACACGTGCACTTTGTTTTGAGCATTACTACAAAAATAAATATAAAATGAAGCAGAAAACAACCAAAAAAGAAGAGCCATTATTGGAGGGAAGCAGTGATACAAATGATGAATTCGAGGACACCGAAGAAGAAATGGGTGAATCTTCGGAGGAAGATGAGGAGCTAAACGAAAATGAGCTGGATGCCAGCGACACCGAGTCAGACGAAGATGTTTCCGGGGATGATGAATCGCCAGTATCAAAAACGGATTTAATAAGAGAAAATCTTCGCGAAAAATATAAAGCACTACAGGGAAAACAACTGTTTATCCTTTTCCCACAAAAACTTCCCGAATCCGAAGAAGAGCTGGAAGAAATGGCAAAAAAGTTGTCCCCCTTAATCACAAAGGTGCACAAGCCGCGGCAAAAACACGTTCGGTTTTGTCTGGTAGAGTTCAATAGCAAAGACGATCGTGATACTGCGTGGAATGAACTCAGACAGTCTATTAAAAATGGAGATTTGCCAAAGTGTAAAGTAAATATACCACGAACAGAAAATGACGAGTACATAGAGCAGATGGTTGAACGTAAAATAAAATCTGTGGAAAATAAAAAAAGTAAAAACCGTCTAAAGAAGGCGAGTAAGAAAGCACAGTTCAAAAAGATATTCACACCGACCGTTGTTATTTTTAATCTCCCAAAATCTGCAACCTTAGTGCAGATACGTGAACTATTTCCAAATGCTGTCGACATTCAAATGAAAGCGGGAAAAGGTAAACAAAATAAGGATAAGACTATCGCTTCCGTAACACTGCATTCAACAATGGAAGCTCGAAACGCTGTTAAACAAAAATTATCTATGGATGGCAATCAATTGGTTGTAAAGTTTGACAACCAAACAATTAAGAAGAAGGCCAAAAAGCGTGGATCCAAAATGGTTGCGAACGAAAAGAGTTCAGATGTACCACGCGAAGAGGATGAACCGGCAAAGAAAAAATCCAAAAATGAAAATAATTCAGAGAAAAAACTAGAGAACAGAAAGAAAGTTAACATTTCTAGTAAGGGGCAAAAGAAAAATAAATCCTAGTACATATAATCACAAAAAAATTGTGGCCTTTTTTGCTTGTATTGTTTATTTTTTGGTAGGTCTTTTACAGGTAATGATTCTACTGCATGGGCACATCGCAGTTTTAGGACACATACAAAACCTTTTCAGGAAGCACAAAAATATATTTGTATTGCATTTTTTGCCGATTTTCTTTTTCGTTTTTTTCTGTTGACTGGCACTGGATATACTACTGAATGAATATAATAATGTCCTAAAGTACTCTCCGGGATCTTTCGTTTAATTAGGATTTTTTAAGAATAGCGAAATATCGTTACACCGATTGTACTAAATGTGTTCTTCGAGACTTTTCGTTTGAGCCGGTTTTAAACATTGTATTTCAATATATAGGATATTACTCAATATATAGCATAATACTTTCAATATATGGGATAGTATTCAGGTTAGGTTAGATTAATGGACGAGCGGTTGACTTAATGTAATCTCTCCACTCGGAGATCTGTTGGTCAATTGTGTTCATCCTAAATTTGAAAATAAAGAGATTGGATAAATTATGAAATCTAGGACTAAAAGTTCATCGTGTCGTCTTTAGCCACTTAAATATTCTGGCTAATTGAAGAATTACTGCAGTCTCTGTGTTAGAGTATAAAGACAGATTGGGTGCTATTTGCTCTCCCACACATTGATAAGTGCTGGACAGTGGCAGAGCAAATGGTCAACTGTCTAAATTTCTTCTTCGTAGATCGTAGAGTGTCCAAAGGATTGTTTGCTCTATTGTTAAAGTTCTCTGAGTCAATGGGCACACCTGACTCTCAGTTCCTCTACGTGAGGACATAATGACTTAAGTGTCCTGGAGACGTTCAAATTTTGTTTTTTTTTTTTCAAACAAGTGCATATGTGTCAGTGTGTAACTTCGTGTTTTGCCCGCAAACGTACAAACAAGTTTGTCAAACATTCATTTTGTAATTATTTTCGTTGAGTGCAGTCATGTCGTCATCGGAAGATGAGTGACTTTTGTGACAGCAGTTGTGTTAAAAAAAAATTGGAATGAAAAAGAAAATATGGATGAAAAAGTGGTATGAGCAGCGCAAAAGATTTACACATGAAAACCTTTTGAAGGAGCTGCGAATGAGTAGTGTTGATGACTACAGAAATTTTTTGAGGATATTTATTTTTTTAACATCTTCAACAGTACCATCGGGGTACTGTTCCTTAAAAAAATCAAGGAGTATATTATATTGTTTTTTCTTCTCATCCCTATTACTGTACGCATCTGTCCGCACATTTCACAATGCATCAAAGCATTGGTACATTTCAATAAATTTTATTGTAATTTTTTTTCGTCCGCGCACTTACTATTCATGATTACTCTTCAACATTAAAACACAAATGGCATTTTGTTTGACAAATACTAATGGAGACGTTCAAATAGATTTGCGCAAATAAAAATATCAAAATATTTTGATTTTCCATCAAGCAGAGCCGACAACAAATGTGTGTAGCCGACGAAAGCCGATTAGACTCACATGGACACACACATATAAGCTGCTTGACGAAAAAAATTGAACGTCTCCAGGGCACTTTAAGCAAAGTAGGGTATCTGAGCGGCCTTCTCCTGAATGCACCTGTGATCAGTAACGATTGAACTTGATCAATTTCTTGTCTGAGGGATGACTTACCTAAAGACTCATATAGGACGAACAATCGACTCCACTTGGTTATACAGAGTAAGATAAAAAAAAAACTACAACAAAGTCAAACGCCATAATTTTTACATTTTTTTTTTAAATTTTATTGAATGAAAGCTAAAAATGTCGGAAATATCATAAACGTTTAGAATAAGTTTAGATTTTCTCGAATTGATCGCCTTTGGCACGAATTATGGCCTTCAAACGGCCAATGAAACCGTCACACGCTGCCCGAATGTTGCCCTGCGCCATTCCCGGCGAAGCACTTGCTTGAGGTGATCGACACTTTGGCACTTTTTAGTGCCAACTTTGCTTTCCAAAATACTTCAAACATAATAGTCCAACGGATTTGAGATTTTGGTGGCCACTGGAAATGAAGCGAGGAATCTCATTTTGTAACCATTCTTGGTCGGTGCGTGTTTGCGTGCCCAAGGCTTTCATACACCCCCAGAATATAATATACTTTCGCGATAATATTTGGCATTTATTCTGATGCCACGGTCGATTAATATGAGCGGAGAGCGACCATCGGCTGTCCAACTGAAGGTGCACATTTTCAGCTGACCTCTTTGGCAAGTAAACACGATCATTTTGTTTGTTTGCAAACTGCTGGACAACATACGTTTTCTCATCGGAGAAAACCAAATTCGACAGTTCACCACTTTCGGCCAAGCGAAGCAACTATTTAGCTCCTTTGAGTCCATTTTCTTTCTTTTTGGAATTTCAATGGCTTTACCCCGAGCTCATTTTTCAATATTTGCCGAATTTCGACCACTGCGAGGCGGGTTTCGATCAAGTCGATTCTTTACTTTTCGAACCATTTCTACTGATGTTGCTATTTTCATCCTTGGTACGAGACACAAAAGATTTATTCACATTTAAATGCTGGAGTGCTCTAACGATAGTCACTTGTGGTTTTCAAGCCAAATATAAAGAAATCACATTATCACGTTCAAAATCCATCACGAATAACTTTTTTTGGAAAATTCTCACCAAAATGCTTTTGTACGCTTGTAAACAATATAATGAGCTGTTACTGAAATAATTTTAACAGCTGTCGGACGAGTGGCTTAGAAATGACAGCAGTCCGAATCTGGTTGCAGTTTTTTCATCTCACCCTGTATGCGGTTTAAGACCCCTATAGAGTTCTTGTAAGAGTAGAGTGCGAATATCCCTTTTTTTGCATGTTTTCAGTATTTCTCTACCAGCTTAATTCGACGTTTTTCACCATACATGTTACGTCGAGCGTATGAAATATAAAATAGATCAGAACAACTTGTTGCATCTAATTATGAGTAACTCTGACAGGAAACGGGCATACCCTCAGTGTTGTATTTCGGTAGTTTAACAAACCTGATTTACCTCCTTATCGTAGAATGGACTAATTTGTAAATTATGTTTATAAAAATGGTTGCGTTGCGAAGCAACACTCATTTTGCATCCACCCTCTAATAATTGTATCATGGCTAATGGGTGTCATAACTACAAATACCCAACTTCAGACAATTTCATTTAATAATCGAACGGTGCTGTTATATGGGAGTCATAGAAAACTCAGCAAATATGACTCATTTACAAACCTTTTAGCCTCCTATTCAAGATTTCAAAACATTTCAAAGTGTACATGTATATATTTATATATTTATATATGTCATTATATAAAATATATATGTACACTTTGAAACAAAATATGTATCCTATTCATTCATTAAACAAGGTTCAATTTTGTATATTATCTATAATTTATTTATACATACGAAAAATACAACGCTTTTAACTTCAAAAATATTTAAATGGCAAAAAATTTAGTGTAGGGTATGTGAAGTAATGGAGACATTCCTGATAATTTTAATAGAAATATTTCTTTTAGATATAAAGAAAAGGGGCATTTTATTTTATCTCTGCTATATTAAGTAGGACGACAAACATATTAACGGCGGAACAATGGAAAATAATTTTTTTGCGATATTCTTGTGTGAGCATGAATATATTGTATAAATATGCGTATTTTGGATACATAAGAAAGCAAGAACAAGTTTTTATCGAGCACTTTCTGCACAACAACAATAGTGAACAAATATTCTTGGTGATATGGAAATACAAGAAGAGTTCGTTATTATCTTTAAGCAAATAAACAATCCACAATAACCGACATATTTCATTGCATATACAATCCAACATACACTTATGTCTTGCAAAGAGATACAGTAAGATACAGCATGCTATGATATACTGATTTTTTAGGCTTTGCCAGCAAAAATGTTGGTACAGTTATTAATTTAGCCAAAGAGCCACTTGTATTAAGTCATATCGATAGGGAATCAGGCATTAAATATCCAATAAAAACCTGAGGTTTTTACTAATGTATCTTACTGTACACATAACAGTGGAATGATTTTTTAAGTTTTTTTTTTTTTGCGAAAAATTGCAACATTTCATGATTTGTGGTTAAGTGTATGCATACTTTTCTTGTGAAACTTTATTTTTTTGTTTTGTTTTTTTATTTATTTATTTATTTTTTTTTTTGAAATAAGACAAATGCTAAAACAAAAATAAACCTTGTGGATATGTTAAATGTCTGCACACAATGTTAGCCGACTTTTGATTTTTATATATGAATAATGATTCAGGACGTGTAATGTTGCATGAAAATTTAATTTTATTCTCAAAAAAAAAGTCTTATTACACTTCACTTAATATATACTAGGAGAAAAACGTGAGGATAAGCATTTAGTTTGCATTTTATTCATCTCCTTTAAATCATACATTTTCCATTTTTGTTTTGTTTTATACAGTCTCAAAATTGTATCTTTTCATACGATAAACGTTTTTCAATGTGTATCTCCGTTACCATCTGTTAAACGTATTGTGTACTTACATAAAAAATTTTATCGGTTAATATTTTAGTTTTCACATTTCAGTGCATTTTTCTTTTGTATATCAGTTATGTATGTATATATTCGATAAAAATAAAATGTTTGAAAGGCATTATGAATTCATTTATCTTCTTAGATATTTCTTTTATATATGTATATATTTATTATATTCTTTCAAATAAAATTTGGAAACTCCAAAAAATTCGATCTGGAGAAATAGTTTGCAAAAATTCATGATTACTTTTGTATTTATGTATAAAGGAGCCTTTGATGAGCTGTGGGGGAGGACTGTTGATTGTTTGTCTGCTGCGACGTTGGTGGTGGAGGAGGGGGTGAGGGTGGAGCGCGCAAAGGAATTGCCGGCATAAAACGTACACGTTCAGCATCTGTGTTAGAAGCAGCACTTGCAGATGCACCATTTGCGGTCGCGTTAAAAGCAGACGTGAAAGCTGTGGCGGCTCAAAGAGTGTGGTAGTTTCGTTCATTACGAGCCTTATAAAATTTGTAAGCTACCAAGCCGATAGCCAATAATCCTAAAGTTAAGACAATGCCACCAATGAATGAGGGACCATCAAAACGACGACAAGGTGGCAAAGGTGTTGGGTTTGGAGATGGAGATGGAGATGGTGATGGAGTGGTAGTGGTGGTGGTGGTTGTGCTATTGGGTGAAACTGTTGTTGTTGTATCGGGAGCAACTGTTGTGGAAGTCGTGGTTGTCGAAGATGTCGTAGTTGTTGTAGTATCATTCGAAGCTGGAGTTGTTGAAGTTGTCGTCGTTTTTTCTGTGGTTGGTGTCGGTTTTTCAGTTGTTGTAGTTGGCTGTTCCGTAGACGTTGTAGTCGTAGGCTTGTCTGTTGAGGTTGTAGGCTTGTCTGTTGTGGTTGTAGGCTTGTCTGTCGTAGTAGTTGTTGTATCATCTGGAACTGTTATTGGCACAGCCGTTGTTTCAGGCACATTCGCTTTTTCAGTTCCCACCACGGTTTTGTTATCTGCTTTAGTAGCATCTAAAATTAATAAAATTTGAACATTTTTTCCATTATATATATTATGTTTTGCTATATTATTATTAAATTATATTAAAATGTTAATAATTCACAGCGTTGCTTGAAATTCGACGTACGGTCCATGGTACAATGAAAAGAAGGTAGGCCAACTTTGAAAAAATTGCAAATTTGGCTTGTAATGTCAGAATTAGTACCAAAACAATAAAAAATCAAACAACTTGTTGCATTTATTTTGAATAAATAATTGAAAACCTCGATAACTGAATGAAAGGTCAACACTTCTTTTCAAAATCATGTACTATATATCTCTAAAGGATTATTTCGCTACAAAAACTCTAGCTTTTGTTGATGCATACGTTGAAATAAACATTTTGAAAACACCCGAATTTGAATGTTTTCTGAACAATTTTTTTGTTATTGAAAAGAAAACACATACACAAAACAAATAAAGATGACATATTAAGCCAAGAAAATAAAAAAAATAAAAATCATATGGTATCATAGCCCTACCTTGATATCATTGTACCATGGTATGGTCGATGTTTTTCGCATTTCAAGTTAAGCACATGTATTGATATGAATGTTACCAAAATAAGTTCTTCAAAATATATCCAAAAAAACGAGAGTTACTATTATAGGGCAGATATACCTGGAGGTGGACTTATAAAGCCCTCTTCTCATTACCAAATAACCTACACGGTGAGATGAAAAAACTGCAACCAACTTCAGACTGCAGTTATTTCTAAGCGACTCGTCCGACAGCTGTTAAAATTATTCCAGTGACAGCTCTTTATATTGTTTACGAGCGTACAAAAGCATTTTGGTAAGAATTTTCCAGAAACAAAGTTATTCGTTATGGAATTCAAGCATGATAGTGTGATTTCTTTATATTTGGCTGGATAACCACAAGTGGTTATCGTTAGCCACTTGCTCGTTACGGTGATACTGATAGCGTAGCCCGGCGTCAAAGAAGTGGACGGAAGAAAACAGCAACATGCAAATGAAAAATGGAAAAATGGTTCGTAATCTGAACATATTGCAATATTAAATAGTTAAATCCATTGAAATTCCAAAAAGTGCAAGAACTTACACTGCAACAGAAAGAAAATAGACTCAAAAGAGCGCTTGGCCGAAAGAGGTGAGGTGGGTTTCTCCGATGAGAAAACATTCGTTGTCCAGCAGTTTGTAAACAAACAAAATTATCATGTTTACTTGCCAAAGAGGTCGCCTGAAAATGTGCACCTGCGTTTGGCCACCAGAACTCAAGAGCTGGCCATGGTGATGGTGTGGGCCGTCATAACAGCCGATGGTCGCTCTCCGCTCGTTTTAACTTTAAACTTATTGTAAAATTTGATGGTATTTCCGACATTTTTTGCTTTCATTCAATAAAATTTAAAAAAAGTAAAAATTGTGGCGTTTGACATTGTTGTGGTTTTTTTATCTCATCCTGTAGACACAAGTCAAACTATTCGTCAAATTTCAGAGCTCTACACAAAATGATGTGCATAACGTAACCCACGCAACCCCACGTTCAGTACAAAAACACCGACCACTATGGTAAAATTTTTCGAACGGACGTATTGCCCAAATACTCAAGGTTCATATCTTCAAGGCAATTTTTTAATTGTTCTATAATTCCTTTTCAACATACAAAAAACAACAATAAATTCTGTCAATGTTGAAATTGTTCAACTTTATTCATCACCGGAAAAGGTAGTCAAGATACCCCTAGACACACCAAAAACTGTAAAATCATCATCAACTTTTAAAAGCAATTACATTATTAGCTTATAAAGAAACATCAAACTAAACTAGCTAAAACTTGCTTGTGCATTATTGAGTATTTTCAATACATTTGGTATATTCTTACAGAATTAATGAATTCTTGACTTGAATTCTTGGCGCTAAGTGAACCCAGTAAACCGTTTCAAAGAGTATGGTACGGCTAGGATGAAGTTCTTATTTTTATAACGATCACATTACCTTTTGCTTCGGGAATTTATTGATTTATTTATTTATTCATTTCATACCATAATACTAAAGCCTCCAAGGCCATTGGAAGGTGGACTATTGTTATCCGTACAAGAAGAAATGATTTACTACCATGACATGTTCACAAAATCAATATTCAATTTTACAACATGGCCAATGATGCTAAAATTATTATAGACACCTACTTAATGTGTTATTAATAAGTTTATTTAGAAAATAAGTTGAAAAAGTTTTTATTGCAAATATATAGAATTTAGTGATATGAATAATGTTACATTTTGAAAGAAAGCCTTTTTTATAACAATGTGGACTTCTTAAAAATTTTTGAGTCACTGCTGTACATAGAAGAACTTTAAATTATTTTTGTTGTTGGTTGGTATCTAGTCATAGTTTTTATATACCTAATCTGGATTTTTTAAATATATTAGATAATGTGTTCAGTCATACGGTGTACGGAGTATCCTTTTTATAATCAGTATCAACAAACCCATGTCAATCACCAATGATAAGCTTCATTGACCATCGATTTTATATGTTGCAACAAAAATGCGGACCAAAAACTTGCAGAGAACTTGTTTACGATAATGTGTTTATCTCCTACAATTATCGTATTATTTATTAGCATCAAAACAAATACTTTCGTTCACGCAGACTATTCCAGAATATAGAATGCACCATGCATATAATAAGCAGTGTAATCAATGTTCAAAGTAAATAAGGTATTAATTAAATACACACATCTATATATTAATATACCAAAACAAAGAGAATAAAGGTGATTTGAGACTGTATTGCATATGTTTCTGACAAATCCCATAGTCGCAATTTGATTTTGATTATAATTGTTTATAGTATATGCCTTTCAAAAACGACTCATACGGCCCATTTTTTGTATGTCCGTATTGTTGCACTTGCAAATCCCTTCCATACTATCTTATACTTATTAGATTAAAATGCAACGCTACTTGTATTTCATATGAATATTTTTATGTGTGGCCCTCTTCCCACCCCCTCCAAAACTTGAAAAAGTTTCAATACAATAGTTTTCGATAAGCAATAATTAAAATATAAATATTACCAATAAATTGATGTCCGAAATTCCAGCTCGGCTCAGTACATACCTTCACAATTGAATGGTGCTACGAAAAGTCCCAGCAGGAGGAAGGCAACGAAAATCGATGATTTCATTTCTTTTGAATGCAGTTTATAAGTTTTTTCACTGTTTGTAGGAATTTAGCTTTTTTTTCTCCAACTCTTTGGTTTTCTTGCTTTAACGAGAACTACGTCTACAACAGGGAAGAACAAAGGAAAAACTTGCTTAAAAACTTCGGTAGGTAATCGTATTAATTTAAAGATTACCAGGAATATTTTACAGTATTTCTGACTAATATGTAAATTGACCACAAATTCTACGAGTATAACTGTAATACGTGCTCCTTCTGTTTCTGTAAATTATGACTGATAGCCGAATTAGCCAGTTATTACGTTGCAATCGCCTTACCGATTTTTTTATACAACGCAAATCGATGTGGAAAAGTGAAATCAAAATCGGTATTTGGCATGTGGCAACCCTTAAAATTATCAAAAATAATAAGGAGATCTAGTCCATAAAAAACAAAATTTATTAAAAGTGTTGTTGCAACTTTTTGGTGCACGGGAAAGGTTTTTGGGTAAAAGGTGCAAAATTTATAGTATTTCAAAATTACAGAAGGTAGAACAAAGCTACCCCCTAAATACATTTTTTTCTTTTGGTGCCCTTGTTCTGTCAAAACATATACACAAATTGTACAATTTTGTGTTAAACTGAATTGCTCTACTATTTTAGATTCAATCTTGTGGAATAACCCCGAAATTCCATTCTTGTTTCGCGGGTTTTTCCCAATATAAGAGTTTTGTTAAAAAAAAATTAAAAAAAAAAAAAAAAAACAAAGCCAACTGTTGAATATTAAAAAGTCTATTTGACACTATAAGACTTCAGAAAAGAGTTGTTTTTTTCTAGTTTCTTTTAAGTTGAGCAATCTTTCTTATTGAGCCTTTTTTTGTACACTAGCTCTTTATTTTAATTTATGCAGAATGCCGGGTAAACCTCCCTTATGAGAATTTCAATGACGTGAAGTGCAATATAATTGGCAATTTAAATCAACTAGGTCTGCTAAATGCTAAAAATGAAATAGAAAATATTTCCTTTATAAAAGTTTTCGATTATCATTTTCATAGAACAAGAATTGAGGCTCTGGCTTCTATTTTCACATCTGCATACCGACTTTACCTTTATATCAAATAACTAGTAGACTAAAACATATTTTATGTAGTGATTTTAAACATTTTCATATATAAAACGCTTCAATTGTTTTTTGAAAACATCTTAAACAAATTCGAGAAATTTTTCATTCATAACTGTTAACGCCTAATGCTAAGTTCACATGGCACGTGATTCGCTCTTTATTCCTTGTTCGACCATTGATTAAGAAATACTACTTAATTCCCCACACTAAATTTACTGAGCGAACAAAGATTTTTGTTCTTTGTTCCATTCAAATCACTCTCAGAACTAGGATGAAATGTCTGCCACCATTGTTAAATTAGATCATTTATCAAAAAAAAAAAAAAAAAATATACATTTAAAAATATAATGAAATTTTAAAAAAATTTTGTGAAGACTGAAACATTTGAATGATAACTACAATGCTGAATTGCGTATGTGAATTTAAACGAAAGTAAATTTTGTTTTCTCTCTCATTCGAGGTACGCATTTTGTCCACGAGTTGAAATTTCCACAGAAAACTGGAAACAAAAGAGGCAATATTTTCAAATGTTAGTGTCGTCAGAAAAAATGTTTGACAAGTGTCTCTCCAGCAGAATTTAAAAATAGGAAAGTACAAAAATATCTTCAAAATGACAACATTTACACAAAAAGTTAAACACATAAATGAAAATTGTAAAATTAATGATATAGTAAATCTATAGGAGAAAATTAATCATTTCTTCTATTCATATTAGTGAGAATTTCATGTATTTTCGTATAAATTCCCATTAAACAAACAAAATTTTTGAAAAAAAAGGAATTATTTTACTGTGAATTACGAATCGCGTCGTAAGAACGGGTTAATTCGTGTACCTAATTCTGAGAGCGAACAACATGATTGAAAGTGCAATGAGAACATAACACCTGCTATGTTAGTGCGGCTACCTGTACTATTGTACCACTGACCGTAATCCATGGCCTAATTATAAGGTCTTCCTTCGAGCGAATTAATCTCAAAACAGCTGTTATTTTACCAGATGAAATGTCAAAATTCATGCTTGAGGCGAAAATAAATATTTTCGCCTTGACAGAAGAATTTTGTGGCGAATATGTTTGTTGCTATTTTTTGTATGTATAACACATGGTACAAAAATACAGGTAGAGGCATCGACGCAACTGCTGGGACAATGAACCGTCAAACCGAATTTGAAATTAAAAATGTTAAACGAAAAATTATTGATATTTGTAAAAATTGCATATCATAACAACCTCGTATTAGAAAACGTATAAAAATCTACTTATTTTTGACAAAACATTCTAACAATTTTGACATATTAATGTTCCCAAGCATTGCAATAATTTTTTGAATAATTTTTCATTTTAAATTTTTAACTTAAAAATTGGTTTGACAGTTCATTGCCCCAGCAGCTACGCAATGCGACTACCTGTATTCTTCTACCATCGTTTTGAAGTTTGTTTTTGTTGTAGCGAATTCAAATTTAATTGACAGATCGTCTGGTAATCAGCTGAGCTGGAAGGGGGACCTTATACTTGGATCATGCCGTAATCGATTATTTTGAATCGAATTTGAATTTTCGATTTAGAGGTCCCTATTTGCATTTGTCAAAGTAATACACGGAGCCAGGTTTTACAGTTCGTTCTCAAAGTGCTATTTTGTTTTTAATGTCACAAGTGTGAATCAATTTTTTTTCTAAATAATTACAAAGTGTTCCAATTCAATAGTAGATTTAGCGTATTTTACGCACATATTTCGGCGCACACATTTTTATGTAATAAAGCGAGTTTAAACACCAACCTGTACAACTATAGGTGGTAGGTAAGTCACGGTGTCCAGTCATAAAATGTGTATGTGCCACAATAACAACACAAAGTCACGTTAAAAATATCTAATAAAGTCTTACATCTGACCTATTCTGGAAAGTAAACAATGCACACCTTTCAAAGAAAAAATAAAAGGATTAATTAAATTGGCCTTTAACTAAATATAGAAAACAAAGTATTGATGACATCTGGCACTAGGCCAAGGTTATTATTTCTTTCTTACTGTGTTTAGATAAAGTAACTTATTTTTTAAATAAAAAAATAGCTGCTTTTCTTATTGGACAGAATTATTTCTTGCCTTTTCTTTAGTTATTTACACCTGTATTATTGAATAAACACAAGAGCTTTCATTTTTTTTATTAATTTTTTTAACAATAGTTAAACTCTTTATTGGCCAAACACTAAATAGGAGTAATAACTAGCCACGTCAAATCTGTCAATTTAACTTAAAGTCGACCTAACAGATGATAAAAAACGCTCCGATTTTTTTGGAATAAAAATATTATTTACCCTTTTATTTAAAAAAAGCTTATTTACCCTTTTTGCCTTCCATTAAAGAATATCGGTGTTTTTTTTGTTGTTCTGTAGTCCCTGAATGAGATTTGTTTTAAACAAATTTTTAGGGAATCTTCATAATATCTGCTATATGGAGTCTGTATTAAAATTGAAACGCATACATTGAATTTCATGGAACGTATCCAAGGCCTATTCCCTGCAGGATTGAAATCATCTACAAGAAGAGAATAAAAATTGTATCGCTACACGTTTAATTATATCATATTGATATCAATATCCATCTTATTTGAAAATTCTTTGACTCTATATTTGGCAGCATGTTTAAATATTAAATTTTGAATGCCGCAAATGTACATATCGGTCTAAGGCTTTATATATATATATACCACATATTTCAAATAGCGTAATTGGATTGGCATTTTTTTTTTGATTACACGTCAAATAAATTGCCCTTTCTCATAAAATATTTATTTTGGGTGCCAGAGAAAAGCTAAGAGTTTGGAACACCCATTCACTTAAAAAAGAAGGAATATCAGGTGACAGCCATTGGTGCGTTAAAAGTGTTTTTTGTCTATTAATAAATCAAACATACCAACAGCGACCCTCTATTGCCCCCTAATTAAAATGTAAACAAAGGCATTGTCGTACTTACAGATACATTAATTTTAATTTACAAAAAACCAAGAGTTAGGAAGTAAAATAATTATCCATTTTTTGTATTCTATCTAATGTAAATTTACTAATTTACATACTATAATAAAAGCAAGTACCGTCCTTCAAATTTCTGATTCAAAAATTTTAAAAATGTAGTTAAAATTTATGTTAAAACTAAGTGTATAACTAATTATAATAGAATTTTATTATCATAATATAAAATCTACAATAACTAGCAATTATATTTTTAATAATTACTTCATATACCGCCTCCCGTAGTAAAATATGAATACATATATATGCATTTTTTTTTAGACTTTCACGATAACAAATAATATAGAACACAAGACGGCATTGATATTTCGGGTGCTTTAAAAGTCGATATCATTGAAATTTTTCTAGATTTGAGAGTATGGAGAAACCATGGTACAATTAGAAGGTAGAACAGAGGTACAGCCCTGAAGCTATGTCCGCTTCCTGTCAGACTCGTTTAAAATTATATGGAACAAGTGGTTTCATAACAGCTTTAATGCGCGAGCCGCAATCTACGCGTCTTTCAATCATTGGTTTTGAAAATATTTTGTTTTTATTGTTCAAAACAATAAATACAGGGTGAGATGAAAAAACTCCAACCAACTTTAGACTGCAGTCATTTCTAAACCACTCGTCCGACAGCTGTTAAAATTATTCCAGTGACAGCTCATTATATTGTCTACAAGCGTACAAAAGCATTTTGATCAGAATTTTCCAGAAAAAAGTTATTCGTGATGGAATGCAAGCGTGATATTGTGATTGCTTTATATTTGGCTGGAAAACACCACCGAGGAAGTGGACGAAAGAAAACAGCAACATAAGCAGAAATGGTTCGAAAAGTAAAGAAGCGACTTGTTCGAAACCCACATCGCAGTGGCCGAATTCGGCAAATATTGAAAAATGAGCTCGGGGTAAAGCCATTGAAATTCCAAAAAGTGCAAGAACTTACACCGCAATAGAAATAAAGTAGACTCAAAAGAACCAAATAGTTGCTTTGCTTGGTCGAAAGTCGTGAACTGATTTTAGTTTTTGGTTTTCTCCAATGAGAAAACATTCGTTGTCCAGCAGTTTGTAAGCAAACAAAATGATCGTGTTTACTTTCAAAAGAGGTCAGCTGAATGTGTGCACCTTCTGTTGGCCACCAGAACTCAAGTGCCGGACATGGTGAGGGTGTGGGCCGCCATAACTGTTGATGGTCGCTCTCCGCTCGTATTAATCGACCATGGCATCAGAATAAATGCCGAATATTATCGCAAAAATATTCCTGAGGGTGCATAAAAGCCTTGGGCACACAAACATTTTGGTCGCAGACCTTGGACATTCCAACAGGACTCAGCACCATCGCACTCAGCACGCACCACCCAAGAATGGTTATAAAATGAGGTTCCCCGCTTCATTTACCGTGCACAATTGCAACCAAAATCTCCGGATACCAATCCGTTGGATTATTGTGTCTGGAGTATTTTGGAAAGCAAGGTTGGCACTAAAAAATGCCAAAGTGTCGATCAACTCAAGCAAGCGTTTTGGCGTTTAATTTCCAGGGGGTAGACTACTCAGAAGGAATTTCTTGTGTGGATTCTGAGACAATTCCATTGAAAATTCGGCTAGAATCATCAAAATACCGAATATCGGAAGGTACCGTAATATGGGGGATATACGATATCGTGGACTTATATACATACAATTCTCTTCTAGGGGGCAAAATTCTCAGAGGAACTCCTTGTGTGGATTTTCAGAAAATTCCATTGAAAAATGTGCATAAAATCATCAAAATACCGGATATCTGGGGGTACCCTATATGCGGACCATTCGACATAGTGAACCGATATAGCCCATCTTCGAACTTGACAAAAGACTGATCTGTGCAAAATTTTAGCTTCCTATCTTAATTCGTTTTGACTCTGTTTAAAACACGGACGGATAGAGCTAGTATTTTACGCAGATCAAGAATATATATACTTTGTTAGGTCTAAAATAATTACTTCGATGAGTTACAAACGGAATGACGAACTTATTATACCCTCCATACTATGTATGGTGGAGGGTATAAAAATTGGCCACCACCATAAATAAATCCTAGGGACCCGTCCTATCCCTTCCCCAATACCAATTTTAGAACAATTTAGTTCGCATTTCCAAAGCACCACCAAGTCTCAAACACAGATACCATAAGTAATCTAAACTTCAGAATTATATCTCTATCCCTTCACTCAATACCAAATATAGTACCATTTAGTACTTTTCGTAGAATTATAGTAAACATTTCCGAAACCACATACGTATAAACAGTGACCCTAATACCAAATTTCAGCTATATCTGTTCCCAATACTAAATTGTATCAGATATAGTACTATTTAGTAGTTTTTATGCACTTGTAGTACGCATTTCCAAACCATCTCTATATCACAAAGCTACCAACAACAGGGACCAAATTCCAGCTTCATCTGTTGACCCAAACTAAACTGTTCCAAATTTATAAGCATTTAGTACAGTTCGCACACTTAGTAAACATTTGCCAAAACACCTTTACATACCAAACTTACTTTCCAACTTTGATTTTCATACCAAATTTTAAGTTTTTAGCTCTATTCGTTCAATACCAAATGTACCATTTTAAGAAGTTTTGTGCAATTTTAGAACTTTTGGTAAGCTTGAAGCTTAATTAAGTGTGAAATTGTTAAAATACAGGGTGAGATGAAAAAACTGCAACCAACTTTAGACTGCTGTCACTTCTAAGCCACTCGTCCCACAGCTGTTAAAATTATTCCAGTGACAACTCGTTATATTGTTTACAAGTGTATAAAAGCATATATTTGGCTTGAAAATCACAAGTGACTATCGTTAGAGCACTGCAGCATTTAAATGTGAATAAATCTTTTGTGTCTCTTACCATCGCTCGTTACCAGCGTTCGAAAATAAACAGTATACAAACATAGTGTACTGTACCAGTACAGTATCACAAAAAAAAAATTAGCGGCAGTGTACCGGTACACTACGACTAAAAATATGTTGTACCGGAACACAACGATGATCGTAGTGTACCGCAGTCGGAGCGCTAAAAAATCGTCATGTACCGCAGCCGGAACACTAAAAAATCGTAATGTACCGGAGTCGGAGCACTAAAAAAATCGTAGTACCACATGTACCACATTAAAAAAATCGAAATCATAAAACTGACAGGTAAATTATTTACAACAATATTGCAACGCAACACTAAAATAGCCTTTTTCGCGGAAAATTAAAAAAATAAATTTTCAATGGTTAAATACAAATTATTATCACTTCAGATTTGGTCCTTTCTTATTATTTTTACCTATTCCCATTTTTTCTACTTTCTTAAATTTCGCAACCAATCTAAACATACATGACAAATAAAATAAATTCAGCTTTAATTTTCATAATATTGAATTGTATTAGTAATTTTTGCTTTATCAAAAACATCAAACATATAATTTTTCTCAAACATCTTAAACAACACATATGTGGTACACTACCGATACTTAATTTTTTAATGTTTGTAATGCTTCGACTGCGGTACATTACGTTTTTTAGTGCTCCGACTGCGGTACAGTACGATTCTCGTTGTGCTCCGCTACAGTATCACTAAAATATTTTTTAAGGAAAGGTACACAACACTACGGTACAGTACCATACTGTTTATTTTCGAACGCTGCTCGTTACCGTGATACTGGTAGCGTAGCCCGACGTCACGGAAGTGGACAAAAGAAAACAGCAACATCAGCAGAAACGGTTCGAAAAGTAAAGAAGCGACTTGATTTAAACCCGCGTGGCAGTGGCCAAAAAATGGCTTGTAAGCTAAACATATCGCAATATTCCATTCGGCAAATATTGAAAAATGAGCTCAGGGTAAAGTCATTGAAATTCCAAAAAGTGCAAGAACTTACACCGAAACGGAAAGGAAATAGACTCAAAAGAGCTAAAGAGTTGCTTCGCATGGCCGAAAGTGGAGAACTGCTGAATTTGGTATTCTCCGATGAGAAAACATTCGTTGTCCAGAAGTTTGTAAACAAACAAAATGATCGTGTTTACTTGCCAAAGAGGTCATCTTAAAATGGGCACCTTCGGTTGACCACCAGAACTCAAGCGCCGACCATGGTGATGGTGTGGGCCGCCATAACAGCCGATGATCGCTCTCCGCTCGTATTAATCGACCGTGGCATCAGATTAAATGGCGAATATTATCTGGAAAATATTGTGGAGGGTGTATTAAAGACCTGGGCACGCGAACATTTTGGCAGCAGACCTTGGACATTCCAACAGGACTCACCACGCGACACCCAAGAATGGTTACAAAATGAGGTTCCTAGCCGTTTGAAGGCAATTTGATGCAATTTCCGACATTTTTTGCTTTTATTCAATAAAATGTAAAAATTATGGCGTTTGGCTTTGTTGCAGTTTTTATCTCACCCTGTATGTTGTGTCTTTAAAAAAGATCATTTCCCTTAAATGACCCTTATTGTAAAATAAACTTACATTTACCTATTATACAAGCATAAATGCGCTCTGAAAGCTTTAACTTACCATGACGAATATTTTTTATCTATTATGAATGTGGACTTTGATCTGGTATTATAATTGAACGTTTGGCAGTTGCTAATAATAAATGTACAATTACGTTCTTATCAATGCTATAATATATGTCGTTACTAGCTCTTTATGAACTCAATGAAGAAAAAATAAAGAAAACGTACTGATGTTTTTATAGAATGGGATCCATAATAATAAATATAAATACAGGTTATAACTTTTTATACAAATAATAAAATGTAGGTGCATATGTTCTTCTTTAAGATGTCTGATAATCAAAAAAAAAAAAAAAGTAAAAGTAAAAGTAGTTAAATATTTTTTATATTGGATTTATCGGTAAGCAGTAACTACTTGGTAAGTCCGCAAGGAATCAACACTCAATACCAACCTTTGTGTTTAAAACTAAAATTGATAATTTTTAACAAAAAAATGATATGTTTTATCAGAATAATTGTTTCCATTGTTGTTGTTGCACTAATTACTGTTCGCTATATCTATGACAATATATTTCATTTTGATATGGCTACGGTATTTTTTTTTTTTCAAATTACCCATGTTTTATATTGTTTCTGAAATGGTCATTTTAAATTCTACTAACATAGTCGATTGTTGAAAATTAGCGGTGAAGCAACGCATCGGAAAGTTTATAGATATTTGTGAGTGTAATCATATATTTCTATTTTCATTTAATTTTCAGATAGTAATTAAATATAAAAAAATATTTTTGTGACAAAAACTAAAATTTTATTTCCTTATTTTAATTTTATTTTTTCCAGCTTTCCCAACAACCGCGATAGTTATATTTCAATCATCATGTCTTCAATGGAAAAAATAAAGCAAAGACTTATGCATTTTTGTATAGCAATTACATTCTTTACATCGGGACTAATTATAAATGCTATTCAATTAGTACTGCATCTTACTCTAAAACCTTTTAACAAATGGCTCTTCCGAAGAATTATGTACTATTTATGTTACTCTTTGTATTCACGTAAGTTGGAACAAACTATCTATGAATGGGCTTGTATTTGTTTGTAATAATTATATTCCGTAAATTAATAGAATTGATCTTTGTTGCTGATTGGTATTCGAATAGCAAACTTCATGTTTATATGGATGCTGAAGATGAGAAGACATATTGTGGCAACGAACATGTTTTGCTTATAATGAATCATTCGTATGAGATAGATTGGCTGGCTGGATGGATGTTCACAGAAAAGGTTCGTGTATTGGGCAATTGCAAAGCTTATGCCAAAAAAGTGATTGCTTATGTACCCGTAATCGGCTGGGCATGGAAATTTGCAGAGTTTGTCTTCCTCGAACGTTCTTTCGACAAAGATAGGGAAATTATTGCTCGTCAATTGAAGGAAGTGTATGCATATCCAGATCCCACTTGGCTCTTGTTAAATGCTGAGGGTACACGTTTCACGGAGAAAAAACATGAAGCTTCGGTGAAATTTGCCCAGGAACGTGGCATGACCGTGTTGAAACATCATTTAATACCTCGAACAAAAGGTTTTACCGCTAGTTTGGATAGTTTGCGTGGACGTTGCCCAGCTATTTATGATATTAACTTGGCTTTCAAAAAAGACGCTGTGGTAAGTTACATGGTGTCTTACATAATGTTACATGATGAAAATCACATTCTAATTGCAGAATCCTCCGACCATATCCACACTTCTAAATGGGAAACCTGTGGAAGGTTTCATGTTTGTACGCCGCATCCCATTGGAACAAGTGCCTGCTGATGAGGAAAAAGCTGCGGCTTGGCTGCAAAACCTTTTCATTGAAAAAGACAGAATTATTGATAGTTTCCACTCCACTGGTAGTTTCTTTAAAACATCGGGATTCAAAGAAACAGCCTGTAAAGTATATCCCAAGCGATTATGTTCCCTCATTAACTTTTTGGCGTGGGCCGTATTTTCAATATCTCTGATTATGTATTACTTAACATCTTCATTAATATTGAAGAATTGGATTGGACTTTCAATTGCTCTTTCCGTCCTAGTAACATGTAAGTATAACACGAGTTTAAATATTTTATAGCTTGTTTTTATGTTCCACAGTTTTAATTTGGAAAGTATTTAGTTTAAAAGAAATTGAAATATTCACCTATATTATAAATATTAATCTTTTTGCAATTTGAGAACATACATATACATGTATTTATGATGCCGGAAGTCAAACAACATTGCCGATTAAGAGACTCCAACTACATTTACTTTTCGGATTATCATTCCGTCTTAATATTCATTTAATAGTTTATACAATAACATACAATTAAACTATAATACTAATTTTCTTTTTCTTTTCATTTCAGTTTATATATTCATGGTAAAAGCTATTAATATGTCAAAAATTAGCAAAGCATCAAGTTATGGAGCTGATGTTAAAAAATCAAACTAATCATTTTACTGCATTAAAATGACTACATATTCTTACCCTTATTCGATTGATTTCAGTTGCCTTTCGAATTTTAATTAATGTAGATGCATTAATGAAGGACTTATTTCTGTACAGAAATGATAGACAAAGAAGCACAAACAAACCTTTTTAATGAATATAATGTACACGTTAGAGAGATTATTACGTACAATTAAAAAGATATTATAATCGTACAATTTTCATGCAGTTATATGAAAACAAAATGCATATTTTAAGCCAAAAATATAATTACTTCAACAAAAACTCCAATTTTAAGTAAATGCCTAAAATTCGAAATTCTTTTGATTTACCGTATATATGTAACATCAATTATATTTTTCATATTGGTGTGTTGAAGTAGAAAATATGTGTTTAGAGAAATGAGCAATTATTAGCAAACCCTAATTGTTTTTTACCATAATCAATTGGTTGTTCTGAGATCGTTTGGTTCATTTTTATTTTTGATATACTTATTGTTAGCTAGTTGTAACTTTCAAAATAAACTAAACTCTTATCCCAGCGGGCCTATAAAGTTTTCTTAACCATTTTTGTGTATATATTTTAACAAAGAAAAAAATAAACATTTGAACATGTATATTGTAAAATGTTGAAATATGCATATTGATTTTTTTATGATAAATGTTGTCTATTTCTAAAATAAACATTTTTATTTATTAAAAATAACAATTGTTTTTTTTTGTTTTACTTAAAACTAAAATTTATAAATAATTGGTCTGTTCCAGAACTGCAAGAATGTAAAAGTTTTTACAACGATAACTGATTTTCACTTTATAATATCGAAAACAAAAAATTACAAAACTAGTAGATTCTTGCAAGTTCTGGAACATAGAAAATAAGTATGTTTGCGTTTTCTATATTTTGTGACAATTTGTACCAAAAAAATGGTGCTTCTCACAGCCGATCAATATTCATACAAAATCAGAACATTATCTTAAATTATGTTTACATTTTCCAAAGCGAGTGGATTTGAACTGTCAAATCCATTGCGTATATGTCCTTTGAAATCGAATCTCAAACCCAGTGGATGTTAGTTGACATATACACAATGAACTTGTCTATTGAAATCCACTGAATTGTTTATGTGTGAATTGCTGACATTTACCCATCGATATATACTTTATACGCCCCAATCGCGGATCGGAATTCAGAAATATATGTAATTCTTCTTTTCATATTAGTGTTTATTTCTTTTTATTTATTTAATTTTTGATCAAAATTGCCTAAATATCAACAAACACAAAGTTTGAAATGCAATAGGCAACTTTTTTCGATATCGTAAGGGAAAAATTGGTTATCGTAGTAAAAACTCTTACATTGTTGCAGTTCTGGAAAAGAGCTAAAATTCTTGCAGGTTCTGGAACAGAATTGAAATAAAGTTATCGAAAAAAATTTGTTTAAAGTATCACAAAATATTGAGTTATCGTACACACCTTATTGTAGTTTTCGTTGTACTTACATGATCTGTTTAATTGGTAAGTAGAACGAAATACTACCATAATGGTAGAAGAACACAGGTAGATTCGTCAATGCTCGGGAACTCTTGTTTTTGCTTTTCTTATACGATGTCATACATTGCATGTATTTTTAAACAATTTTAACAAGTTGAATAACTTTTCTTTGGAAACATTCAATTCTAAAATTGATTTGACAGTTCATTGTACAAGCAGATGTACACTTGTACATTCTTTGTCTTTTACAGAAACTTCAAAAATCTAATAATTTTGCAGTTTTTTCGATATCATAAAGTGAAAATTGGCTATAGTAGTAACAATTTTAATATTCTTGCTGTAGTGGAAGATACCATCTTACAGTTCTGTAACAAACCACAATGCAGTACTATATTGTACTTGTTTTACAATTTTTTACTTGAAAAGCGTTCCCGTACTCGAAAACCTAGTAAAAATTATAGGCATGACGTTCTCTTTTGGCTGATCTTCTGATTGGTTTAAATTTCG
The DNA here is from genome assembly GCF_030504385.1 of Musca domestica. NCBI lineage: Eukaryota > Metazoa > Arthropoda > Insecta > Diptera > Muscidae > Musca > Musca domestica. Next base: position 9,729,422 of record NW_026712296.1, on the reverse strand, counting down.
ATTTCGTAGTATTGACATTTTTACTAGTTTGACGTTCCTGACTTTCTATACAATACGGTTCTCTCAGAGCGAATGTAACATCTCTCTCTTCTAATAGTTTTACTATTAAAAAGTACCGGAACACAACACATGTACATTTGTTTTGTCCGTTACAACAAAAATCCTTCGTCGTCAGTGACGTGTTTTTATACCCTCCACCTTGGAAAGGGGGGTATATTAACTTTGTTATTCCGTTATTCGGTATTTTGATTATTTATGCCACATTTTTTCTCGGATTTGTCTGAAAATTGGTATTTGTAGGTCATAACGGATCTCAGTTCGTGTGGCGAGACATTGCATGTATAGGTTTACGCTTTGGTATAGCCCCCATATAAAGGTAACTCCCGATATTCGGCATTTTGATTATTTTTGCCACAATTCTTCACTGATTTGTCTAAAAATTGGTATTTGTAGGTCATAATGGGTACTAGTTCGTGTGGCGAAACATTGTATGTATAGGTCCACGTTTTGGTATAGTCCCCATATAACGGTACCTCCCGATCGACGATTTTATGCTGATTATGAATATATATACTTTATGGGGTCTACGACGAATATTTAAGGATGTTACAAACGGAATGACAAAGTTAATATACCCTCCTTTCCAAGGTGGAGGGTATAAAAAGAAAAGAAGCTCCACCAATTGTACAAATTTTATAAATAAAAAGGAAACTAGCAATAAAATAAATAAACTAGCAATAAATAAACACCTAATTTTGTAAAATTAATCCAGTCATATTTACGTTACAAATTTTTGTAGGGCTAACTAACTTTAAGAGGATTTATTTGTAGTATAAGTAATGGACAAGTGTAATCCAACTCCAGTGGGTTAACCCATGGTACAATAAGGAGGGAGGTAGAACAGCTTCGAAAAACTACAGACATAGAGCCCTGAGGCTATGCCCGCTTCCTGCCAGACTCATTCAAAATTATATACAACAAGTTGTTTTCATTTATTTCATATTTTTCCTCATTTTTAAAATGAGTTGCGTAACGCGAAAAATTAATGAAACGAATGGATTTTCGCTCAAAAATATGATCCCAGCTGTTCAATTTTTCATTTTCATGACTAAACTGGCTAATAGCTTTAATGCACGAGCGACAATGCAATATATTTGTCTAATCGCAATATATTTTAAAAAGTTGAATTTATTTTGATTGTTCAATTATCAGGATTATCCCTGATAAAGATTTCTATGTAAACGTACTGAAGCCCGACAAAAAGTTCTGTTGTGAATATGGCATTACTTCGTAGGTTGGACTATCCTGCATTTTCTTAGCCCTTGATATTTTATACTGCCATTCAATTGCATTATTCATGTAAATACTTTTGTTTTTAATTTCAAATTTAATGTGAAAATTTTGTAAGACAATTGAGAACATAATGCGCCAGTTTGATATGTCGCCTTCGTATTTTATTATCGGAGTCAAATCGATGTAAAATTATCGTTTTTTTGCTGCTACGTCAAATAGTTGTAAGTCAAACTATAGAACCCTATCTTGTCATCAAAAATACATTTGTCATTTTTCTTTTATTTCTCGAAAAAAAAAAATAAAAAATACATTTTTGTGACGAATATTTCGTCTATTAAGGAAAAGATAGTATTTCATTTAGTCAACAATTTAAAATTACATTGTTAATCGTATACTTATCTAAATCTGATAAAAAGCACTGTTAACAAAAAAGTTTTTGGAAGAAAAGAATAATATGTGCATTTTGAAGGTGTGTAAAAAAGAAAAGACAAAAAGAAGAAAAGCAAAAGTGAAACGTAACAACTTTTCTAAAAAAAATATAAGAAAATACATTCAAACTTGAAGAATCGTAAATATTACTCATTTATGAAATTGTGTAATTAATTATGTTTAAATATCTTTGAAAATTATATCAACTTTTCGCTGAAATGGCTACAGCTGTCACCGATTTTGGTATTTGTACTTGTGAAAATTTTTAATGCAACGCACGCAGCGCTGCTGACGTTGATTATTTTTCAATTTTTTGTATTTTTGTCTTATATATTGGAATTTATTGTATTGTCTTGTGATTGTCTCATAATTGCGTTACTGTTGCTAATCTTAATAATACATAATGACGTTGTGAACCAATACGTTTTGTGTCTTTGGCATTTCTCTGAGGAGACACTTCCTACCTCCCGCACTGGCAATAACAAGAAATCTTTTTCATATGTGCCTACGCATATTCTTCTAATGTATATTTTCTCGATAGAATACCACCAAATTAACCAATTATTTTCTCTTTTATCTATGTATGCAGATGTGCGAATCTGAATATATTGCTAAGTGTTATTTTGATTCAGCTAATAGTAACAACAACAATATTAATTTGTGAATATCTTCTTTAAATATAATACTATTATCGCATTTTCAATTGTCTTTTCAAGTTTACCAAAACAAAATCAGCTGAGTAGTTCAATATTGTATGTGCCCCATTGTTCTCTTTATGCATTGTTGTAGTATTTGTCAGACTACTGCTTGTTGATGCTCTTTTTTTTGTACACACATATATATTTATAGTTGTCGTTAATCACAGTTCTTGACATCCTAATAGTGGCTTACGTTATAATCAAAATGTAAAAATGTAGACGTTTTCTAATGTTTTATAGTAAATTATTTATGAAAATTAAAGGATTTTCCCATAAGGTATGTTATTTCAGTATTTAAAGAAAAATACATTTTTTATGAGATAAATGATCGGATGATAATAATAAACAGAAAGGTATGCCACTAATAATGAAAAACCATATGAACTGAATGGGCCCCACAAGCATGCTTACAATATCGTATGCTTTTCATGACATTTTACTAAACCAACTCATAAAGTGACTTTTGGCTTTTGAATCGATGCTTGTGTCAACATTTCACGTGTCCTCAAAGGACGAAGTCGCAAGGTGTTGCAAGATCTCGGTTACCAAGTGTTATCACCTTTGTCCTGAAGCATATCCCGTCTTGACGAATAAAGCATTTTTCAGATCAATGTCATCCAACTCTGACCATAAAATATCACCAATCATCTCTAGATATCGCAATCCGTTCGCCGAAATTGTTGATAAGAAAAAAATTGGGGTAGAACGCACGGTGGGCCTTATTGGTTTACGAGGATAGAGGTTTGTTCGAACCTCGACAACGGTGTTGTTGATAATTTACAAGGTTCGAGTTTGTGCCAATTGAACTTTATAGGTCTCATGACCCAAATCTTCATGCAAAATTCGGTGTAATATTGTTTGTGGAAGGAACAACACTTGAGAACGACGGGGAATGATCAAATCTGGTTTCCTTCAATACTAGGGGCTACGTGGGTTTTGTCCTTCACATCACTAAGATGTCTCAGCAAGTGGTGGTTCACAAAGAAATTCTTTTGCTTTGTCAACTTCGACTGCAAGATTCTTGCAATTTTTGTGATAAATAATAATCATTTCAATGCATTGTTGAAGCTTGCGTAGGTCCATCATCATGGATAATTCAAAATTTTGAAAACCCCTGTATTGTTCTACTTCCTATATCATTATATGGACTTAAATTGCATTATAAAATAAATATATCTATTACCACCCGCTAGTAATTATGAACAAATAAATATATATACATATATTTCTTTTCCACACAGAATGCCGTTTCAGGCGCCTTCGTGGACAGAATTTTATACCTGTCCCATTTGTGAAAACGAGTTTTCAAACAATCAACGTTTGCCCATAAGTTTAGGATGCGGCCATACGATATGTCGTGTCTGCCTATCGACTCTTTACAGACGTCAATGTCCATTTGATCAGGTATGGTATTTATTAATATTATTCAATTCATTTAATGTTTAAGTTCTTGTTCTAAATTTTTAGACGACAATTTCAACTGATGTTGATAACTTACCAATAAACAATGCATTGTTGCAACTACTTAACTCAGGGGACGGTAATGATGGTGGGAGCAATGGAAAGAACAACAGCGGAGACAACAACGTCTCCGCTTCTAATACAGGCTCCAATACGAAATCGGCAACGGGTACGAATAAAACATATGGAGTGGGCAATGAAAATGACGGCGCTGTAGGAGATCAACATATTCCGCCTAGTGTTCGTAATTTAAAACCAGATGATTTAAAATGTTATAAATCATCTAAGAAATGCATCGAAGATCTGGCCCAGTATTTGAAATCGTTTGTTACAAATAGTGGCAATCCGTTGTTAACACGTCCAATGTTGCGGAAATTGGTTACATTGGTTAACTGCCAACTAATGGAAGAGGAGGGTCGTATAAGAGCAGTTCGAACAGCAAGGTTTCTGGGTGAACGTACGGTTACTGAACTATTATTACAACATCAGAATCCACAACAGCTGAGTTTGTGTCTGTGGGCGGCAGTTCGTTCAAGAGGTTGTCAATTTCTTGGACCGTCTATGCAGGAGGAAGTGTTAAAATTGGTATTGCAGGCTTTACAAAACGGATCTGCTTTATCTCGTAAAGTTCTGGTCATGTATGTTGTGCAGCGTTTGATTGATAACTCATTGCCGGCATCTAAGACCAGTATTGGTCACGTGGTGCAATTGTTATATCGCGCTAGTTGTTTTAAGGTTTCGAAGAGAGAAGGCGATTCATCATTAATGCAACTAAAAGAAGAATTTCGCAATTACGAAGCTTTACGTCGAGAACACGACGCTCAGATTGTGCAAATTGCCACGGAGGCTGGATTAAGAATAGCGCCCGACCAATGGTCGTCATTGCTATATGGAAACACCTCCCATAAATCACACATGCAGAGCATATGTGATACTTTACAAACACCGTCATCTTTTGCCCAATCTGTCCAAGAATTGGTTTTGGCCTTGCAGCGCACAGGAGACCCAACAAACTTATCCAACTTGCGTCCACATTTGAAGCATTTGGCTTCTATTGATCCATCGCTGGAAAGCACGCCTCCAACATGGTCCGAAGTCGAAAAAGCTTTAGAAGCGGTCCGTTTTGTTGTTCTGGGCTTAGTAAAATTCATGCAATACCACAGTACGCGTAAAGTACAGGATTATCCGACACCATCCATGAATGCAAATGGAAAATATAAAATAAGTCTATGCCGGGATTTAACTGAAAGACGGATGTGTCCACGCGGGCCGAATTGTACATTTGCACATTCAGCTGAGGAACGACAAAGATATCGCGCTAAACATCGAAGGTCGGGACCTGGAGACAAAGCAATGGTTAGACCACACACAGTTGCAGGAGTTTCTCCTGGCGGTCAATTAGATAATATGAAAAATGAGTATCCCAAAAACCCAACTCAACATCCAAACAACAATGCTGTTCCTCCACATGCGGGACAGCACACTCTTACACTATCGAATGCTCTTGACAATGGGAATTCTCCAGTTAAAGTAAAATCCTCGCCTATGAGGAAATATTCTAACAATGATGCAAGCGGTGGTGGGATTGGTATTGGTATGCGCCCCAACATGTTGGATTCAGCCGCTTTCATGGGAGATCTTTCTAATACAACGTCACCCTTAAGCATGCAAGGACCTCTTAATGCTTTACATTCTAGCCCTATACCGCAGCCCGGACACTTGTTAGGAATGAATGCGCCCACGCCCATAATAAATGTGCCGCCAGTGCACAAACATCCACCTAACTTTGAGGGCATGCCTTTTATTCCTACCAATTATAATGGAAAGTACATGCGTATGCCAAATATGGGGATGCCAATGCCACCAAATATGCATCCACACAATATAAGAGGGCCTATAAACAGCAGTGGAGTACTGGCCACAGGTGGTATAGGAGGAGGTCTACCAGGACAGGGCATTCTATCACCTAGATCTTCCGTGCATAACCCGATAAATATTACCACCGTTGTAAACCCACCGAATTTACAGGGCACAAACTCAAATAAGCCATCAGGAAGTCCATTGCATAAAAATATGTTCAATAATACGACGATGCAGGGAGATTTTTTCAATCCCACACCACCTCGGTCATATTTTGCGAATGCCAATACTGCTGACATGATTCCAGGTACAGGGGATATGTCTATGAGAATGTCCAAAGCAAAAGCGGCAAAGGTAGCATCAAATCCTTTGTGGGATGCCCATCACCAGCAGTCCTGTCAACCGCCAATTATAAATAATTCGGAATATGCCTCTAACCACCAACATCCTATGTATATGACACCTCCACTCAGCCAACCACATCAACATCTCACTCAGCGACCACCATTAGACGCTAATGTGTTCTTCGATAAAACTCCAATGGAGTACAACAACAATAAGCCTGCAACAAACATAGCAGAATCCTCATTAAATTTGCCGGATAACTTTATGTTCAAGGGAAAATCTAATTATCTAGATAGATCTGGAACTACTCTTAAAGACGTTGCAAGAGTAAAAAATAAGAACCCCATGGTATTACATGATAAACCAAATCCATTTTGGAATATTGGCAATTGTAATGAGCAACCCAATAATAGCGGTGCACATTTTATGGGCACAACCAGCAATAGTATAAACATTGAACCACCATCGCCATCGACGTCACTGTTCCATGATCGAGAAAATTTCGTGCGGTCGGATTCTATATTAGATGATGATGCAGCAACATTTGATGTACCGCCAACGTCAACAGCCTCACTAGGAAATAAGTATGGGCCGATTTGTCCAATGTACAAGGGACAATCCACAAATAACACAAACACCTTTGTAGATTCTTGGAATGCTCTAATATCTCAAGATAGTGATAGTATAGGAACTACGTCTAATAATAGAAATAGCAATGGCAATGACTTTACAGTATTCTCATTGGATAATAACGATCCATTGGGTATGACACTGAGTAAACATGCAACATCACAATCAACATCGGACACATTTATAGATAACGTAGCTGCGGGTAATGTTGTAGATATTGCTTGTGGAGCACAAACGTCGCCGCAATCCACAAATTCGTTTGAAGGCTACGAAAATATGCAGGCAACGCTCTCCAAACTTTCATTTATGAATGAATCTACCATTTCCGACGAACATGACCATCAACAAACACGGAATCGTTTTCCTTTCGATCTCAATCCTCTGTATGACATATTGGGTCAAGATAATTTTGAATCGGATATAACCAAGGCAAGTATACATGTTTTTAATACATATTGTTAATGCGTTTGATGTTATTATCTATGATTTTTTCGAAGTAGATATAAACATTTTTATACCCTCCGAAATATATATATTTTAGACCCCACAAATATTCTTGATCAGCATAAAATCCTATGTCGATATAGCGATGTCCATCCGTCTGTGGAAATCACTCTAGCTTTCGAACGAAATTACAGGTCGCAATTATGGCCCGATCTTCCGAAATTTAGAATGGAGGTGGAGCTTGAGCCAGAATAGAATCCTATTGCTTTTCGAGATGATCCCATAATATTTAGGGGTTGGAATGGACCAAAAACTGAAAAATTTCCTGATTTTGCAGTTGCTCCACAGGCCGAGGATATATATAGCGAAATATATACAATGTGTATATACAAAGGAGGGGGATGTTGGCTAGAATGCATATATCTCAATAATGGATGGGGCGATTTTGACAAATTTTGTCAACTCAGAATGCCATTTTGGCATGAAAGAATAAAATGCCAATAGTGATGTTAACATATATTTTGTATTTTGTGACATTTTTTTATTTTTTCATATTTTTTATCGGATGCAATTTTTCAATTTGACTTAATATTGAAATGAATATTTTATAATATTTTTTCACCTTACAACACAGGTTGGGGATATTATATACAGATTTCAATTATAGTCCGATCGTCACGAAAATTTTCACAAGGGTAGGATTCGGCTCAGAAGGGCTAGGCCTTTTGTTTTCAAATATGTCCGCAATATATTTAGGGGTTGAAATGGACCAACAACTAAAACTGTTGCTGATTTTGCAGCCGTTATAAAGGTCGCACATAAAAACCAAAGGACGCGAAATCTTGCATGAAGTTAGAGTTTAGGATTGCGGGTAGAATGGACCACTCCTTTTGTGTGAAAAAATATCAACCTTAGATGATATTCGAAATACACAAAAGGCAAACTTTTGGATTTTTTATGCTGATTTCGTTGACGAATATAGCCAAATATCGTAGACAAGCAAATCATATAGATGAGTCTAAATTTGAAGATACAGAGAGGCCTCTTGCTGATGATCGCAAAATATTTAGGAGTTCAAATGAACCAAAAACAGAAAAAATGTCCTGATCACACAATTGATCGACACGCCTGGGAAGAGAGTTAAGGATAGGGAAGAATTCCAGCATTTTGGATGACCATTGGATTATATTTAGCTGTAAAATGGACCACAACAACTAGTGCTGTTAGTTGTGCGGAGTGCCTAAATATTGGGCAAATGTCCCTAGTCAAAATGCTAAGTGATATAATTTAAAATGCTAAATCTTCCAAAATGGATTTGGACATAAGAGGTCTTTTAATATATTGTTGTGTTGTAGGGTATCACATGGTCGGCCCCGCACGACTAAAGCCTTTGCTTGCTTGTTTTTATTAACGATGACCTTTGAAGCTAACATGAGATCTCAATCAAACATTTTATGTGTTGTTAAAGCCGTATGACAAATCAGATCAAATTTGATATTTGAAAATCGAAACCTTCCAAAATGAATTGGGACGTAAGGGGGCATCCAACATATTGTAGTGTTGTAGGGTATCACATGGTCGGCCCCGCACGCCTATAGCCTTTGCTTACTTGTTTAAGCATGAATATTGTTTAAAATTGTTATTAAAGCTAATTTTTAAAATTAAATGAATAACACATTGATATTGATTGGTTGGTTGTATAACAAAAACAAAGAGAAATTTACTAATGTATCTTGTATACACACTTGGGGTGTTGACATGCCATCTACATTTTGCCACGCCATTTGCAGAATTGGCAAGGTAGTCTAAGTACTTCTAACTGAATAGTAGGCAAAATCTATAAAATTGCAAGTTGGTGAGATAATTTTCGATTCAAAAACAATGGCGCTCAGTAATCTTTAGTTGGAAGCTTTCAATAGCCATGGTTTATTTATTCAATTAACACAGTTACCTAGCCCATATGTCCATGGACGGTTCCATACATCACTACTCTAAAATTATTTATAATTGACTGACTTTTTAGTTTGTAGATTGCCAGTAACGTATATCTATATCCTCTCTGCATTTCAATGCAGTAAACCGGCCGTAAGTTATGTGTGTATAAAGTCTTGAAGAAAAACAGTTCCCTGGACAATATCGGTCCTATCACATATCTCATATAATGTAAAGGAAATAATCAATATAGTCCACAACTACGTCGCAATATTTACATCATATTTATTTAGGTCCGATATGAAATGGTCAATATTGGGTCATTCCTTTGGAACCTACTACATAATAACGGTTTTAGACCCTACGTATTTTTGGGCCAAATCTATTACAGGACATTTGGAGTCGATCTTGGGGTATCCGTAGGTGGGTGCACAATAACTCTCTAATTTAGATCGAGTTCGGAGATGGACAATATTGGTCCACTCTTTCGGGTGCCTTCTCTCCAATTTTATTGAAACTTTAGAAATCCTATTATTTGTATTAGTTCTATGCCAATTAATGCAACTTAATCGCATAATACTGGAAATAAGTAATTTTAGGACTTTTCAATATTGTAGAAAAGGTGTGAAAATCTAACAAAAGTTCAACATTTTCAAAAAACACTGGGTGAGATGAAAAAACTGCAACCAACTCAGACTGCTGTCATTTCTAAGCCACTCGTCCGAAAGCTGTTAAAATTATTCCAGTGACAGCTCATTCTGTTGTTTACAAGCCTACAAAAGCATTATTGTAAACAAGCAAAAGATTGTGTTTACTTGCCAAAGAGGTCAACTGAAAATGTGCACCTTCGGTTGGCCACCAGAACTCAAGCGCCGGCCATGGTGATGGTGTGGGCCGCCATAACAGCCGATGGTCGCTCTCGTCTCGTATTAATGGCCACCAAAATCTCCGGATACCAATCCGTTGGACTATTGTGTTTGGAGTATTTTGGAAAGCAAGGCTGGCACTAAAAATACCCAAGTGTTGATAACCTCAAGCAAGCGCCTCGCCGGGAATGGACCAAAATACCACAGAGCAACAATGGGGCAGCGTGTGTCGGTTTCATTGGTCATTTGAAGGCCATAATTCGTTCCAAATGTGACCAATTCGAACATATCTAAACTTATTCTAATATTTGATGCTTTTTCCGAATTTTTTTGTTTTCATTCAGGAATATAAAAAAAATGTTAAAATTATGACGTTTGACTCTTTTGCAGTTTTTTATCTCACCGTGTACTAAAACCACAGTAAAGTCGACAGACAAAAAATAAATTTTTTAAGCAAAATATTCTAAAAAACATCTAAAACAAATCATTTCTGAGTTTAGCATTTTCTTTTCGAAACGTATTTCGCAAAATGTCAGTGGCATCAATTTTATAAATATGTAAGATCAAATTTGATCTGATTTGTCATACGGCTTTAACAACACATAAAATGTTTGGTTGAGATCTCATGTAAACTTCAAAGTTCATCGTTAATAAAAAAATTTTGCCACTTTGAATTAAAGTTTTTTTAGAGTTTACTCCCAACTCTAAGCAAATGTAATATCATTCTTGTGTATGTTTCTTGAAAATTGTAACACTATAAGTTTTTATTTCGCGCCTTTTAACCTTATGATTCATGTCTTTAGTTTCTAGTTTATAACAATTCGAAACGACATTATTGTTGTTGTTTATTAATGTATATGGCGAATTGTTTAGGTATAGCAGTAGTGCAAAAGTATTTGCAGAAAAATTAATGCTTATACACTCACTATTTCCACCACCCTCTCATTCTCTCTCTAAGTGTTTCGGTTTCATTGGTCATTTGAAGGCCATAATTCGTTCCAAATGTGACCAATTCGAACATATCTAAACTTATTCTAATATTTGATGCTTTTTCCGAATTTTTTTGTTTTCATTCAGGAATATAAAAAAAATGTTAAAATTATGACGTTTGACTCTTTTGCAGTTTTTTATCTCACCGTGTACTAAAACCACAGTAAAGTCGACAGACAAAAAATAAATTTTTTAAGCAAAATATTCTAAAAAACATCTAAAACAAATCATTTCTGAGTTTAGCATTTTCTTTTCGAAACGTATTTCGCAAAATGTCAGTGGCATCAATTTTATAAATATGTAAGATCAAATTTGATCTGATTTGTCATACGGCTTTAACAACACATAAAATGTTTGGTTGAGATCTCATGTAAACTTCAAAGTTCATCGTTAATAAAAAAATTTTGCCACTTTGAATTAAAGTTTTTTTAGAGTTTATTCCCAACTCTAAGCAAATGTAATAACAACACCATATGCATTTTATATTTTTAGTAGTGCTTTTACATTTTTATCGCACAGTGTATTATTCCATGTTGTGACAACAAATCGACGGAGACTATAATAAATACCTTTACCTTTTTTTATAGAATCCAGCTTTAAATGATGATATGCTGTGGAACAGTAACTCTAAACATGGAACTTCAATGAATCTGGGTCTAAACACCTTCTGGAGCAAGGATGTGAATTTGGCGACCCATCCAGTTGCACATGTTACACCAAATTCTAAAAGTCTTATTAATAGTAACAATTTAGCCAGAAACCCACAGCAATCACAAGGAGAACAATGTCAATCGCGAAACCTTGAAGACACTGAACTTGATATTAAAGAAATTGTTGACAAGATGTGGCCAACAGGTGGCGATGATAGCGGCATAAAACTAGAGTAAATAATGGTAAATACGTTATACAAATTTAGAACAAAATTCATTGCAAGTCAACTGAAGCAATGAAATAGAATATTTGTAACAATAATTCAGCTTTTCGATAATATGTGAGTGTATATGTGCGTGTAAAATAAGCAAAGTGATAGTAGTAAATTATTAATGTGTCAAGTTTTGCGAAGAAGACTAAATGTGTTTTTGGATTCTCTGTGATTCTTTATTTGTCTTTGAATTCTGATTTAGCCTACCAAGGTTTAACCCATACGCCCATAAAATCCTAAAATGCCTTTATCATGTATATTAAAATCAGCTGATTATTGTTTTAACATAGGGTTAATTTTATAAAAAAAAAAATTGTTGAGATTTTTATAATAATTTAATTTATTATCATTCTTGTGTATGTTTCTTGAAAATTGTAACACTATAAGTTTTTATTTCGCGCCTTTTAACCTTATGATTCATGTCTTTAGTTTCTAGTTTATAACAATTCGAAACGATATTATTGTTGTTGTTTATTAATGTATATGGCGAATTGTTTAGGTATAGCAGTAGTGCAAAAGTATTTGCAGAAAAATTAATGCTTATACACTCACTATTTTCACCACCCTCTCATTCTCTCTCTAAGTGTTTCTCAACTTCATGAAAATAGATTTTTTTTGGATAGGTTTTTTTTACCGGCTTTTATATATCTTTGTATATTAATTACGAATGATCAAAGCACATGAAGCTTACAATAGTAAACAACAATTTTGTACTCTCCTAACCCAAACTATATCCAAAAAATTATATAAATGTATGAAAAACAAATGATAAATATATTTCTTAAAGAAATTGAAATTACGCTATTTTGCGAATGTTAACTACTGGAATAAAATTATAAATATAAAAAATTATATATAGTATATATATGCAGACATAAAATTTATTATGTGTTTATTAACTAAATATCCAATGTTTTTATTTTTATGAAACAATTTGTCAAATTTGATATATTTTTATAATATCCCAATGATGAGATATGTTATACTATTAAAAATATATAACACAAAATAAAAAAGAAACAAAACATACATAACGATAAATTATATAACGATATTTATTTTACTTTCGATAAACATCTGAAACATAAAACACATTTCGTTCTAAGTTCTTCAAAAATCTTTTAATATATGTACTAAGTTAAAAAATCAAAATAAATATTTTTTTAATTATGTCCTTCGTTGCTAAATTTCCACTTTGTAATCGAATTTCGTAACCTTTTCAAAAGATTTACCTTACTTATATATACATAAAACCAAAATTATTAATTTGGTGTGGTATATAAAATATATATTTAAAGAAAAATATTTTTTTTATTACAACATAAATAACATTTTATATACATATATACACATTTAAACTATTAACCTCAAGTTCACATGAATTGTCTACATGTGTTTTAAACATTGAGTTTATCCTGAAAAATCTACTTTAGTTTATATATTTATAATATCACATTTCTATAATGAAAAAAAACCATAAAAAAATAATTAAGAAAATCATGTTGAGCAAATGCTGATAATGAAACAGATAATAATGGAATGAAGTATAGAAAATATTTTATTTACACTATACATATAAACAGAAACAATTAATACAAGTAGCTGTGATGTGTTACATTTAATTAAAAGTCATAGTAAATTGTTCTCCATAACTGTTGAGGGAAATATTCGTCCGGTTAAAAGATAAAATAATAGACATTGTAATTTAATGTAAACCCGGAATCATGATTTGTATTGGCTTCTCACGACTTGCACAGTAACAAGTATGCTTAATCTTAAAAGTGCGAATCCTTGCCGTCCGTTGTTTGACTATGCATTCTTGTAATTGAGGAAGAAGTAGTACTTATTGATGAGGAAATTACACTTTGGTTGACGGCCTATATACAAAATATTATTTTTTTATGTCAACGAGAATTTATCGTCACATTTACAGAGAGTTTTTATTTTATTGCCTCCATCCTGCATTAGAAAGCAACGAATTGTAGAAAATTTGCTCTAATATTCTCTAGTAAGAGAATTGTCGATAATATTTTTTCACTTAATGAAATTGTATATAATTTTGATAAATAATGAAATTAGTGACAAAAATGAAAATTAAAAGTTTGAAAGTTTTTGCGATAACGCAAAAAATAAGAGAATTCTACTACAGAAACTGAAAAGCGTATAAGATTCGATTATTAATTTTCTTTGTTTCTTTCCTACAGTTTACAAGTTATGGCAATATTAAAACGTGTTGACTATGTTCGCAGGATGAGGGTTATAAAATTGTGCACTTATGCCAGCATATATTCGCAAGAACACACATATTCATATCATTCGTCGGCTCAACTTTAAATCAAATTGTTTCTGTTTAGATTTATCGTGATTTATATTTTGATAAAATGTTTTGTTGGTTAAGAATGTTAGTATTTGGAGTTGAATTCAACTGAAATCCCTTACTATAATTGTTGTAAAGTTTAGCATGCATTAGAATTGACGGCATCAGATCCTATTACGTCCTTTATAAGTATCGTATTGTTGTAAAGAACCTTTTTCTGCGGTTAAATTCCCCCTTAGCCCTCTTCCTACAGACAAAATATAATTTATTTGTCTAGAATAACGGGTTGCTTTCACGTCTGAGTTTCGTTGTAGAAACCCTTTAGTCCCAAGATATGAATTTATGTAATGTTAATCCAAACTGTAACTAATGAACCTGAATTTTACAGCAAATAAAGGGTTAGTAAATGTTAAACGTATGTTTCATCATATTAATGAAACATAGCGAAGCGAAACAATACCAAATAGTTTTCTCAAAATATAAAAAAAAATAATTAAACAACTTTATTTTCACCGACAAATATCTAACCATAAATCTATATACATATTTATAATAAATCAAAGCAAAGCTTTTTTTAATGCCAAGGGCAAATTATTAAAAAAAAAAAAAAAAAAACATTTAAATAACCTCAATTTTGATTTACGTTTTGAAGTTTGTTTCTATCAAAAAATGCGACATCATAGTTATATATAAATTTATTTTTATTTCTTATTACATTTCTTACAACAAAATTTCATACCATAATAACCTCTTGTAAAATGTATTTGCTTTAAGTACTAAAAGTTGAAACCATCTCTGGTGTCAAAAGCGTCCACGGATAAACAAAAAATCTGCCAATCGCTTTTAATTAAAATTGATTAACATTTCAACATTCACGTGTACACCCAAAATTTACGTAAAAAAGGTTCCAGGAACACTTGTTATTTTTAATGTTGTCCTCATCTATTCTAAAGTAAATAAAATTCTTCAACAATACAGCTTCACTTTGGATTTTGAAAGTATTTATTCTTAGCCGATAAAATCTATTGTTCTTATGGTAATCTTCATTTATTGGCTATACCAAATAAATTACTTAAATTGCATGGGAAATGTAAGGATGTATTTACAAGATTACACCGTCAGGCCATTTGCAGTCCTCCCTCCTTGGCTTTAAAAACACTGATTTTACATAATTTAAAACTAAAATTGTGCTTTAAACACTTATCAATTTTATGTCTATATAAACCAATATCAGATCGTATGTATGTGTTAACGTAAAAATAATTTATATACTTTTCGTTAACAAGTGTTCCTTAAGAAGTGTTATTTTTTAAAAAGATATTATGGAATTTTTAGTGTTATTGAATGACATTTGTGTACATATATCGGATTAAAATATTAAGTACCTTCAAGCTCAAGCTTAATATAACAGGTAAATGTTAAGTATTTACTACAAAACTATATTATGACGGGGCTGTCTACATGCTTAACGTACTTCTTATGAACTAACCAGACAATGCAACAAGACCATATAAACCGTACTTAATTTCAACCTTTGGCATATTGGTACATTTTTAAGATGAGTGAATGAGCACCGGCGTATGAACGTCTATAAAGCCTAGTTCTTTAAACGTATATTTAGAAATTGGTTGTGAATAGTGTTTTTGTTAAACAAAATTGTCAAGGGAGGGATTTGCCGTGTTGTGTTTTAAAGCCAACAATAAATTGGCAACTTGAAAATAGGAAGTACGATTCAAGCAGAGCAGTTTATATCTAAACCCAATGGGTTCATAAGGCCGTTAATAGAACATATAAAATAAATAACATATAAAGAAGACGAAATGTTTGAAATTTCATTTGTATTAAATTTATAACAAAAACATGAACTACATCTTATATTTATTATTGATGAAAAATATTTTTGTATATGAACATTGACGATATGCGAGAATATCGTTCGTTTATATATGTATGTATGTACATGTTTAATAGGGAAATTCTTATTTATTTTAAAGAAAATAAAAAAATTGTAACAATTTTCCATATTTTTTATAGCTAATATCAAGTTGTACCATTTTATGTATTTTCACAATGTGTTATAATTTTAAAATTACTTTTCTCCATGATTTGTAAACACAAATAAACGTTTAATCTACATTTCAATATTTTCTTTTTATCCTTTTTTGATTTTAGTTCACATTACAGAAACAAGAAATTAGATCAATTCTCTATTTTTTTCCCTAGGGACTCTGGTCTTTGTTTACTTTTTATGATCCCACAGTGGTTAATTTTTGCACTCAAATTACATAAAGGAATAGCAAATCAGGATTATTTTAAATGTTTTAAAAATCTGCGTTAACAGAAATGAATATATCTACGTTTGTGGGGAAACATTTTAGAGTTCTTGGTATGAAACAATCGAATTTTGAACTCGTTTTTGAAAAAAAATGCATGCATGGTACAATTACAGAAGGTAGAATACTGGAGGTAGAACAGCTTCGTAAAACTATAGAAATACAGCCCTGAGGCTATGCCCGCTTCCTGTCAGACTCATTCAAAATTATATACAACAAGTTGTTTTAATTTTTTTTTTCATATTTTCCCGCATTTTTAAAGTGAGTTAAATGGCGCGAAAAATGAATGAAATGCTTGGATTTTCTATCAAAAATATAATCCAATCTTTTAACTTCAATTGTTGAGACACGAGGATCGTTTAAGTTTAACAATTCAAGTTATTTATTTAAGAAGAAGTAAAAGACAACTAACTGAACGTTACAAAAGTGAACTATGTATTACATAGAATGTTAGGATGATGTATGTGGTATGGCAAACTATATAAACTGCAATAAATAAGAGAGGAGAGAACATAAAAGAGTATGCGTATATTTGTACAATGTACATATGAAACAATGCTGCCACATCTAATATTTTTATTAATCATTTGGGTATTCTCATGGGTTACCGTGCTCATGTGATGTACAATTGCAAATACCAACAATTTTATGGCTAAACTGGTTAATAGCTTTAAACCGCGAGCCGCAATGTCATGGTAGAAAGAATATGTCAAAATTTCTAAAATGTTTTATGAAAAATAAGTGGATTTTTTAATTTTTTATACGACGCAAATCAGAGGTTGTTATAATATGCATTTTTCAACAATTTTTACAAATTTTAATAATTTTTCATTCAAAATTTTCAATTGTGTCGATGCGACTACCTGTATTCTTCTACCATGGTACGTATCTTTCAATCAATGGTTTTGAAAATATTTTGTTTTCATTGTTCAAAACAATAAATCCATACACAAAATTGGCATTTTATTGTGCCATGACTGGAACAACTTCCAAACTTCGAATTTGACATTTCAATGAGAAAAAAATGTATATAAACAAACAAATTTCCTGTTGATATTCGTAATATAAAAGGTTTGTTAATTTATTTTCATCAGCTGTTTGGTAGAGTCATTATAAGGTGTGTCTGGGACCCTAACTTTTTTACATTTTCTGCAAATTGTTACCGGATGTCCGTTAACACATGCTCTGTTACAGAACCTGCAAAAATCTACTAATTTTACAATTTTTGAAATATTTTTTGATATCATAAAGCAACGATCGACTTTCGCAGTAAAAACTTTTACATTCTTTCAGTTCTGGAACAAAAATCCTGCAAAACAAAAAGAGCGGCTCAAAATCGAAATTTTGAGAGTTTGCAAATTCTTGCAAATCGCAAGCCTAATTATTTTGTTTTCCGACTGATTTTTAATTTCTTTTTATTGCGGACAAATTGTTTCTATATGACAAATCAACTGATTGCTTGGAAGTCTTTGAAGGGCCATCGTGTATTTACTGTTTACGTTTTTCTTGCATTTGCGGGACAATTCCTGCAGGAAAAGTAACCTGACACACATATTGTTGACATGATTTTAATGTTTTTGCTCAGTGTTTCTACTTTTCCGTTTCCAAATATTTTTAACTTTTTTTCTATGATAGTTCGCACTTTTGCTATTTTTACCATTAAAAAGGGGGAAACGTAGCCACGGTAAGATTCATACCATGACACATTTGCTCAGTAAGGAGTTAGGCTGGGAATACATAAAGCGCTTATTTGGCTGGCTTAAAGGTGAGTATACATAAAACGCTTCTCTGACTGGCTGAAGTGATCGGCTGGCTTCTTCGGAAATGAACAAAGGAGACTAGGGCCAAAGTCGAACTAAGTCAACGTAAAATTCCTTTGTTTATCTACGAAGAAGCCAGTCGATGACTTAAGCCAGCCAAATATGCGCTTTATGTATTTCCACCCTAAGTCATCGGCTGGCTTCTTCGGAAATGAAGAAAGGAGCCTAGGGCCAAGATCGAACTATGTCAACCTAAAACTCCTTGGTTCCTCTACGAAGAAGCCAGCCAATGACTTAAGTCAGTCAAAAATGCGTTTTATACATTCTCACCTCTAACTAATAGAAAATTGCTCTTGAGGAAAGGTTTCCTATCGATAAGATGAAAGTTCAAAAAAGAATGGAATTTTTCTTTGAATACCAAAATAACACATTTTGTGGGGAACGCTTTATCATTACAGCTAAATTTAAAAAAATAAAGGCATTAATTACATCAATTACATTGATATGTCAACATTTTTATTATAATATACATATATATAATTTCACTGCAGGACAATGTGAACATATTTTTTATCTAATAATAGAAAAAATCACCGATGGTTCGGAAACTTTTTTGCCGTTAAGGAACAGCGACACCACAAAATTGCAAAATGTAGAATACTTTATGTATGTATGCTGTTTGGTTTCAACTTGAAAGGGATGTTGCCTTTTCCACGATTTTCTAGCGATAGCTTGAAGTGTTGAGAGATTAGGACCAACAGCTAACAACTATACATTCTGGGGAATGATGTGAAAACATTGAATTTAAATATTTTAAGGATTGTTCTTTTGCATCTTCAATTAAATAATCCAAATTCCAAAAATGTATATTTATGAAAATAAAATAATTTATTGAAAATCAATTCTTTTGTTTACATTTTTGTACACATAATTCTGACACTTGTATTACGTACAAAAACAAATTTGTATGTCGTTGTTGTACAACAACACTTGTTATAACCTGTATTATTCTACCATGGAAATACCGCAAGAAATATGATAAAATGATGCAGGTAGGCGCATCAACACAGCTGCTGGTATAGTGAACTATAAAAACAATTTTGGAATTGAAATTTTTGAATGAAAATTATTGAAATTTGTAAAAATTATCGAAAAATGCATGTCATAACAACCTCCGATTGGAGGTTTATTTTTGCAAATATTTTTTTTTACAATTTTTGACATATAAATGCTTGCGAGTGTTGATGCAACTACCTATGTTCATCTACCATGGCAAGAAGAAAATATTAAGAAGGTATAACACAGACAAACTTTGTTCTTATGCCTAAGACAGAAAATTGTCTGTGCAGGTCGAAGTCTTCGATAGAAGATTTTAGCGATATTAATCACCGGAATTGTTTCAAATTTGGTATTTGAAGTTGAAAGAAAATTGTCTGTGTAGATCCGCGTTTTGGTATAGCTATAGCTACATTATTCACCGAATTTTATTTTTCAAGTTTCGCATTTGAATATTGTGATGGCTTATGACAAAAGTTGCCTATGCAGATCCACTTCGTCGTATCGACCCTAATTTAACGGCTACATTCTGTAGTTTTAAGATTTTAACAGAATTTTTCTGAAAATTGTCAAATTTGTTCCAAAATAGGGAGGGTATTCAAAGTTCAGCCCGGCCGATTTTTTTGCTAACGCAGCGTTTAGTGTAGAAGTATTATTCTGTAAATTTTTGAGGACGAAATTACCGATAAGAGACCAAAAAAAGAGGTAATCAAAACCTACCTATAAAAATGGTTTTATTAAGAGTGATTTTGAGTTTTAATTCGAAATTTAGTATTTTAGTTGTAACGATTTTTGTTGGTAAATGACGAAAAAGTTTCCGAATTGTACTTTTAAAATTCTAGCCTATTTACATTTCAATACCGAAATATTTGTTGTTCAAAAAGTTTATAATTTGAAACATTGTAATACAACCGCGGATTTAAAATGGCACAACAAAACTATGTCTCTAACTCAGGTTTGGTCAAAAACAAAAATGTATATGTATATATATATATATATATATATATATATATATATATATATATATATATATATATATATATATATATATATATATATATATATATATTTCTTTTCACATACATTAAAAAAGTTTTTCATTTTTTTTTTTTTTGTTCAAAAATTTGTAAACGCAACATATTATATTTTTTGCTTATTAAAAATAATATAAAGTTAATACAAAAAAAAAAAAATAAACAAAGAAAAGCTTCATACAATTTCAACTTGTGATGTGAAAATTAGAGTTAACATAACACTATAAATTATTTATTATAATTATACAAACATGGCCCAGTTGAATGGGAAACAAGAAAATAATATTTAAGAAAAAAAGACAAACATTTAATGTACTCTCATTAGTAAAAAGACAAAGCATGTGACTAACAATTTTAGTTACTACGCAAATAGTTGCAAGAAATAAAGGATGTTTATGCATGGGAATAAAATGACATCAAATATGTACAATTTATTATGTATTCTATGTGTAGCAGCTATAAATATCATATGTATAATCGCAGAATTTATTCAATTAATTTATAGATTTGTGTGGTTATAATATTATTAATGAACAAAAAAAAAAAAAAAAACAAAAATTAAACTATAATTGCATGAAACGCTTCCACCGGATCAAAGTCATACATGTGATTTAACAGCATTGGTCAGAGAGAAACTACCAAAATGTTGTGCAACAATACATACATTATACATTTTATTAAAATGAAGTATTACATTTTGTAGAAATACATGACTGTCATTAAACATTAGGGTAATAAGAAGGTACAATATAAAGTACAATAGAAAATAGCTAATAAAACATGATACACAGCATGGCAGAAGAATACAGTTAGATGCATCAACGCTTGGCAGCATTGATATGCCAAAATAATTAAATGTTTTTTCATATATAAGTAGGTTTTTATACGTTTTTTACTCGGCGTCATTCGCAGGTTACTATAATTCGCGTTTTTCAATAATTTTTACAAATTTAAATAATTTTTCATTCAACATTCTATTCCAAAATTCCATTGTCCCAGCAGCAGTGTCTATGCGTCTACCTATATCATTCTACCATGATCCACAGTGAATAACTTTAACACTTCCTTATGTTATGCGATGCCTCGGTCTAAACTCGAATAATTTCATAATATACAGGGTGAGATAAAAAACTGCAACAAAGTCAAACGCCATAATGTTTTACATATTTTTTAAATTTTATTGAACGAAAGCAAAAATGACGGAAATAGCATCACATTTTAGAATAAGTTTAGATTTGTTCGAATTTGTCAGCTTTGGTAAGAATTATGGCCTTCAAACGGCCTATGCAACCGTCACACGCAGTCCGAATGTTGCTCTGCGGTATTTTGGTCAATTCCCGGCGAAGCGCTTGCTTGAGGTGATCGACACTTTGATATTTTTTAGTGCCAATCTTGCTTTCCAAAATACTCCGGACACAATAGTCCAACACATTGGAATCCGTAGATTTTGGTGGCCATTGTGCGTTGGAAATGAAGCGAGGAACCTCATTTTGTAACCATTCTTGGGTGGTGCGTGCTGAGTGCGATGGTGCTGAGTCCTGTTGCAATGTCCAAGGTCTGCGGCCAAAATGTTTGCATGCCCAAGGCTTTAATACACCCTTCAGAATAATTCCGCGAAAATATTCAGCATTTATTCTGATGCCACGGTCGATTAATACGAGATGAGAGCGATCATCGGCTGTTATGGCGGCCCACACAATCACCATGGCCGGCGCTTGAGTTCTGGTGGCCAACTGAAGGTGCACATTTTCAGCTGACCTCTTTGGCAAGTAAACACGATCATTTTGTTTGTTTACAAACTTCTCATCTGAAAACCAAACCGAACCAAATCCGGCAATTCACCACTTTCGGCCAAGCGAAGCAACTCTTTAGCTCTTTTGAGTCTACTTTCTTTCTGTTGCGGTGTAAGTTCTTGCACTTTTTGGAATTTCAACGGCTTTACCCCGAGCTCATTTGCGAATAGAATATTGCGATATGTTCAGCTCACGAGCCATTTTTCAGCCACTGCGACGCGGGTTTCGATCAAGTCGCTTTTTTACTTTTCGAACCATTTCTGCTGATGTTGCTGTTTCCTTCCGTCCACTTCCTTGACGTTGGGCTACACTACCAGTATCACGGTAACGAGCGATGGTATGAGACACAAAAAATTTATTCACATTTAAATGCTGGAGTGCTCTAACGATAGCCACCTGTGGTTTTCCAGCCAAATATAAATAAATCACACTATCACGCTTTAATTCCATCACGAATAAACTTTTTTCTGGAAAATTCTAACCAAAATGCTTTTGTTCATTTGTAAACAATACAATGAGCTGTCATTGCAATAATTTTAACAGCTGTCGAACGAGAGGCTTAGAAATGACAGCAGTCTGAAGTTGGTTGCCTTTTATTCATCTCACCTTGTATACAAATCTATATATATTAAAAAAAACATTTTAACAATTTGGACATATCAATGCATCTACACATGCACGTATTTGGCCTTTTCATAACTGCAAGAATGTTAAAGTTTTTACTACCATAACCGATGTTCCCTTTTTGATATCGAAAAAAAATGCAAAGCTAGTAGAATCTTGCACGTTCTGGGACATACCAATTAATTTGGCATGTTAAGACTGGCAAATAAAAAAAAGAAAGTCAATTCAGTGCCGTACCTTAATTTAATTGTACCATGCATTCTTGCAGGTTCTGGAGCAGATAATTTTTTATTGTTCAAAGCAATTCATACAGTTACAAAAAATGTGGCAAGGCAAGCTAGCAACAATCTACTAGTTTTGCAATTTTCTCGATATCATAAAGGAACAAGTAAGCAAAGGCTATAGTCGTGCGGGGCCGACCATGTGATACCCTACAACACTACAATATGTTAGAAGCCCACTTATGTCCAAATTCATTTTGGAAGATTTCGCTTTTGAAATGATGTCATAGAGCACTGCCCAGATTACACTTAGCTCTTTGGCCAGGGACATTTGATCAATATTTACGCACTCCATCGTGCTGTTAGCTGATGTGGTCCATTTTACAGCTACACATACCAATGGTTATCCAAAATGCTAGAATTCTTCCCTGTTCTTAACTCTCTTTAATTGTGTGATCAGGAAAATTTTTTTGTTTTTGGTTCATTTGAGCCCCTAAATATTTTGCGATCAACTCCAAAAGCAAGAGGTCCCTCTGTATCACCAAATTTAAAATCATCTATATGATTTGCTTGTCTACGATATTTGGCTTCATTCATCAATGAAATCAGCATAAAAAAGCCAGAAGTTCACCTTTTGTGGATTTCGGATATCGCCTGTAAGTAATGCTGGTATTTTTACATACAAAAGTAGTGGTCCATTCTACCCGCTGTCCTAAACTCTAACTTCATGCGAGATTTCCTTTGGATTCAATTTGTTAACTTTATAACGGCTGCAAAATCAGGAACATTTTTAGTTGTTGGTCCATTTCAACCCCTAAAAATATTGCGGACATCTTTGAAAACCATAGGCCTAGCCATTCTGAGCCTAACCCTACTCTTTTTCGTGAGAATAATTGCAATCTGTATACAATAACCCCAACCTGTGTGAAAAAATATTACAAAATGTACAATTCAATATTATAAGTCACATTGAAAAAATCGCATGCGATAAAAAATATGAAAAAAATAAAAATATGTCACAAAATACTACAAAGTCTATATTAACATCATTATAGGCATCTTTTTATGCGATTTTTTTAGATTTTATACTTTTATGGTAATATGGCATTCTAAATTGACAAAATTTGGCGAAATCACTCTAGCCATTCTTGAGATATAAGCATTCTAGCTAACATCCCCTTCCTTCTATATATACATTGTATATATTTCGCTATATACATCCGATATATTTACTATCGGCATCTATGTAACGGTCAGAGTTGAAATATTCGCGGTTTAATAGAAAATTTGACTTTTATATTACACAAATGTTATGGTCTATTTCACCCACTAAATATTATCCGATGACCATCAAAATTGGAAGGCTTCTGCTCAGCCCCAAGCTCTAGCCCCATGCTAACTTCCGATTGGTCTATAATTGCGACCTGTAGAGCAGCTGCAAAATCATGAAATTTTTCAGTTTTTGGTCCATTTCAACCCCTAAATATTATGCGATCATCTCCAAAAGAAATAGGGTTCTATTCTGGCCCTACCTCCACCTCAATTCTAAATTTCGTGAAGATCGGGCCATAATTGCGACCTGTAGAGTGATTACAAATTAACATGGACAGACGGACAGGCGGACGGACGGACATACATAGCTAGATCGACTTAGCTCGGCGAGATAGGAAGATCCATATATACTTTCCTATGTGGGAAACCAATATTTCGAGGTGTTACATAATTTTTGGCCCAATCAAACTTATAATACCCCAAGACATAGTGTTGTAGGGTATAAAAATCGGTTATAGTAGTAAAAACTTTTAAATTCTTGCAGTTCTGGAATAGAACTTGTTGTCACAAAACACAAGCTGTGCGTACATTTCGAAGGAGGTAGTTTTGATTTTTAATTTTGAGAATTTGATGTCATCTGTGAAATATTACGAAAAAAATGTAATTTACCCAATATTAAGTCTGTTGCACGCATTTTGTTACACAATTTCTCTGACCATTTACTTAATTATACCAATTTATACAACTATTTGCAGATTCCACCCATAGCACTTATACATAGATATATGGTATCATGGATATATATATGTATGTAGATATAGTCTAAAGATACAATTTACCAAATAGGTATGCTGATGCGTTTTAAGCATTTAAAAAACCAATAAATAAAAATATTAACAGAACAAAATTGCAAAACATAACCGTTTATTCGGATGTTAAAAGGAAACTACATTACAGGACAATCATCACGGATCCCATTACACCAAACAGAACACACTCTAAAACACAGACCTCATTTTGTGTAAAGAACTAAATTGTTTTATAAATGTGTTTATGTATTAGATTATTGATACGTCTGATTAACATAGCAAAATAAAATGAAACCAAACCAACATCCAAATAATAAAAACAATCTAAAAAGAAGTTAACCAATATACCTATCATAATAAAATACACCAAAAGAAGAGAACACATAACTACAATATTGTAAGAAGATGATTACGAAACCAAATTAACTCAACAAATTATCCCACTGAAATATTAATGAAATTAAATTATATAAATGTCCCTATTATTAAATATTGACTAGAAATAAAAGTGTAACATGTTAATAAGATAAGCATTGAAAGATCTTTCAAAATTCACATTAGGCGAAATCCCAACAAAAGTTATGTAAATGGTGAATACTCAATGGTTTACGAAAGTATTTAAAAGTATATTTATTATTTTCAAATGCCTACTATCCATTAGAAATGAATAAATAAAATTTATTTGCAAACATTTAAAGAATTTTTTTCTTTAATTCGCATATTCTATACCCCTTTCCGACCTATAGCCGATCCAAGTGGCAGATTTATCTAAATTTTTTAAATGGTTTATTTCTGTGTACATAAAACATATTCAGATATTAAATTTTGTTATCAAGACTCTTTTCTTGTTTTTATTGTTGCAGTCCGCTTTTGTTTTCAAATCAAAAATCGATCTTTTTGAACAATATATTTTTTTCCCTTGTGATATTTAAAGCCCCATCGTGATATTAAAGCCCAGCCCCTCAGAGGTTGCTAAAACTTCTTTAATCCCACTCCTCTAGGCTTATTTGGGAGGCTTTGTCTAACAGGGCACCGACCAGTGAATGGTATTATTTGTTCGTCTATTGAATAACTAGAATTACATTTTCTTGGAATGCTTCTACAGGCAGATCTCACACGTTCGAGTAACGGATTTATTTTCCAAAATGCGTTCGATTACTTCTCTGCATCCGTAATTTCATTGTTGTCCACCACATGTAGACACATGCGCAAGAGAAAGAATCGATCACCAGTCATGGTATCAGCTACAATAGGGAGTCTTTCTCCCAGTACGCTAGTAGTCTTGGATAACAAATGCAGCCTATTGCAATGACGATACAGAAGAATTTTTATACCCTCCACCCCCATGATCAGCATAAAATTCTAAGTCGATTTAACAATTTGCAGAACAATTTGTATTATGTCTAGGATGGTTGGTATTGAAAATGAGATATATCGGTCGAAGTTTCGGTACAGCCCTCATATAACGGCACCTCCCTATATTCGGTATTTTGATAATTTTAGCGACTTATTCAGCGGAATTGTTTGAAATTTGGTATCTCAAGTTCGTAACGGATACTACAGCCTGTGACAGAAATTGTCTGCGCAGGTCCACGTCCTCGTATAGCCCCCCATATAACGGCACCTCCTGATATTCGGCATTTTGATGATTTTAGGGACATTATTCACCGGAATTGTTTCAAATTTGGTATTGACAGAAAATTGTCTGTGCAGGTCCAGGCTTTGGTATGGCCCCCATATAATGGTACCTTTCTATATCCGGTATTTTGATGATTTTAGCTACATTATTCAACGATTTTTTTTAAGTTTCGCATATTTTCATAGAACAAGAATCCTGCCTCTGGCTTACAGCTTTTTTACTTGTTTTTATTTTAGCTGTTGATGCTCCCACTGCTGTTCTAGGCAACATGGTACCTGTTTGTGTTCTCCGTTACTTTTTCTAAAAACTCATCATTGAAATAAAATAAAGGTGTATCTGTTTCCTCAACTTCAAAAGAGCTGTTTTCCAGCTGAGTTTCAAAGGGGTTTCTTTTCCAAATATTCGGCGATTGTCAGTTTGGCTGACATCTACTTGTGCTTCTGACAGAGCAATTGCATCATTTTCGCTGTCGCTTTCCTGATCTGACAAATCATTTGGCACCACAGGTAGTTTCCAAGTTGCATCCACGCACTCATCATCACTACGAAAAACCTTCCAAATCCGAAATCAAAAGTTCTGCTAAGATATCGTCTTCAGTTAATGCACCTAAGAGGAAGAACCAAAAAAGGAAACATATTTTTATAATATGATCCGGACGCGCACAATTGTGGCACTTGAAACAGTTTTTAGGTAAAAATATAAAAAATAATAAAATTATCACGAAGTTACTCTTTACATGCAATATTTAAATTTTTTTCTTATTGAAAACAATTTTTTAATAAAAAAGGCTACAGTTTAAATTATTTTAATTTATATGCAAACTTATCCTTTCGACTAATTTTTACAACTGCAAAACTACACATCTGAAACCATGAAATTGACACGCAAAAACAAAAGCAACAAGTTAAAAAGCAGTAAGTTCGGCCGGGCCGAACTTTTAATACCCTCCACCATTTGCAACGAATTTGGAAATTTTCAAAAAATAAAATCCTTAAAAAATTCTGTTAAAATTTTAAAAATACCGAATATAGCCGTTATATTGGGGTCTATACGACGTGGACATACATATGCATTGTTTGTCATAAGCCATTGCCATATTCAAATTCGAAACTGGACCCGCACCGACAATACCAAATTTTAAACAATTCCGGTTAATAATGTCGCTAAAATCATCAAAATACCGAACATAGCGAGGTGCCGTTATATGGGGCTATACGAAGACGTGGACCTGCACAGACAATTTTCAGTCTTAGGGTGTAGTATCCATTTGGAACTTCAAATACCAAATCTGAAACAATTGGGGCTATACGAAGACGTGAACCTGCAAAGACAATTTTCTGTCTTAGGGTGTAGTATCCATTTGGAACTTCAAATACCAGATTTGAAACAATTCCCGTGAATAATGTCGCTAAAATCATCAAAATACCGAATATCGGGAGGTACCGTTATATGGGGGCTATACGAAGACATAGACTTGCACAGACAATTTTCTATCTTAGGGTGTAGTATCCATTTGGAACTTCAAATACCAAATTTGAAACAATTCCCGTGAATAACGTCGCTAAAATCATCAAAATACCGAATATAGGGGGGTTACCGTTATATGGGAGCTATATGAAAACGTGGACCTACATGGCCCATTTACGAACTTAACCTGCCTACTGGAAAAATAAACATGTGTGCAAAATTTTAGCCATCTATCTCAATTCATTCGAAAGATAGTGTGATTAAAACAGACAGACAGGCGGACAGACGGACAGACAGACAGACGGACAGACAGACAGACGGACAGACAGACGGACAGACAGACAGACAGACATCGCTAAATCGACTTAGAATTTTACGCTGATCAAGAATATATATACACCTAAGTCTGTTTTTACACGGTCTTTTTGTACACGGTTTTGATATAACACGGTTTGAAAATTGAATATTTTTAATTTATTTACACGATTTTATTCCATTTAGCACGATTTGAAATTTTATGTACTTAAATTTTTATGTCAAATTTAATTTTTGCGAAGTATGTTCATATCACAAAAAAGTATTTATGAAAGAAAAAAGTCTGAAACCATCGATAGTTTGCGAACACTAGCTTAAAGATTTAAGTGAATTCCCCTTTAGCGCGTACAAACAATTTTTACTGGTCAAAGCAAATGTGAATAGCACTATGTGCATACAATAAAATTTACTGGTCAGAGCAATTGAAACGTGTTAATATTTTGTGAACTGTTAATGCAATAAGACGTGTTTGGTAAAGAAAAAAATAAAAATTCTTGTTTTTCACTAATTTTAATAGGTTTTAGAGATTAGGAACAAATCGCCCATTTTTGTATAAGATCAATGTCTTTTTTACACGGTTTTTTTTTACACGGCTTCCTCTGGAACCAATCTACCGTGTAAAAACAGACTTAGGTGTACTTTGTTGGGTCTGACATGAGTATTTCGAGGAGTTACAAACGGAATGACAAAGTTAATATACCCTCCATAGTATGGTGGAGGGTATAAAAACGGTTCTTTACGAAAATCAACAAAGGGAGAGAATACACAATTGTGTTTTCGCATATTTGGCTGGCTTAAGTCATCGGCCAGCCTCCTTCGTAAAGGAACAAAGGAGTTTTAGGTTGACTTAGTTCGATTTGGCCCAAAGAAGTCAGTCAAAAAAGAGTTTTATGTATTCTCAACTTTAATTTTTATGTTTACTAAGTAGTAGAGTAAATCTCAAGGCCCGGCCGAAGGGCATCTACCCAAAACAGCATACAATTTAGAAAAACTGAACAGAATGTACTAAACATGATCAGCTCGTCCGAGTTCAAAGATCCTGGATCCAAGAAAGACAATAACAAATATTGTATCATTTTATAAAGGAAATTTGGCATGAACTTTGTGGACTACCAATATGGGTCTTTTTTGATTTTTGGGGGATTTTTTAAAAAATCCGGATACAAAAAATCATTAATTTTGATAAAACTCTGGAAATTTAAATTACCTCTTATTGGATAGGTGTGTCTGGTTGCCCTAAAATTTGTAACAATTGTTGCAAACTGTTACTGGAAGTTGTCTGTTAATACAAATGGTCTGCAAAAGATAGCGTTTTTGAGAGAACAATTTTGCAATTTATTCTTGCAATCACTTGTAACACTTATTATATATACTATATGCTTGTGTTCCTGTAAAACAATGTGTTCCTGTAACAATTGAAGGTTTTAATTTTCATTAGAATCTTTACAATCTACAAAGAAAGATAAGCCCAGTTGTTTTATTTTAATTTCAATTCAATTCAATTCACTGTCAAAATTGACACATCGGAAATTCGCTGCACTGTTATAGTGTCGAGGCGAAATACTTTATTTTTCGCTGTAATTACGCATTTTGACAATATATGTAGATGAAGAGTTGTATTTAATTGGAAATTCGCTGTCTGGTCGACCTTATAATTGGGCCATGGAATAGACATTCTGGTATTTTTTACCACAAAAATTGGGGCCCGTTTTATCCACTAACTTTTATCCGATGGCCATCCAAAAATGCTTGGCAGGGCCAATACCGAACGCCTACTTAAAATTTCCTAAGGATCGAACGATAATTATGACTTGTCAGAAAATTTTCAGTTTTTGGTCCATTTGAAACCCTAAATATTTTGCGATCATCTCCAAAAACATTAGGCTTCTATTCTGACACTAACCCCATCTCCATCCAACATTTCGTAAGGATCTTGCCATAAATGTGCCCGGGATATAATATCCTAACTATATGGTGTTGTAAGAAGTAAAAATATTACAAAATGTAAAATTTAATATTAGGTGTGTCTGGTTACTTTTCCTGCAGGAATTGTCCAGCAACATCTTTCTGATGGAGTAAAGTAGTTTTATTCTCTTTTCAAGGAAAATGCGAAAAGTAAACAGATGGTATTCCTGCAGAAGCTTGCAACTAATCAGCTGTTTTGTCAAAACAAACCAATTTGTCCCCCACTAAAAGAATTAAAAGAAAGGAAGCACCACCAATTCCTGCAGAAGCTTGCAACTAATCAGCTGTTTTGTCAAAACAAACCAATTTGTCCCCCACTAAAAGAATTAAAAGAAAGGAAGCACCACCAATTTTAAAAGTCTTATAAATAAAAAGAAAATTAGCAATAAAATACAAATATGAGCAATAAAAGAAAGATCGATTTTATGTGTTCCCCGGAATTCTTTAGATGTGTTGCTAATGGCGATTGTCTAAAAATGTTGGAAATAGTCTTTTATTTCCTTATTACATATTAATATTTACGTTTTCCACATTTTTTAAAGTTGTTCTCCAAAAACAATTAGTCTTTCAAATTCCAAAAAAATATTTTCAAATTAAAAGCACAAAAATAAATAAACAAACAATAGAAAACATCTGATTGAATGTCGATGAATGAGAAGAAGAAGAGTTGCAAGTGATTGCAAGAAGAAATTTGTCCAGCAAGAATTTGCAAACTCTCACTGAAAGAACTGTCAAAATTTCTCTCTGCAACCGCTCTCTTTTGTAGAACTTTCGGGTTAACAGACGACTTCCAGTAACAATTTGTAACAATTGTTACAAATTTTAGGGTAATCAGACACACATATTGTTCAGAAAACATTCAAATTCGGATGTTTTCAAAATGTTTATTTCATCGTATGCATCGACAAAATCTAGAGTTTTTGTAAAGAAATAATCCTTTAGAGATATATAGAACCTGGTTTTGAAAGAAGTGTTGACCTTTCATGCAAGCTTCTGCAGGAATACCGTCTGTTTACTTTTCGCATTTTCCTTACAAAAGAGAATAAAACCATGGTACAATGAAGAGAAGGTAGGTCAACTTTGAAAAAATTGCAAGTATAGAGGTCTACCTGTTTGGCTTGTAATGTCAGAATTGCTATCAAAACAATAGTTGTGTTCCAGTACTTTTTTAGTAGTAAAACTAGCAGAAGAGAGAACAGTTTGAAATGTCATTCTCATTAAGGTTTACTCAAAAAATAAGGGAACGGAAAATTAGCAGAAATGCGATAAAATGTCAAAATTCAAAATTTCAAAAGTAAACAGCCTAAATCGGACTGGTGAAACCTTACTGAGAAGATCATTTTCTTTATTGAAATGTATCAATACATTTTTCAACCTTGATAGCCCTGCCAATTAAATGTCAAATTTACAATATGCACATTTCTGCTCGGCCAAATTCATGTAGCTAAAACAAGCAGAAATGTGCACCACTCAGCGCCATTTTTTTCTCGAGAGAGCTGCAAGTTTTGCTAGTTTTTGGAGTACGGGAACGCGTTGTAGCAGAATTAGTGCTAATTAGTACTTATTTGCAGGTTCTGGAACACAACTAATAAAAAAGCAAACAACTTGTTGCATTTACTTTGAATAAATAATTGAAAACCGCGAAAACTGAATGAAAAGTCAACACTTCTTGTCAAAACCAGGTTCTATCTATCTCTAAAGGATTATTTCGCTACAAAAACTCTAGATTTTGTCGATGCATACGAAGAAATAAACATTTTGAAAACATCCGAATTTGAATGTTTTCTGAACAATTTTTTTGTTATTGAAAAGAAAACACATACATAAACAAATAAAGATGACATATTAAGCCAAGAAAATAAAAAAATTAAAATCATATGGTATCATAGCCCTACCTTGATATCATTGTACCATGAATAAAACTACCTTTTCTCTCAGAAAGAAGTTGCTGGACAATTCCTGCTGGAAAAGTAACCAGACACACCTAATTTTTTTTTTTTGTTATTGAAAAGAAAACACATACATAAACAAATAAAGATGACATATAAAGCCAAGAAAATAAAAAAATTGAAATTATATGGTATCATAGCCCTACCTTGATATCATTGTACCATGGTACCATGCATGGTACAATGATATCAAGGTAGGGCGATGATACCATATGATTTTAATTTTTTTTTATTTTCTGCTTAATATGTCAAAATAATTGCAACAAGTTGTTTGATTTTTTATTATTTTGATACTAATTCTGACATTACAAGCCAAACAGGTAGACCTCTATACTTGCAATTTTTTCAAAGTTGGCCTACCTTCTCTTCATTGTACCATGGTAAGAAGTAAAAATATTACAAAATGTAAAATTCAATATTGTAAGTCAAAATGAAAATATCCCATTCGACAAAAATGTGACGAAATGAAAAAAATATAAGAAAATATCACAAAATCGATATGCTCATCCTTATTGGGATCTTTTCATGCGTTTTATTCGATTTTTTTTTCCTGTCAAGAGGGCATTCTGAATTGACAAGATTTATCAAAATCAGTCCATCTATTTTTGAGATGTAAGTAACGGTCAGAATTGACCTTTTCGTCTCTTTGTAATGTTATTATAAATATTAACGGTTTAATGGGAAAATTGTTTTTTTAACACAAAACTTATGGTATATTTCACCCGCTCAATATTATCCGATGACCATCCAAATTGGACTGCTTCTGCCCAGTCCTAAGCTCTAGCCCGATGCTAAATTCCGCGTCGATTAGTCTATAATTGTGACATGTAGCGTGATTGCAAATTAACATAGCTAGATCGGCTTAGTTCAGCGAGATTGGAGGATCAATATATATTTTTTATGTGGGAAGCCGAAATTTCGAATTTGTGGCCCTATCAAACTTATAACACCCCCAACACATAGTGCTGCAGGGTTTAAAAATGTATTTATATTTAGCATTATTTTTTGTATTTTAATTTTTTTGTTTGGCATTTTTTAGCATTATTTTTATG
This sequence comes from Musca domestica, assembly GCF_030504385.1. Classification (NCBI taxonomy): domain Eukaryota; kingdom Metazoa; phylum Arthropoda; class Insecta; order Diptera; family Muscidae; genus Musca; species Musca domestica. Next base: position 9,695,946 of record NW_026712296.1, on the reverse strand, counting down.
CTGTTTTAGCTGCAACACTATTTTAGATTTGGTCAAATTGATTCCGTCTGTTTACTTTTACCTTACTCTCTCAGAAAGAAGTTGCTCAGAAATAGTTTCCCAGAATTAAGGATGCAAATACCTACCTCTGGATAAAAAATCCGAAACTTTTGACTAAACTAGAGCTTTACAAAAAATAAAAATGTTAATGGGAAACTAGCATTTCGGTAAAATATGTGAGCCGAAGGAAGAAAGGGAGATTCAGTTGAAATCCGAACAATTTAACCCAAAATATGCAATGGGAAAAAAGAGTTCCAAAATTAATTTATTACAGCTTGCACTACCCGAATTCAATACCATAGTGATGTGAGTAAAAATTCATTTTAATGGTAAGTTTTTATTCACATACATATCTTATAAAAAATAGTATATTTTTATGTACCTTTTTGCAGCGGAACAAACTTTGAAGATATGGATGGTTTTCGATATATGATAAGAGAAAAATATTATAAACAACAAGCCAAGACTATGCGTTTATGTATTCTCACATTAAAATGAAATTCATGCAATTCTGGAACATACCAATAAAGGATGTATTACCTTTCTGCGGTATTATATCAAAACTGCAACTAAATGTTAATGATGTCAGCTACCCTCTGGGAATTCCGTTCAAAATGTGGCTAAAATCATCAAAATACCGTTACATGGGGGCTATACGATATAGACAAATGTATGTAATGTGTATAGCCTATCTTCGAAATTGATCTGCCTGCAGACAAAAGAGAGATATCTGCAAAATTTTAGCTTTATTTCTTAATTCATCTTGACTGTAGCGTGATTACAACAGACGGACGGCCGGACAGGGGTAAATCAACTTAGAATTTTACGCTGATCAATAATATATACACTTTGTTGGGTCTAAAATTATTATTTCGATGAGTTACAAACGGAATGACGAACTTAATATACCCTCAATACTACATATGGTGGAGGGTATAAAAAAAACAAAAAAGCTCAAAAAAGGAATTTTGTGCAAAAATGTCAATTACAGAAGCAATCGTGTAAAAATTAATAAAATTAATTTGCTTTTCGCACAAAAAACTCTTTTAAACAGAATATTTTTCACAATTTCCACTTCTGCAATGTTTTCTAATCATATGGTTTATTTTGATTCCTCATTCATTCGTTCTTTCATTCCTCTAATGTTGCCCTATTTATACTAAATAATGATCGTACGAAATCTGAAGAAGCTAAAATAAAAGTGATCGAATCTGAATTGCGGAATTTAAACCATTGCGATTCGATTCCGCGACATGTCTGACACATTTTCAATGTCATTATAATATGAACTATATGTTCAATATCATTTTACAGAAAATTTAAACTTATTTCCCTTACTGTATATCAATAATTAGTGTTCACCGTGACTTTATTTATAACTTTTTGTAATAGCAACACTCTTTATAACTATAGTGGATTTAATATTCTCAATCATTATTATTATTATTGGCTACTGTTTGGAATAAAATATTTATGCATATTTATAAACTTTATTAGATTATTTTTTAGATCAGTTGGGGAAAGTCAAAAATGTTGTTCAAAGCTCAAAGAAAAAATATGATTAAAATACATTTACGATATAACAGTACGTTTATATATATGAGGGTTAACCTACTGGATTTGGATTTAAATTGTCATATCCATTACTTTTACTTCAAATAAATCCTCTCAAAGTAGGTTGTTGATTAATAAATTACAATAAATTTTAGTTTGTAAATATGTCATCAGGTAGAGAAGAGTAAGCTCCCAAATTACCACTCAAAAATGTATTCTCAAAGGATGTGTTAAAAATTGTGTTTTGAGAAGAATTGGGGGTGCTATTGTTGGTAATACTAGTGTTGGTTACAGTGTTTGCTATGCTACGTTCATCCCTCGGAGTTCTCTTATCGTCCTCATTGTCATCAGAAATATCATAGGCTCTACCATCTCCGTCATCGTCTGCTGGCTTATCACTAGGTGGTTCCAAATTTGTTGACAATATGGCGCGACATCATTTGTCCCAAAGGCCCAACTCGCGCATCTTAGTTTGGTAGTAGCGTTCCAAGTTATTGGCACAACGGTAATACTCGGTTTCTGGTGAGTTATAGAAACGACAATTAGAGAAAATACGAGCCATGTCAGCCATGAACAGTCGTCTTGTTACATAATATCCCTTCTTAAGACGTTCTCCCATTGTCTTCAGGTCCATTGGATATTTAATGTGATCATAGTAATCGGGAACTTCAGCAACAGTAACCGGTTTTAAGAATGGCCATGCGGATGCATGATGTCGTACAGATTGTAATACAGCAGCAAATGAGGCAGCTAATTTTTCAGGATCAGATGACTCTTCTAATGGCCTTCCCGTTCGGTGCGCCCGCATTTGAGGTTTCCAACCGATTTCTCTCAGTCCAGGTATTGATTCTACTGGTATTGATGGCAATCCCTCTTTGAAACATGTTAATCCCGGTCGAACCTTTTGCACATCATTGTGACGTTGGGCAATGAGCTCTTTCAATATTTCGCTTTGTCGGCGTATTACTAAAAAAAATTATTTCACAATATAGAATTTTATTTCATTTTCGTAGCTTACCGGATATAAATTGCGTGTTTACAATGCTGGGATGTAATTCACAGTGCATCAAAGTTGCTCCATCATATTCTTTTATGTAACCAGCATATACTGGCCGCGCCAGTTTTATGTCCTTAGAGAATCCTTGTTTTTTAAAGTATCCAATGGCGTCGCAATCAGCGTATGTTAAAAGATGTAATATACCCTTTTGAATACTGTAATCCTTTAAATGGTTCATTAAATGTGTACCATATCCTTTCACTTGTTCCGACATGGTGACGGCGCAAAAAACAATTTCAGTAAAACCCTGGCTTGGAAATGGTCGGAAGCAAATACCTCCAATTGGCATATTTTCTTTAATTAAAGCCAATGTTTTATGCTTTGTATCAAATACCAATTGTGATATGTATTCGCGGGGCATTTCAGGTAGTTGATGTGCAAAAACACTTTGTAAACCCAACAACCAAAGAATTGTTTGTTTATCAACAGGTTTTGTCAGTGAATTACCCACAACATGAAACTCGATGGCACGTTTTTGTTCTTCTGCCTTAACATTTTCATCACGAGATACATTTACGGGAAACAATATTTCGGTTTTATTTATTGCCTTAGACTCCGAAACCGCTTTCATGGCACGAATCACTACATCGTCGGGAAGATCCTCGTAATAGACATCCCTATACAAAAAAGAAGATTAGAAAAGTGCTTTCATCATTGTTTAAAATTTAAATTTTACTTCAAATTAGTGTTTTTAAATCACACAAGATTTGCCTACATTTCAATTGATCAAATAACTAATTTCTATTATTGCGAAATCCAGTCAGGCGAGAATTTTTTTCACAACAATGTGAATTTGATTGCTGGCCAATAGATTAATCATCAATGATGAGTTTCACAAAATTGTAACGGATGGAATATTTATAAATATGTATTAAAAGCGTCTAGAAATATGCTCAATATCAAAATGTTATCATTCATGTAGCATACTTTTAAGCGAAAATGTATTTTAATTGTACATGTGTTTGATTCAATTAAATTCAGTTCTTCATAACAACATTTATATCATTAAAATACCATAGGGAAAACAATAACATCAGTTTATTTCACATTAATTTCAAAAGACAGTCTTAGAGGTTCTTTATTATATCTAGAATTCAATGAAGACTTGCAAACACAAACTTACCCAGTGGAACGCTCTGAAATTTCTTTTTTTACTCTTTTGTGGGCAGGTTCGCCGCTTCCAATTTTTTTAGAAGCGTTGCTACTGGATACTCCTGTGGCTGAAGCTGTCGTATCCTGTTGCCTTTTGCGTTGTTGTAAAAGGAAAGCCGTTGGTGGTCTATAAGACTGGTCCCATATTGGAGAGTCATCTTTAAGGAGTTCCGCTTTAAGAGCTTCCAAAAATTTTGGCATTTGCGTTATAATCGATCTTTTATCCGCCGGAAAGCGATCCCGTTCCGAAATACATTTTTTCTTAAGTTGCTGAGCCATGTATTGAAATACAGTTCTTAGCAAAGTTCTCCCAAAAACCAAAGACGTTTCAAAATGCCGAAGGGAGTTACAAAAGGCAGGCACATGACAGAAAACTAACCATCGGGTATAGTTAATCTTGTAAGTGGAAGCGTCATCATTCTTCAAATCGGCTCTCCGCATTGAAGGGGGTTCAAAATTGTAATGATTAAGAAAATTCAAAAAGGTTTTAGCAACCTCAGTCATAGTTTGCAATTCATTTGGACTCAAGTGGTTGTATTTGTAGAAGACAAATGAATAAACAGCCTTGGCAATGCAGGGCGATTCAAATGGGGGATCTCCCAACGGACCTCTTATTACTGCCTGTTGTCGCGTTATAACGCACTGTCGCAGTAAACGAAATAGATAAAGGTATACCTTTTTTGTATCATCATCATCAACTCTTTGCATAGACATGAACAAATTCTCCATATCAATAATTGCTCCCAGGAAGTTGTTCATCTCAGCGGCCGAAATTCCATCTAAGTGAGAGATATGGCTCTGCAGTGAATGTCGGCAACTAGTATTCCGACATTCTTCACTAAATTCAGGGCAATAAGACGATTCAACATCACGGTGGCGATTTTCTTGTGGCGTTTTCCATCCTGTGCACCGACAACCTTCAGCTTGACAAGCTGAGTACATGGAAAGTTTGGCTAGTTTTTGAGCCACGGGCAAGTTGAAAACTTTTTGTTTTCGTTGTTGAATGCGTTGTAAACTGTTTTGTCGGCTCCCTTCGGCTGGAGCCGAACCTGCGCCACTGCCTGCGTTACCACTATTCTGCTGCCGATCGCTGCCATTGGATCCAACATTTTGTTGCGCGTTTGATGGGTGTTGAACTGCATTGTTGGAACCAGATCCGTTCGCCCCCGACTCGTCTTCTTTAAGTGTAATAAGCGAACCACCGGACATAATTTACGTGAGCTTCTACTTCTGAAGTATGTTTAATTTTGTGCAAAAAGTTATGGCTCAGCCCCAGTAATCCTAGAAATGCAATTTCACAATATCAAACAAAATATGTCTGTACTAGTGCTGGCAAGATATCGATTGTAATGCCAATGGTGCCGATAGTTTCTTGCTTACATTAATAGGTGCGTTCGTTTCACGCGTATGTGGAACCATAAATTGAGAAAAGATAATCAATAATAGGTCAGATCCAGAACTACAAGAAGTGCCCTTTATGATATCGAAGAAAATTACAAAACTAGTAAATGTTTGCTGTTCGAAAACAGAGCATGGCAATTCGTCAATTCATTTTTCAATATTCAATTTTCAAATTCAGCCAAACAACTTTCCTGATTATAATTATTTAAGTTATTATTTTTTCTATAGCAGAAACGTGCAGGTTTCGATATCATAGAGGAAAAAATCGAATTTCGTAGAAACAATTTTTAATTTTTGCAAGGTCTGTTACAAAGCAATTGTTAAATTATTTAAAAACAGTCACGGATGCTATCGTAAAAGGTAAACAAACAGGCCCAATAATAGTTTCTAAAACAATCGATAACCGATAACTGAATAAGGTACTGTACTCTATGTTTCTCTATATTAAATATAACTCAAAAAGAATTTCAATTTCACAATATTTCGAATTTGTGTTTGCTGGGGCGATCTCTCAATAAAGACTGAGTCAACTCAACTCTCTTCCAAAGTGGCACCAGGGCGTTTCCGGAAGAAAACTAAATGAAATATTTGAATTTTTAAGTGCATAATAGTTTTCGAACTCCACGGGAGGAGAATAAGGAATAATAAGAATAAGGCCTGCCATTTGTAATCGCCTTGACATGAATGTACATGTTTATTTCATTATACGGCTTACATGCAGTAAACCCGCAATTCTTAATTTAAATGGATTTCGACGAAATTCTGGAAAGTCATTTCATTAAAAAGGTTTCTAATGAAGATGGCCAAGAGAAACGCAAGGAAATAGGAAGAGACAGAAGTTTAAAAATTCATCATTATGTGCCTTGTACACTGAAACATTTATTAGCCCTGAATGAACGAAATTGTAAAGAAAACAATGTCTTCACTATATTGGGAGGACGTATATGCTTTAAGAACTGCTTGGTATATGGTACAATCATAACAAAAACCAGAGAGAAGGATAACAAGTACTCATACATTTTAGATGATGGAACCGAAAGTATAGAAATAACTATTTTCCGAAAGGACAAAAACTTGAACCATGTTGCAAAATTGCAAAGAAATACAAACGATATAATGGAATCCTCTGAGGACGAAACATCCCGTAAGCTGAAAAACATACTGTCAGCAACAAAAAATGTGCTCTTTGACTACAGTATTTCATCCGGCACAAAGGTTTTAGTGTACGGTAGACCTTCATTTTATTGCGGCAAAATTTCATTGGAAATTTTTAATATAATACAAGACAACAGACATGACCATTTAATGGAAATTGCGTTCAAGGACGAAGTCATTGACTGGCACAAGAAGCATACAATTAGCAAATTAAATTAGTTTATTTTTTAATAAAAAATCATAACACGTATTTTTTACAAGATTTTTTTATTTCCCGTTTGTTCTAAAAATATAAAATGAACCTCAAAAAACGAACCAGTCGTGTTTCATGTATACCTCAAGTAAGTGTCCTGTCGATGATCTGGTTCGGTTCTTTGCATAGTTATTTATTAAATGGAGAGTAACACGATACATAAATCCCTTTACTTTTTTACGTAGTCTTTGCACGAATAGCAGCACGCTTGCCAGTAACAGCCTGGAAACCGGATTTAATACTGGCCACCGAACAACGGGAACCGCATGATTCGCACTGTAGGAAGAATATACGTGTATCTTTTTGTAGAATTGTTTCGGGGGAACGACATGTGTGGCAGGTGACATATTCCTTAATGTATCTACGGAGCACATTCTCAATCTGTTTAGGTTGAAAACGTCCCTTAATGATCAATTGTTGATTACCATCAAGAGAACCACTAGTACCCAATTCAGCCAGAAGGAAATCCAATAAATGTTTCGGCAAACGATGTAACGTTCTGGCAATATCGAGGAAATTTGCAAATGAGGTTTTCTTCGTGCCCACACGCAATACTTGTGGAGGTCTCATTACAAACTTGGGTTTTCGACCGGCAGCCATTTCGGGATTTTTATCCAATATTATGCTGAAAATGCGTTTCAAGAGTTCATCATATGTGTAATCTGCAGCAGGAGCATCGACATCTGCACCTTCGTCTGCATCCATCGACTCTCCAGTTTTTTCTTCACCCTGTGTTTCCTCGCCCTCTACTTTAGGAAGAGCACCTTCCAAATCGTCCAAATTAATGGCCTTCTTCTTCTTTTTCTTCTTCTTGCCAAAGCTTTCCAAATCCAGATTGTCATCAATTTCATTTGCTGCTGTGGCATCTTCGTTTGCTACCTCTTTTGTTTCTTCTTTTTTGGAACCATCGTCCAGACCTAATGCGGCATCCAAATCAAAGGTCTTCTTCTTCTTTTTCTTCTTCAACAAAGTGGGATCAAACTGAAAACACACATTGAAAATAAATAATTAAAAGGAGCACCACATTCTAATGCAGACATAACCTCAAAAAGTTAATATCGACTTGTATGTCCACATTTCACAAATCCTAATAATTTAGCCTGTGTACTTACATCTTCACCATCCATAATTGTAGAATTTATATTAATTTCTCTATTCAATACCTTTCAAAATATTTTATTCGATATTACTTGTTTTATTGCATCAGAAAGAAATCGCACAAACTTTGAGACTGTTTAATGTTGTGTGTGCGCGATGACTGATGACGACGACTGACATTTAGCGCATTAGGTAAATGTATGAAAAACGTAAGGTAAGCGTATCGGTGGGGTATCTACTGCAATTATGGCACAACATCCAATTATAACACAATTTGGTGTTTATACAGTATAAATTATCTTAAGTAAGATTTGTGTTTAAAGTCATTTTATATAAAATTGTATTTAAAAAGATTAAAAACATTTACCATTACTGTGATTTCGACTTACTCAGTCGACGCTTTTCAGCACACGAGAGATGCACATGTCAAACTGAAAATATCTCAGCGATATAAAATATGAAAAAAAAAAACATACTAAATGTAACAAATAAACGAATGAAAGTATTGGAAATATAACAATTTCATGAATTGTATATATTAGTCATGGTAGAAGAATATAGGTAGATGCATCAACGCTTGAGAATATTGATGTGTCAAAAATTTTGAAATGTTTTTTATCAAAATTAAGTATATTTTTAAATGTGTTGTTATTCGTCTACCATGCAACGAAGAGTATAGGTATACGCATCGACACAGCAGCTCGGACAATGAACTGTCAAACCAATTTTGGAATTGAAAATGTTGAATGAAAATTATTTAAATTTGTAAAAATTGTTGAAAAATACGAATTATAATAAACTCCGAATTACGTCGTATAAGAAAACATATAAAAATCTACTTATATTTGAAAAACATTTAAATTTTTTTTGACATATCAATGCTCTCTAGCGTTGATGCATCTACCTGTATTCTTCTGCCATGAGTGGTTGTTATAATATAAATTTTTCAACAATTTTTACAAATTACAATAAGAAATTTAAATTGAAAATGTTAAATGAAAAATTTTTCAAATTTATAAAAATTGTTGAAAAACACGTATTATAATATCCTCCGAATGTATATTTCAAAAGAAAAGTTCAAAACATGAATGAAAATTGTTAAATGAAAGATAAAATAAATCTTTGGGGAAAAAATAATTTGTTCTATTATTATTAATGCTAATTTCATGTATTTTCGTACAAATTATTATAAAAATCAACAAACAAAAAATTTGAGAAAAGGAAATATCATGGTAGAATTAAGTCATGCATTCATATGTTTACAATTTTTTTTTTTATTCATTTGACAATAAAGATGGGAACATTTTTTTATTCAGTGAAATTTGGCAAGGTAAATTACAGAAAATGCAGAAATGGATAATCTTATTTAAAATGACTTTAATTTCTTTAACCATGGGAATTATGTTACTATGAATAACGAATAGTTCCGTATGAACGGGTTAATTCGTGTACCTAATTCTGAGAGCGAATAACGTGATTGAAAGTGCAATGAATACATAGCATAAAAGTTTTACTACGACAACAGATTCTTCATATTATGATATAAAAAAATACAAATCTAGTAGATTCTGGCAGGTTTTGAAATAGAGCAAGATTTTAAGATATGGATCTCTCCAAAGCTGTAAACATGGAAGAACTAAGAAGGTAGTTATGTAATCATATGTTCATAATTAATTTAAATTTATACATTTGATATCTCATTGTCAAAATCTATATTCTTAAATACATTTTATACACACAAACTGTTTTTTGTGCATTGGAATTTGACAAAGTAAATTACAAAAAATGCAGTGCTGGGAAGTTACATTTATTTCATTGTACTATGTCTGTAAATATGAATTGATCTTTTTCTAGAACCGAAAGAATGTACAAATTTTTACTACTATAACCGATTTTCCCTTTATGATATCGAAACAAATTGCAAAAATAGTAGATTTTAGGGTCTCATTGATTTTGATATAGTAATTGAAAACCGCTAAAACTGAATGAAATGTCAAGATTTCTTTTCAAAATCTTCTTCAATATACCTATAATTTTGAATAATTCTGACAGGAAGCGGGCATAGCCTCAGGGCTGTATTCCTGCAGTTTTACGAAGCTGTTCTACCTTCTTATTGTACCATGGGTACATTGAAATAAATAAAAATTTCAAATTAGCATTCCCAGGTCTACATTTTCTGTAGTTTACCTTGTCAAACTTTAATGTATAAAAAACAGTTCTCATCTCTGATTTTGTGTGTATACAATGGATTTATGATATAGATTTTGACCACGAGATGTTGTCAAATGAATAAAAATTGTGACTTTACCTTGTTAGTTTTACCATGATGCATACGTTGTAATAAGCATTTTGAACACACACGAATTTGAATTATTTCTAAACAATTTTTTATTATTGAAAAGAATACACTTAAATAAATGAAGATGACATATTAAAAAAAAAATAAAAATCATATGGTACCATAGTCATACCATGTGAACTACTTTGGAAATTATTGTACCATGGAGAGAAATATTCACAGCTAGTTAACGCTTGCGTTTCGAAAACCACTAGAATTATTATATCCTGAAATATCGTAAGACGCATAACAACTAAATCACTATAATAGTTTGAATGGAAACAGTGCTTTGCTTAAAAGTCATAACTGCTTTACTGTAACGTATCGCTAATGGAACTGCTTATTGATTAGCAACATATATTAATCTGGCAACATCTACGATGTGTCGTCCAGCTCTAGTATTTTATTATTGTTTCTTTGGTTTTACTTTGGGCGTGCCTTCATACTGTTAGTTATTGTTTTGCATTGTTCTTTCTTTTGAAAAATGTTCTTAGAGTCTTAAAAATTAACGCAAACATGTATAAAATATTATCAATTGTCGCTTTGTTGTTTACTATTGGCAAAATACAAGGTATGTTTGTTTATGGAGTGCATATATGTACATGTTTAATATTAGGGCGTTGGTGTCTAAACCAAATGAAGCACTTTCGTTGCACCAAAATTAAATGAGGTAAAATACAAATTAAATTGTATATTTTTATTTTAGCTCAATATGATTTTACTGAACAAAGGGTGGACCATGTCATTTGGTGTACAAAGAGTGTGGAAGAACAATACAAGTGCCAAAATTTAACCTTAGCAATTGAAAGAGATCGTGCCCTTTTTGACGACGCTTTACTTAATCTGACATGTTTTAAAGCATATAGTGCGGATGAGTGTATTCATCACATTGATCGTGAAAATGCCCACATAACATCATTGGATGCTGGAGATGTTTTTACCGCAGGACGTTACAATTCATTGATACCACTTATGCAAGAAAAATTTGAAGGTGGTTTTACGAACTATCATTCGGTGGCTGTTGTTAAGTCTGGAACATTGCAGGACGTAACAAGTTTAAGAGATTTGCGTCAAAAAAAGGCTTGTTTCCCTTGGGTAGGGAGTTTGGCAGGATGGATAGTTCCTATATACACGGTATACAATTTGTGACGAATAACATGAGTCCAGCAAATATATTTATTGTTTATTCTTAATTTAGCTGCAACGAGAGGGCGGAATGGAAGTCGTTGATTGTAATAATCAGGTGAAAACCGCTGCCAATTACTTCAACAACTCTTGCGCTGTATACTCGCTAATTGATAAATATAACCCTATTGGTGATAATTCTGATAAGTATGTTTAAGCTAAGCTTTCGGAACAATGTGCCAATTGAATTGTTTCCTTCTTTTAAAGGTTGTGTACATTGTGTACCGGAAAAATTCCGGTAGGTAGATGTTCTGCGGCTGATCCCTATTTTGGTTATGATGGAGCATTCCGTTGTCTTCTAGAAGCTGGCGATGTTGCTTTCTTGCGCGATTCCACTGTTTTTGAAATGCTTGAAACACCTGAGTTTAGTAAGTACTGTATCTAAGTAGATTTATGCATATTATGTTCTTAGTTATATCAATTGTGTCTTATTATCGGATACGGATGAATTTCGGATAATCCCTCTCCCGACTAATTCAGTAGCAGGTTTAGTATTTGATTTTCAAATTTATTAATTTAAACTAACGGCTTAATTCCAATATCGTGTTAAATATTTAATGTATTACAACAGCATATTTATGCGAATAGACGGAGCAAGTAAAAACATTTTATTTAATGCATATGTTTAGTAGTGGGAAAGGTTTTTCATACCAAAATATATATTGCTTTACTAACTAATCTCAATATACAGGGTGAGATAAAAAAACTGCAACAAAGTTAAACACCATATTTTTTAATTTTTTCTTTTAAATTTTATTGAATGAAAGCAAAAAATATCGGAAATAGCATCAAATTTTAGAATAAGTTTAGATTTGTGCGAATTGGTCATCTTTGGCAGGAATTGCGGACTTCAAACGGCCAATGAAACCGTAACACGCTGTCCAAATGTTGCTATGCGGTATTTTGGCCATTCCCGGCGAAGCGCTTGCATGAGATGATCGACTCTTTGGTATTTTTTAGTGCCAACCTTGCTTTCCAAAATACTCTAGACACAATAGTCCAACGGATTGGTATCCGGAGATTTTGGTGGCCATAGTGCGTTGGAAATGAAGCGAGGAACCTCATATTGTAACCATTCTTGGGTGGCGCGTGCTGAGTGCGATGGTGCTGAGTCATGCTGTAATGTCCAAGGTCTGAGGCCAAAATGTTTCTTATTTTTTTTATTTATTCTGATGCCACGGTCGAATAATACAAGCGGAGAGCGACCATCGGATGTTATGGCGGCACACCATCACCATGGCCGGCGCTTGAGCTCTGGTGGCCAACCGAAGGTGCACATTTTCAGCTGTCCTCTTTGGCAAGTAAACACAATCATTTTGTTTGTTTACAAACTGCTGGGCAACGAATGTTTTCTCATCGGAGAAAACCAAATTCGGCAGTTCACCACTTTCGGCCAAGCGAAGCAACCCTTTAGCTCTTTTGAATCTATTTTTTTTCTAAGGAGGTGTAAGTTCTTGCACTTTTTGGAATTTTAATGGCTTTACCCAGAGCTCATTTTTCAATTTTTGCCGAATGGAATATTGCGATATGTTCAGCTCACGAGCCATTTTTCAGCCACTGCGACGGGGGTTTCGATCAAATCGCTTCTTTACTTTTCGGACCATTTCTGCTGATGTTGTTTTCATTCGCGCAGTATCACGGTAACGAGCGATGGTACGAAACAGTTTTAAATGCTGGATTTCTCTAACGACAGCCACTTGTGGCTTTCCAGCCAAATATAAAGAAATCACACTATCACACTTGAATTCCATCACGAATAACTTTTTTCCTTGGAAATTCTCACCAAAATGCTTTTGTACGCTTGAAAACAATATAATGAGCTGTCAGTGGAATAATTTTAAGAGCTGTCGGACGAATGGCATAGAAATTACAGCAGTCTGAAGTTGGTTGCAGTTTTTTCATCTCACCCTGCATATCTTTATATAAAATAAATGTAACATAAATAATATAAATTATTAAACTTCAGACTTAAGTCGTTTTCTAATTCGAATAATTAATGTGACATTATTTTGCCTCTCGACTTTATTATCACGCATTTTCATGATTTTATAATTTTTTAAATGATAAAATTTCCGAAAATAAATTCAATCGTCTATATTTCATCATTAATTTGTCTGGCAAAACCGTTTTTAACATTTCCCTCATTTTTAATTACAGAAAACATTTCACCAGAGCGTTTTGAGCTATTGTGCCGTGATGGTAGGCGCGTTCCTATTTCAGAATTTCGACAGTGCAACTGGGGACTTATACCATCCGATGCGATTGTAACATCATCAGCAAGAACATTTTTGGAAAGAAAAAAATATCAAAAGTTCTTGAAAAAAATAATTGAGCTTTATTCAGATGGCCTAAAAGAAGATCCCCAGCTACAGACAGCATTGAATGGAAACAGAGGATTTAATTACAACAACAATTACAATAATGATCGTAACAACGCGTATGACAACTTTAATTATAATTCGCAGAACTACGACCAATATAATCGCAATCGTTTTTCTAATGCTCGGAACGATCGACTGGACAGCGGTTTTACAACCGACCGAACTACAGATAATCTTAATACTTCTGTGCAATATGAGAAGTTCAACATTTTCGAATCGAAACGTTATGGAAGAACAAACTTATTATTCCAAGTAAATTGACAGTTTTTTCCATTTATCATACGTTCATCTTTAGTTTTAATAAAATCTTTACTAATTGTTTTAGGATGTTGCAAAATCTTTAGCTGTAATAAACGAAGACGATCAATCCTTCAGCAAGTATTTACAGAGCTCCATTGATTATATTTATGGATTGCGTGAATGTCCTGTACCTGCAATGACTTTATGTGTAACTTCTGATCCCGAACTTGAGAAATGCATAAAAATGAGGGTAAATATAAAAAATAATGGTATGCTATTTAAATAGTCTTTACAAATTATCCTCCACATTTTCAGATCGCCCTCAAAGCCCAAATTCTGAAGCCGGAGTTAATCTGTAAAAAAATGCATTCCCACATTAACTGTATGCAGTGGATACAATCTGGTAAAGCTGATATTGCTGTCTTTGATGCCGGAGATGTATATACTGCAGGTTTAACATATGATTTGATTCCGTTTATGTCGGAGGTTTATAACCTCGGCGAACCCGAGTACTATGTAGTAGCCGTTGCCAAGGAAGAAGATCGCGACACAGAGTTGACCTATCTAAAGGGAAAATATACTTGCCACACTGGTATAAATACGGCTGCTGGTTGGACATATCCATTGGCACATATGATTTCGAATGGTTGGATAAGACCATATGGTTGCGATTCAATAAGGGCTGCAGCTGAGTATTTCACAAAGTCGTGCATACCAGGAGCCATAAGTAATGAATATAATACCGGCGTACCTTATGACAGTATGTGTGATCTTTGCCACGGAACTAGTTATCGATATTGCCGCCGTGATGCATCGGAAGACTATTACGGTCATACTGGCGCATTTCGATGTCTGGTAGAAGGCGGTGGACATGTAGCTTTTATGAAGCATACAACTGTCATGGAGAATACAGGAGGAAAGCGTAAAGAATGGTGGGCTCGTAATGCTTTAAACGATGACTTTGAACTATTGTGCACCGATGGCAAAAGGGCTGAATTGCAGGACTATAAAAAGTGCAATTTAGGCAAGGTAAAAGCGAATGCGATTGTAACTCGGGGTGGAGTTAATTATAACGAAACTGAGATTAATGCCTACATAAATCTCCTAACTTATGCCCAGCAATTATATGGTCGTAAGAATGTCGATGCTTTTAGTTTCAGCATGTTTTCATCGCCAATAAACTACTACGATCTTATCTTCCAAGATGCGACGCGACAATTGAAAGTTATTCCTCCAAATCAGAGACGTTATGATATTTATTTGGGAAGTGATTTTATGCGGGCCAGGCGTATTACCGATTGTCATGCTGGTTCCATGAAAATATCAACCTCATTCCCTATGATACTGTTTTTAACGGCATCATTAATTTATTTAGTAAGAATCTCTTTTTAAACACATTCATATCAACTTAGAGTGAAACCAAACATTCCAAACAAATTAACATTAAGTCGAACGATATTTACAAAGCTCGAATTGTTTTTAGGTACAAACTCATTGACTTTATATAGCACAACATATTTTAAAACTACAATTACGTAAAAACATAGATATACATAAAATTACAAAATGTATTTTATATACAAGTGCCTTTAAGAAAAACTTTTATAAAAGCAAGCAATTCCGTCCATTTTTGTGTTTGTTTAACATTTTCAAATAAATATAGAAATTTATACAATTTATTTAAATGTGTTTTTATGCTCTGCATAGAAGTTTGCAACTTCACAATGTATTAGTTCCTGGGTCGATCATGTGTTAAACAGTTCATGATGTTTTGATGAGATAAGTCGATCTAGATATATGTTGTGTCCGCTAATTTATCTTTGTCTATATGAAATCATTCTACAAGTCGCAATTAAAGTCCGAAGATTGCATGGGATTGGTGTCAGATTCTCACATTGGATTTTGAAGTGTGTGTGCCCGTGTGCGAAAACTAGGAAAATGTTTTAAACTTTGAATGTAATAAAGTTTAAAATCTAAATTGGTAATTCCTAGACGCCATAATTTTTTCTTAAAGAGCAGACTATTTTGATTTTTATTAATTCGAAAATACACATTCATATTTCAAATCGATATTTAAAAATGTCATTGAAAATGTCATTGTCATAGTCCTGAGTACTACGCCACATGGTAAAATAATTACAATGTAGGACAATATGATTAAAAAAACACAACCCTGAATCCAGAGTATTGTAGCTTCAAATTCACAAATAACAAATGCAACAAGTTGTTTTTTTATTTGACATTTTTCTCGCAATATTGTTATTTGGGAAGAGAATCGCGATCAATACGATTGAATTTATTTATATGTATATAATATGGTTTTAAGTTTCAATAAAATTCAACAATTTTTGAAATTATTTTTTTATTCAAAGCAATAAATACATAAGAAAAAAATGTATTTAGGTGATTGTTATGCCCTACCTTGTCGTTAAAATGTTCAAAATACCGAATATCGGAAGTTACCGTTATATGGGAACTATACGATAATGAGAAGGGACTTGGTCCATTTACGAACTTAACTCGCCTACTGGCGAAATACACATGTGTGCAAAATTTTAGGCTTCTATTTCAATTCGTATGAAAGATACAGACAGATTAAATTGTCTTAGAATTTTACCCTGATCCAAATTTGCAGGGTCGATCATGAATATTTCGACGAGTTACAAACGGAATGACGAAGCTAATATACCATTCATAGAATTGTATTCGTAGCCCCAATAGGTACTTAAGCCAAGATTTCTCTCAAACTTTACTCTTACGACATTCATTAAACTTTTGTAAAAATGTATGTGTTACACTTTTAAACTGTAACGGAATGGAATGACAATTTTTATAGAGTACTAGCTGAACCCGGTGCGCTTCGCCACCCCTTTTGACTTTATATGCATTCAAAATTTTGTTTACGAATATATGTTGGTTCAAAAAAAAAAAATATTGCACTACTTTAATGCGTAAATATACAAAACCATTAGAAACACGGTAACATGACATACATAAACGAAGGGTTCGACCTTCGGATTTATTTATTTCATAGCAAATACCAAGCGTGCAGGAAACTGCAATTTTTTGAAGTTAAGTGGCATTTCTATTGCAATTAGTGAATTCGAGATAGCAACATACTTCCCCGTAATAAGCGTATTTCAAATTAATAGTTGTGTTGCTTTTCAGTGTTAGCCTAAGGCGTTGTGGGCCAATCGTTCTTATTAAAATCATTTCCCAATCTGATCCGATTTAAATATAATTTTAAAAAATTTACTTTTACACCAAATTCCGCCACAACTTTCATATTTCATTGAAATTGGTGCGTCAAATATGTGAAATCGGCCGAGAATATATATATGGGAGCTATATCCAAATCTTAACTAACTTCCAATTAATTGATCACATTTATTATTATAACCACTTTCCGCCACACAATCTGAATTTCCTTGGAATCGGTCATATATATCGTGTTTGGTTCATAACATGTATGAAGTCGGCCGAAATATATATATTAGCTATACCCAAACCTCAACCGATTTCAATATAATTTGGCAATTTTTTTCTGGTGCTAGATTTCGTCTCTCTCGCTTTGGGTGCATCAAATATGTTAAATCAGCGGAAAATATATTTGGGAGCTATATCCAAATCTGAACCGATTTTAATATAATTTGACTAATTTTTTTCTAATCAAAATCCCATCACATATTCCAAATTTTTTTGGAATCGAATGTACATATCGTGTATGGTGCGTAAAATACATGAAATCGGTCGAAAATATATATGAGAGCTATATCCAAATCTGAACCGATTTCAATATAATTTGTCAAACGTATATTCGTTTTAATTTCCGCTTCACATTCCAAATTTCATTGAAATTAGAGATACATAGCGTGTTTGGTGCATCAAATACATGAAATCGGTCGAAAATATATATGGGAGCTATATCCAAATCTAAACCGATTTCAGTATAATTTGACAAATTCATTTTTGCTCCCAATTTCGTTACTTATTTTAAATTTCATTAAAATTGGACATACATATTGTGTTTGGTGAACCGAATCTGAACCGATTTCAATATAATTTGATAAATTTATTTTCGGATCAAATCCCGTTAAACATTCCAAATTTCATTGGAATCGAACATTAATATCGTGTTTAAAGCATCAAATGAACGAAATCGGTCGAAAATATATATGGAAGCTATATCCAAATCTGAACCGATTTCAATATAATTTGATAAATTTATTTTCGGATCAAATACCGTTAAACGTTCCAAATTTCATTGGAATCGAACATTCATATCGTGTTTGAGGCATCAAATGAACGAAATCGGTCGAAAATATATATGGGAGCTATATCCAAATCTGAACCGATTTCAATATAATTTGACAAATTTATTTTCGGATTAAATCCCGTCACACATTCCAAATTTCATTGGAATCGAACATTCATATTGTGTTTGAGGCATCAAATGAACGAAATCGGTCGAAAATATATATGGGAGCTATACCCAAATCTGAACCGATTACAATATAATTTGGCAAACTTATTTTTGTTCCAAATTCCGTTACGTATTCCAAATTTGGAGACTGTATCTTCAACCAATCAATAGATATGTGCATATAAAATCTAAATTTTTGGGAGGTACCTCCGATTCTGATGCTATATCTCCAGTTCCAAGTGGAAATTCAAAAATGTATATAGCCTATGTTACTTTCAGGCGATGTTGCAGCATATATGGAAATTTTCAGGAAAATCTATTCAGCGGTTTTCAAGTCCATAAATTACAAACAAACAAACAAACAAACAAACAAACAAACATACAAACATTTTCCTCTTTTATAGATATAGAAAAGTAGTCCCCAATGCACAGTGGTCGAGGTCGTATGGGAACAGCGGCCAAAAATACTTTCAGTGCACATATCAATATGAATCTTTGGTTATGGTACCTTGATGGGATAAAAATAAAAAATGTGACAAAATGGATATGGTCGATGCATGTTTTGGCATGGTCCCCTTACAACGTACCTCCCGAATAAGGGTTGTTTGTCCAATTCTTGTCACATTTCTACACCAGATTGTAATGTGATTTGATATTTTACGTTCTAAGGAGTTAAAAAATAATCTTACTGAAAATTATTTGGAACGGTCCGCCTTTACCTGCGGGTCCCCCTGTAGAGATACCTCTAAAAATAGAAGTAATTGTTTATATAAATCAATTCCAAATTTGATTTTTGTAAACAAAATAAAATAACAATTCAATATGAAATTAAATCAAAGTTAAATTTTGCACAAATAATTTGTTTGACCCAAGGCCCGATTGAAATTGTAGATAATCGGTCAAAATTTAGATATAGCTCCCATGGCTTGTTTGTTCGGGATACCGTAGTATTTTGTTGTTGCAAAATGGTCAGGCTTATCCCTTTATTGTTGTTTTTATAAAAACAACGTTTGTTTATTAGTGGAGAACGATGGTAATGTTTACCAGGGGGTAAGGCAGGGAATACCTAGGTTTCGGAAAGAGCCACCAATCCTCATCAGTTCCCTTGTTTTTTGTCTGGGATATTCTCCCCAGAAGTTATTTTAAAAATAACTTCTATGACAAAAAACATTTTTTACCCAAGTGACGAGATCGTAAGCTCAATAGAAGAGGAACCAAAGAATTAAATAAAACTAAAATTCTCTTGGAAAGTCTTCTAAATCTTACAACCGCACTTATAAACATTTTCATCTTTCTCCACTTGTTATGCTTTCGTTCAGCCTGAACGAAGTAGCATAACCATGTAAGTTGGTTTTGTAGACAAGGCACGGTCGACGAAGGGGTTTTTGTTGTAACAGACAAAACCAACTTACATGGTTATGCTACTTCGTTCAGGCTGAACGAAAGCATAACAAGTGGAGAAAGATGAAAATGTTTATAAGTGCGGTTGTAAGATTTAGAAGACTTTCCAAGAGAATTTTAGTTTTATTTAATTCTTTGGTTCCTCTTCTATTGAGCTTACGATCTCGTCACTTGGGTAAAAAATGTTTTTTGTCATAGAAGTTATTTTTAAAATAACTTCTGGGGAGAATATCCCAGACAAAAAACAAGGGAACTGATGAGGATTGGTGGCTCTTTCCGAAACCTAGGTATTCCCTGCCTTACCCCCTGGTAAACATTACCATCGTTCTCCACTAATAAACAAACGTTGTTTTTATAAAAACAACAATAAAGGGATAAGCCTGACCATTTTGCAACAACAATATAGCTCCCATATATATTTTCATCCAATTTGCCTTATATTGTGCACCAAACTTGTATCAGCCCAAATAGTATGGAATATACGTGCGACCAGAACTCTGTAACAACCATATTTGGGGAAATATATCAAATATAACTCAGAAATACCCTTGCTAAATTTTATCGAGATCGGTTAATATTTGGATATGGCTCCCATATATATCTTCGTCCGATTTGCTTTTTATTGTGCACCAAACGTGTAATATTAGCCCAAATGGAATGGAATTTGGTACTTACGGCCAAATTGAGCCTGGAAACCAGTATGTCAAATTTGGTGGAAATCGATTCAGATATAGCTATAGCTCCCATACATATTGTTCATCCGATTTGTTGAATTTGCTCTGCATAGCCGTAATGTGGACTCCGTAGTAACGATATTCGGGGAAATATATCAAATACAGCTCAGAAATACCTTTGTCAAATTTTATCGAGTTCGGTTCAGATTTAGATATGGCTCTCATATATATCTATCCGATTTCAAGATAATTCTGCACCAAATGGATAATACAAGCCCGAATTGAAAAGGCGCAAACGTCTCGACAAATTTAGTAGAAATCGATTCAGAGGAGGATATTCCTCCCATATATTAGTTCCTTTGGACTTTTTATTATTACTATAATCATATGATTTAATTCTTACAAATTCCCCATTAAAAACTTTATTTGTTATGTAAGGCTCTACTAAATATGCAAAGTGGTGTAGGGTAACATGAAGTCGGCTCCGCCCAACTTTAAGACTTTCTTTACTGGTTATTGTTTGGTAACGTTCGCTGTCCCGTTATAAAAGGGTCAGAGCTCAGAAGAAGACGGTTAATATGATCTGTGTTTGTTGAAACACGAGACTTTTTTCGGGTATGATTTAGTCGAAACTTTTTTATATCTTTGTTTCTAGACTCCACGGCCTCCTCCTATAATTATCTAATCTATACAATGACAAATTTCTAAAGTCGGGTGCATGTATTAAAGTTTTATGAACTGTGGGTGGAAGATAGTGCCATGGATATCTATTTGTTAACTTTTTAGCAGTTTCCAGTGCAATGGCCTTACATTTTTCAGCATTAATCAGAAGACAATGCTCGCAACATTATTGAACACCCCTCAATTACATCCTTATCAATCCCAAGCAACAAAAACATATTCTATGTCACTAGCACCATAGAACTGACAAAATTGCAGCGAAGTCACTTCAGTATATTGGGCATAACATACAAATCTGACAAAATCTGAAAGTTAAATTAGCACTTTTAAAATCTTAGGGCCATTACTAATGGCGTGAAAAGAATCACATTGCAGGATTCAGGGGGGAAAACAATTAAAACTTTACCTGAAATCCAATTTTATTTTCAAAATTAATTTTAAAGGCAACTCAGATCACTCACATCTTCTATATTATACACAACTACTAAACACACAAATTACTGCACTAAAAATAAGTCAATACCTTGCTTTTCAATAATAATGCCAAGATTTGTCGTTTTAAAATGTATTTAATTTTGTAATACAGTTCTATTTTTACTCCAATTTTTCACTGATCCCACTGAAAAAAGCAAATACCTACATTTTCTCTTTTTTGATGCTATTCTCGAAGTGGGCCGTTAGAATGAAGTCAAGATAATTATGTTTTCTAAAAAGCTTAACCTCTTAAGAGTTCAGGTGTACACATTTGACAATGAATATCTGATTTTCATTTTTTGAATTTTGGCCAATGGCAGCGACCACTGTGCAATGGTATAATTAACTTATTATCTAAAATTTGTCAACATATTCCCGTCGTCCTCAAAACAGCCTATTTTTCAATCAGCTGATGTTCCTGGATAATTTTTATTGAGTTAATTTTTCTACTAAGATTTTGCAAAACTTTCAGTAAGCCAACTTTCAGATGATATGTTCTCTTTAATCGCGCTTAATTACGGGACATTTGGGCTATAGAACAAAATTTTGTAATATTTTGTTCAAATTATTGCAATACATTGCGTTATCGTGAACACCTAATGTAAACAAGACAATAGGAATGCAACTCTGTTTACGTTACACATTGATGATTAACAGAACGAATAACGTGACATTCATCGTTTATATTTAGCAACGCCCACCAAACTCCGTGTTCCTTTGTTATTTGACAGTGACATTTCCCAGTTGGCGATTTTGTTTGGATTGAGTCGGGTCGGTGATTGATTGGGGTCTTCAAATATTTTCTCTTTTAAAATAATTTAAACAAAAAACACCTTTAAAATTAATCACAATGTCTATTAATTTGCGAACTGTGTATGCATTTGCTCGGGAAATGTACCAAAAGAAATCGAACGCTCGCATACAGTATGGAACAGCTGGATTTCGTGGAAAGTGAGTAACATAAAATATATGTAAATATTATGCTTCCGAGAGGTATCTCCACAAAATTCATAAAACACGTATGATCTATTTTTAGAAAAAGTTTACAATGAAATAATTTTATTCCTATAAAGACACACAGGACCCATTCTTAACGTTCCATAACATTGCGTGAATGTACTTCATTTGTTTATGACACATAAGAATGTTGGCTGAGTGCACAAAGAAAAAGTAAGCTGTGTAGCATTTCCATTGTTTGCTCAAGAGCTAAATGCCAAGTGGTCTGGTTTTTTGTTACAACAACTACAATCACACCGATTGGGCACAACCATGGCACAACTAAAATGAGTTTATAACAACACTTTTACTTTTCAAGTTGTTTTACCACCTTAGAGCTCTTGCATGCCACGACGATATCAAGAGATGGAAAAAAAAACTAGTTAAAGTATTACGACTGGAAATCAATGAGCCCAATAGTCATTCAAGCAAAGAAAAAAAAAAACATTAATATTGGACATACAAAAAATCAATATTAGCTCTCCAAAATGATTTCCACATTCTATTCGAATTGGGTCGAATCTGCATTGCTAAAAGAAGACTATCGCTGGACTGATATCCAAGAGTATTGAAAGTCTTGTCAAAAATTAATTTGGGATAATTTTATTTATGACTCGGGCATAACATGAAACCTATGAAGTTTATATATGAGATGTTTTAATTAAAAATGTATTCCGTGATAAGGAAGATTGGCATAAGTTGAGTTTAGGGGCTGTGCTCGGATTGACTTGAAATTTATACTACAGGTAGGTATTTTTAAACTGATTACGGCAATATAAATTTTTTGTGGGGGAAATAACCGGTTACCCGGTTATTGGACCCGAAAGTTCAGATACAATGTTCGGTTTTTATCCGGTTCCACTGAACCGATACAAACAAAATGGGTATCATTGGAAAGCTTATGAAAATACCTATCCAACAAGTGGTCACATGAACCGGTTACAAGAACCGGTTCCAGAGTAATGCAAGAAAATTGATATTTTTTACCAGTACTTTTTGAAAAACCCATAAAAACTCAAAAATGGACCCATTATAAGGTATTAAAATCTACATACCGTATTATAGCCAACAATATTGCCTTTCCAAAATGGTATCATACATGTTGATATCTTTTGTAATTCCGAAGATATTGGCTTTTAAAGTTGTTACTTATGAAAGTAGTATGAGTGAAGCCAAGTTTTATGTCGGGTTTAACGTTTTTGTTAATCTGTTTTGGTATAAAAAAATTGATTAAGAATAAAAGGTGTTTTAATTATAAAAGTTTAGAAAACTATGGATTGCGTAGCCGGTGTTGGACATACATCAGAGGAGAAAATCTCAAGCCCCGGCCGAAGGCCGGCTACCTACAAAGATTACAATGTTTAGAAAAATTAGCGATCGCGTAGCCGGTGTTGGACATACCCCAGAGGAGAAAATCTCAAGCCCCGGCCGAAGGCCGGCTACCTACGAAGATTACGATGTTTAGAAAAATTAGCGATCGCGTAGCCGGTGTTGGACATACCCCAGAGGAGAAAATCTCAAGCCCCGGCCGAAGGCCGGCTACCTACGAAGATTACGATGTTTAGAAAAACTAGCGATCGCGTAGCCGGTGTAGGACATACCCCAGAGGAGAAAATCTCAAGCCCCGGCCGAAGGCCGGCTACATACAAAGATTACGATGTTAAGAAAAACTAGCGATCGCGTAGCCGGTGTTGGACATACCCCAGAGAAGAAAATCTCAAACCCCGGCCGAAGGCCGGCTGTTTAAAAATGCTATAGAGGTTAGATACATTTGACTGGAGAAAAAATTGCAAATTAATGACTTCTATCACTAATATCTTCGGAACTACAAAAGATATCAACATGTATGATACCATTTTGGAAAGGCAATATTGTTGGCTATAATACGGTATGTAGATTTTAATACCTTATAATGGGTCCATTTTTGAGTTTTTATGGGTTTTTCAAAAAGTACTGGTAAAAAATATCAATTTTCTTGCATTACTCTGGAACCGGTTCTTGTAACCGGTTCATGTGACCACTTGTTGGATAGGTATTTTCATAAGCTTTCCAATGATACCCATTTTGTTTGTATCGGTTCAGTGGAACCGGATAAAAACCGAACATTGTATCTGAACTTTCGGGTCCAATAACCGGGTAACCGGTTATTTCCCCCACAAAAAATTTATATTGCCGTAATCAGTTTAAAAATACCTACCTGTGGTAAAAATTTCAAAATGATCAGAGCACAGCCCCTAAACTCAACTTGCTCCGGAAGATTTAAGGCATAAATTGAGTTTAGCTCCACCTGGCGGAAAATTCTGAATTTTTTTTTACCGAAGATAGGTCCTGTTATCCTAATCACAGCGATATTACTTTTTTGGGAATATTAATACTTTATTTTTTACTTTGCTAGTTCTTAACCAATAATCGGTTTTTATTCGTTCGTGAAGCCGGTGTTGGTCATACCTCAGAGGAAAAAATCTCTAGCCCCGGTCGAAGGACGGCTTCTTTAAAAACTTTTGGTTCGTGAAGCCGGAGTTGGACATACACCAGAGGAGAAAATGTCAAGCTCCGGCCGGAGGTCGTCTACTTTAAAAGGCTTTGGTTGGCGAAGCACGTGTTGGTCATACCACAGAGGAGAAAATATCAAGCCCTTTGCTTTGGAACTCTAGAACCGTATATTTCGGGACCCACCTCCTGAAAATGTTTTGTTGTTGTAATCAGGATACAAAAACCGATTATTGGTTTAGAACTAGCAAAGTAAAAAAGAAAGTATTAATATACCCTTTTGTAATCAAGGTATAAAAACCTACCTGTAGTGGCATTTTGAAGTTTTTATTTCGATTATTGGTTTTTGAAAAGGTTGGCTTGGCAAAGTAAAAAGAGGTATTTTTGGAACCCTATATCTTGAGAAATATTGATTTCTCACCCCCAGTCCCCCCAAATAAAATATATTTCAGAATTTCAGGTCTAGAGTATCAGAACGAATGTACGTTTCACAATAAACATAACGTTTTATGCGATACACTTATTAGAATATGAATATTCGTCCAATTACAACCATGGTACAATTGTCAATGTTGATATCATTCAAATTTGAAATTTCTTATTTAAATTTGGGGAACTTTCATATGAATACATGTGGTTAACTTGTATGGTGAAAAACCTCGAACGAATACGTCAAATATTAGATAAGGCTGTTAGGAAAGAAAATAGATCCGTCATGGTACAGACACAATTGTTTTCATGCAGTTATCATTTGAAATCTGGGTTTTACAATGTTTACACAATAGATAAAACAGAAAGTATTCACAATTTATCATTTGTACAGTATTTATTATAAAGATTTCGGCACAAAATATATTTCAATTGACTTGATTTACTTTTACTGTTATCAACAAAACTAATCAAACATTTTTTTACTGTCATTTATAGTGCTGATAACCTGGACAGCACAATGTTCCGCATGGGAGTTTTGGCCACTTTAAGATCCCGTGTTCTTGGTGGTGCTGTTATTGGAGTCATGATTACTGCTTCACATAATCCTGAGCCCGACAATGGTGTGAAACTTATTGATCCCAAAGGAGAAATGTTAGATCCAAGTTGGGAAGTTATTGCCACTGACTTAGCCAACGTGACTGACCAAGAACTTGAAGAACAGGTCGCCAAAATAATCAAGGAAAACAACATTGATGTCAGTTCATCTTCAAATGTCTATGTGGGCATGGATAATCGTTATCACAGTCCACGTCTACTAAAGGCAGTAGCCGATGGTGTTATTGCCTTAAAAGGCAACGTTAAAGAATTTGGAATTGTAACAACGCCAATGATGCACTACTATGTTGTGGCAGCCAATACAAAAGGAGCTTATGGACAGCCGACTGAGGAGGGGTATTATACCAAACTCATAACAGCATTTAATGCGCTAAGAGGCGACAAATTGGAAAACGGCAATTATAGGAACTTGCTATTGTTTGATGGTGCAAATGGTGTTGGAGCTCGAAAAATGTTGCAGTTCATTAAGAGGATGAACAACACACTGAATGTAGAAGTATTTAACAAAGGCGATGGAAAAATCAATCATGAATGTGGTGCTGACCATGTGAAGGTTCAACAAAAAGTGCCTATATGTATGCCAAAAGCGGATCCAAACACAAGATGTGTAAGTGTAGATGGTGATGCAGATCGGGTAGTTTATTTCTTCACCGATGAAAATGGCACCTTCCATCTACTTGATGGTGATCGTATTGCCACTTTATTCGCCGACTATTTGATGGATATGGTTAAAAAATGTGGCCTCGAATTAAATTTGGGCTTGGTACAAACAGCTTATGCAAATGGCGCTTCCACTGACTATATTGTCAATAAACTAAAAGTTCCAGTTGCATGTGTTCCCACTGGTGTAAAGCATTTGCATCATAAAGCTTTAGAATTCGATATTGGCGTTTATTTTGAAGCCAATGGCCATGGTACTGTCATATTCAGCGACAATGCCAAAAACTTAATAAAGAAAGCCGCTGGAGAGGGAAACATTAATGCCAAACAATTCCTATTGATTATCGATGTCATTAATGAGACTGTTGGGGATGCTATATCAGACATGTTGCTTGTGGAAACTATTCTAAATCATAAAGGCTGGGATGTAAAAGACTGGCTGGGCTGTTATGAAGATTTGCCCAATTTGCAATTAAAAGTTAAAGTGCAAGATCGTAACGTCATTACAACAACTGATGCGGAGAGAATTTGTGTAACACCTGTGGGATTGCAAGAAGCAATTAATGGCGCAGTAGCCAACTATAAGCGTGGCCGTTCATTTGTACGCCCATCAGGAACGGAAGACGTTGTTCGTGTCTATGCCGAAGCAGCAACTAAAGAGGTAAATTGGACAAGTAATATATGGTTCTCTCATACCAATACTTATTTCGTTTTCTTTATTAGGATTGTGAAAGCTTAGCCTATGACGTCGGAATTTTGGTGCATAAAATGGCTGGTGGTGTTGGTCCAGATTTGGTGCATCCCAATAGTTGTGTAAAAGCTCACTTCTAAAAGCTCATAGATTTTGATATGTCTCATAATATATTTGCTGCCTGCCTTGAAAAGGATATTTTGTTAAACATAATTTTTTCAACTGACCGATAATGTTAATCTCAATATATATTAGAGACGTGATTTTTATATGTACGTTAGCTGTTTTTTGTAAATTGCCGATTGTGGTATTTTATTATTGTATTTTAGGAGAACACTTTTTATTCAAATGGTTAACATAATATCAAATGTTAGATTTATAATTAGTTTAATGCTGTTCACAATATGCTGAATTTAAATGTATGTATGTATTTCTGTCAAAACGTATCTTAAAAAAATATTTATATCATGCATTTATATACCACAATAATGAGATTATTTGAACTTGAAAGAAAAACTTAAATTTTGTTCCATGATATTACTAGAGAAAATATTCACCGAGTACAGTATCGAGAAGCCAGCGAGCTGCGCGGGCATTTCCAAAGATTGAGTGTTTAAACATTTTTCTTGGAAAATTCTATTTTATTTGTTTGTTGCGAAAGGTATTTCTGGGTACATACATGAGAAGAAGAAGCAAAAAACAACATCATATATACGTTTATAATTAAGAGTTGACGAGATACTACATGGTGGCGATTTATGCACACATATTTCTAACGGATTTGTTTAAAATTCGTTGTTTGTAGTTCGTAATTGGTTTTAGCTCTGGTGGCAGAACATTGTCTATATAGGTCCACGTTTACCTATAGTCTTCTTTTTACGGTAACTCCCGATATTCGGCAGTTCCATGATTTAAGTTTCATTTTTTTATTTAACAGCCAGTGTAGCAGAAAATTCCCTATGTTGGTCTAGGATTTAGTATAGCAACTATATAACGCTACCGCTAACTTTCTGTGATTTTGCGGACTTTTTACTATATGGTAGAGGCGATTGGATCTGCGGACCCGCCTATGGTAGAAGAAAACGGTAGATGCATCAACGCTTAGGAACATTGATATGTCAAAAGAATTCAAATTTCTTTTCAAATATAAGTAGATTTTTATGTGTTTTCTTATACGACGTCATTCAGAGGATATTATAATACAAGTTTTTCAACAATTTTTACAAATACAAATAATTTTTCATTCAACATTTTCAATTCCAAATTTGATTTGACAGTTCATTGTCCCAGCAGCTGTGTCAATGCCAGCCGTGTCCGTAAGGACAAAGCAGAGCAGGCGCACTGTTTCATATCACCCGTTATCGGTAAAAAAAAACACAAAAAACAATCGCAAAGAGATGTTCAATGTCGGTAAGGCCGTATCGCAGTGGTTGCATCATAAACTAATGAATAGTAACGGAAAGTTAGTTTTGTCTTTTTATCCAGGTGGCTCTCAGCACATGAACAACATGCTGAATAACGCAGTCGACCCACTCGACTTCAAAACCCCATTTTATCGTTTTTCAAGAATTCCACTGAATTAATTAATCGATGACATCATGTAAAATACACCGATCCATAGGCAAATGAAGATATAGACAACGAAAAGTTAGTTTTGTCTTTTTATCCAGGTGGCTCTCTTCATGTTTTGCATAGTCAACATGCTGATTTACGCGTTCAACCCACTCGACTTCGAAAAACATTTTATCGTTTTTCAAGAATTTCACTTGATTATTCCGGAATTTTTTGATGTCATCACGTAATTTTCACATTTCTTTTATTATGGAACAATTTCCAACTGACAAACATCCTACAGGTTTTGTTATTTTTAACGTTTTAGAATTGAGTGACTTCAATATTCCCACTCAAACCCCTGAAACGATATAGACGACATCTGCTGATTCGATTTTTTTCGAAGATAAGCGGTGAGAGCATTTCGTTTTCTATATTTTCATTTGTCTATAACCGATATCTTATTATAGAATAGTTTTAAACTGTCGAATATCCTACAGTTGTTGTTAACTTTAACATTTTAGAATTGAGTGACTGCAACATTGTCACTCATACCCCTGAAACGACATATTTATAAGTTTTATTTATACCAGTAAAGAGATGTCAAAAGGGCGGGCCGACATGGAAAAAAGAAAAAAGCAGCATTCCCTTGTCTATATATTCATTGGTCTATGGCATAGACAAACGACTTCGAAAAAACATTTCATCGTTTTTCAACAATTGCACTTGATTATTCTGGAATTCTTCGATGTCATGACGTACTTTTCACATTTCTCTTTGATATCGCCCATTTTTAACTTGGGCATTTTTTGGGGCATTTAAGTTTTTTCTTTTTCATTTAAAGTAAATAGTTACTAACTGCTAGGAGCATATCGGATTTTTAGATAGTTGTAGATAGCGAATAGCTATATATAGTCAAGGTTTTAGCACAGTAAGCCATTCCTGTTAGTTTGTAAGATTATTAACCAAATTAATAAATAGGCAAAATTGAAATTGAAACTTTTCACATTTCTTTTATTGTGGAACAATTTTATTTTTAACATTTTGGGATTGAGTGACTTCAATATTTTCACACATACTCCTGAAACGATATAGACGACATCTGGTGATTCGATTTTTTTCGAAGTTAAACGGTGAAAGCATTTCTTCCTCTATATTTTCATTTGTCTATGGTAAAAACAACGATAATTTCATCATCCTCCTCAGTTTATTCTACGATTGTTACCGTTTTTAAAATCGATTAATAGCCAAATCGAAAGTAGAAATATCGATTACACAGCTGATTTTATTTAATTCGCCGCAGACGTGGTATTTTACGTGGTGCCCGAGCCGGTGAATAACCAAAACAAATTCTTCAAGGTTTCAAGTAAAACTGGAAATAGTTTCAAAAATATGACAACTTTAAAACGGGAGGAGATACTGTTGCTGTTTGATGTCGACGGAACATTGACTGTTCCTCGATCAACAGTAACTCCAGATTTCGAAGAGTTTATGTACAAAGAAGTCAAACCACGAGCTACAATTGGTATTGTGGGCGGTTCAGATCTGGAAAAAATGTTCGAGCAATTGAACGGACATAAAATCCTCGAAAATTTCGATTTCGTGTTCCCCGAAAACGGTCTGGTGCAAATCGACAAAGGTCAAGAGGTTGGCAAACAGAATATTATCAAACATTTAGGCGAAGAAACAATTCAGCGTTTTATAAATTTTGTATTGCGTTATTTATCGGAGCTAATATTGCCATTCAAAAGAGGCACATTTTTGGAATTTCGCAATGGCATGATGAACATTTGTCCAATTGGAAGACAGTGCTCTAGAGAAGAACGAAATATATTTGCCGAATACGATAAGGAGCACCAAGTACGCAGCAAGATGATTGAGGTGCTGAAAAAAGAGTTTGGCGATGTGGATTTAACATACAGCATCGGGGGACAGATTAGCTTTGATGTTTTTCCTAAGGGCTGGGATAAAACATATTCCTTGCGCTACATTGAGGCTAACTACAAATTTAAGGAAATTCACTTTTTTGGTGATAAAACTGAGCCTGGTGGCAATGATTATGAGATTTTCATTGACCCTCGTACAATTTCCCATAAAGTGGCGAGTCCCAACGATACGAAACGTATATTAAAGGAAATATTGGGACTAAATTAATATTACCAAACATTCCAAATGGAACGAAGTGCATTTATCGTGTTTTATGATGTTTATTGTTAAGAAGTGATACCATATGCTTTCCTTTGAATAAAGTTTGCTGTATAAAAGAATAAAATATATAATTAAGAATAAGCTGTACATCTAGTCGGTATCCATTTCAGAATCATCATCTTCATCATCATCATCTTCGTCATCATCATCAGTTTCATCAGAATCACTACTATCGCTATCTATCCAGTCATGAGCATTCATATTGTTTGGAATAATAGCTTTCCATTCATCCAATTTATGCAAATCCAAAGCATAGAAATCGTTAAACGTATACTGTTTGCTATCCTCCTCATAAATGCCACCGTAAATATACAATACACCTTTGCAGACACATAGACCAGGATTCATTCTAGGCGAAGGAACATTTTTGGGTCTACGATTAGGGAATAGACTAGGCACTTTTGGAAGAGCAGGAGTGGAATTCGATGTTGTGGGACCTGCCACGGTTATTGTAAAAATTCCATCAGACGTCACAGTTGTTTGAGGTTTGGTTTTCTCTTCTTCATCCATTTCAATGTCAGTTGGGCTAGTTTTTTCTTTCTTTTCGGGTTTAATTTTTTTTATAATTTCAATTAGACGCCATGACATTGCCGTCAAATCTAACGACAGCAGCTCATCACCAAATTGTCCTTTAACATCTTCTTCGTCCTCATCTATGTCCATTACGCCTCCAAAACAGTAGGCTTTGCCATTTGGGGCTGTACAACACCCTACACTGCTACGGGGTAGAGGTTTGTATCCACCACATTTATTACTAACCCATTTAAATTTGTTTGAGTCGGGTGCATTCTCTGTTGGAAAAAGTTCATATTCAATGCAGTTTTTTTTTTATAAAAACAGAATAACTTACTATCTGGAGTTAATATGTACATATCTGTATGTGTTATACCCCGGTCGACGTCTTTCTTCATTTGTGACTTGGAGTATCCTCCCCAAATTACAATTTTTCCTTCAGGCGTTGCAGTCATACAGCACGCCGATCGGGGTGGGGGAATCACGGCCCCTCCAATTTCTACTTGTAGCCAGGTGTATGATTCTAATGAGAAAATATGCACATCATTGAAATAACGATATGATTGGTTGTTGTCATGGAAGCCGCCAAATACAAAAAGTTTCTTTTTTGCAACAGTCATACGATGGCCACTACGAGCACTAGGTCCATTAGGTGCATTAATCTTTTCCCATTTTCGCGTCTTAAGACTCATCATCCATAAATCTTTGTAATGATAAAACTGCATTTGTGAAGGACTTGCATGCTCACCTCCGAAAACCTAAAGTCACAAGAGGTCCTGGTTTATTAAATATGTTTTGGTATTCTCGAAAATGCTTACCCATAATTGCCCTCCATCCGTGGCAACCGTGACCATTTGGTGACCACTTCTAGGAGCTGGGCCACCAGGAGATTTTACTAGCTTCCATTCGTTCTTACTAATGTTATAGAAGAACAGATCATTATAAACGCATACTCTTTGACCGTTAAAAAATTCGCCGCCAAACAGTATAATTTCTTCTTTTTCCGGATGTGCTACCAGGGAAAAACTTGATCTGGGAGTGGGTGGGGTGGCACAAACTTCTTCTGTTACCGTTTTTATTCTAGCCTCTTCGGCTTCCAATTTGGCAACCAAATCGGCAATGTCTGCCTAATAAAGAAATCTTTCAATAAGTTTTGAAAACAAAGCAATTGCTGTCAATTACCTCGCCCAACTTTTCTAGCATTTTCTTTTGTTTAGCTGCCAATTTTTTATCTGTCTTCATGGCGGTTTTTTCAGCGCCTTTTCCTTTTTTCTTGTTTTTATCCTTTTTACCCATTTTTTTTTGATATTTAAATAAAAAGTTTGCTGTTTCTTTGTTTAACCGGTGGACTTCCTTTCCACTCAACGCAGATATGCACGTGTATGATATGTTTTGACATAAACATACACACAGCCCCTGAGACAGTTGTCAAATTGTTGTTTACGAATGGAGCGAGAAAAAGGCAGCAAGAGTTTATACACACGTTTACATTATGCCTCTACATCATATTTAAGAAAATCGGATAAATTTAGATTTATGTTTAAATGCTACAAAATAGATATGATTGCATGGTACAAGCATGGTAGAAGAATAGATGGTAGATGCATCAACGCTTAAGAACATTGACATGTCAGAATTTTTTCAATGTATTTTCAAAAATAAGTAGATTTTTAAATGTTTTTTTTATACGTCGCCAATAGGAGGTAGTTATATTCATGGTACAATAAAAAGGTAAGGTGAAGCAAACAACTGATTACAATTTTTTTTGTATGTATTTATTGTTTTGAAAAATAAAACAGAATATTTTCAAAATCAATGATTGGAAGACGCGAACATTACGGGACGCGCATTGAAGCTATTCGCCAGTTTTACCATGTAATTCAAAGATCCAACTATTAACATCATATTCTTAAAAGAAAATCCAGGCATTTCATTCATTTTTCGCGCTGTTTCACTGATTTTAAAAATGAAAAATATTGAATAAATGAAAACAACTTGTTCGTATGCAAATTTGACAGAAAGCGGGCATAGCCTCAGGGCTGTATGTCTGTAGTTTTACGAAGCTGTTCTACCTCCTTATTTCTCTCAAAAATATGAGCCAAACTGTTCAATCTTGCAACTTCATAGCTAAACTGGTTTATAGCTTTGATGCGTGAGCCGCGGTGTACATGTCTTCCAATCATTGGTTTTGAAAATATTTTTTTTTCATTTTTCAAAATAATACACAAAATTGGCAGAAGTCGGACACACTTAGAAAAAAAATGTAATTAGCTGCTAGCTCTACCTTACCTTTTTATTGTACAATGGATTCATCGACGCTTGGGAACATTTATATGTCAAAATATTTAAAATGTTTTGTCAAGAATGAGTAGATTTTTATAGTTTTTCTTATACGAAGGAAATCGGAGCTTGTTATAAAATGCATTTTTCAATAATTTTTACGAATTTCAATAATTTTTCATTCAAAAATTTCAATTCCAAAATGGCTTGACAGTTCATTGTCTGGATCAGCGTAAAATTCTAAGACAATTTAACAATCTCCGACTGCCTGTTTGTCTGTTGTAATCACGTTATCTTTCGAACGAATTGAGATAGAAAGTTAAAATTTTGACATATTTGTATTTTCCAAGAAGGCAGGTTAAGTTCGTAAATGGGCCATGTCGGCTCATCTTTTCGTATAGCCCCCATGTAATGGTACCTCCCAATATTCGGTATTTTCATGACTTTAGGGACATTATTCAACGGAATCGTTTTAAATTTCGTATTTAAAGTTATAAAGGGTAATACAGCCTATGACAAAAAATTTCGTATGCTGTTCCACGTGTTAATATAGTCCCCACATAACGGTTTTCATTTGAGTGGTAGTTTTCAATTTTTTTGGAAATATTCCAACTTCCGTTTAAATTGTGGATGCTATTAAAAGTTCGGCTCGGTTGAACTTAGCTTCTTTTTAATTGTTTAATTTATCGCGAGTGATACAGTTGCAATGAGCGTGTAAGCATTTTCAATCTCTCACGAACATAAGCATTGAACGGATAACTTCGCTACAAGCGTCGTCTATTTGAAAACACAAAATGAGCTCATGCGAGAAGACCGTATTTTTAACCTTTCGCGAGAGAATTTTTGCGCACCCTGTTTTCTTCCTCTTTTGTTACGTATATATATATCTGTGAATGAAAATGAAACAAGGTAGAAGAATACGGTTAGATGCACCAACACTTTAGAACATTGATATGTCAAAACATTTTTAGTTTTTTTTTTAATATGTATGTATGTTTTCCTCTTCGGCGCCATTCGAAGGTTGTTATGATATGATTTTTTTTTAACAATTTTTACAAATTTGAAAAATTTTTCATTCTCATAATTTTTCATTCTTCAGACTGCAGTCATTTCTAAGCCACTCGTCCGACAGCTGTTAAGATTATTCCAGTGACTGCTCATTATATTGTTTACAAGCATACAAAAGCATTTTGGTGAGAACTTTCCAGAAAAAAGGTTGTTCGTGATGGAATTCAAGCGTGATAGTGTGATTTCTTTATATTTGGCTATAAAATCACAAGTGGCTATCGTTAAAGCACTCGAGCATTTAAATGTGAATAAATCTTTTGTGTCTCGTACCGTACTGTGATACTGGGAGCGTAGCCCGTCAAGGAAGTGGACAGAAGAAAACAGCAACATCAGCAGAAATGGTTCGAAAAGTAAAGAAACGACTTGATCAAAACTCGCGGCGCAGTGGCCGAAAAAATTCGGAAAAAATTGAAAAATGTGCTAGGGGTAAAGCTACTGAAATTCCAAAAAGTGCAAGAACTTACACCGAAACAGAAATAAAATTGACTCAAAAGAGCTAAAGAGTTGCTTCGCTTGGCCGAAAGTGGTGAACTGACGAATTTGGTTTTCTCCGATGAGAAAACATTCGTTGTCCAGCAGTTTTAAAACAAACAAAATGATCGTGTTTACTTGCCAAAGAGGCCAGCTGAAAATGTGCACCTTCGGTTGGCTACCAGAACTCAAGCGACGGCTATGGTGATGGCGTGGGCCGCCATAACAGCCGATCGTCACTCTCCGCTCGTATTAATTAACCGTGGCATCAGAATAAATTTCTAATCGCGAAAATATTCTGTAGGGTGCATTAAAGCCTAGGGCAAGCGAACATTTTGGCCGCAGACCATGATACTCTAACAGGACTCAGCACCATCGCACTCAGCACGTGCCACTCAAGAACGGTTACAAAATGAGGTTCCTCGCTTCATTTCCAGCGCACAATGGCCACTAAAATCTCCGGATACCAATCCGTTAGACTATTGTGTCTGGTGTATTTTGGAAAGCAATGTTGGCACAAAAAAATATCATAGAGTCTCCCACTTCAAGCAAGCGCTTCGCCGGAAATGGGCTTAAATACCGCAGAGCAACATTCGGGCAGCGTGTGACGGTTTCATTGGCCGTTTGAAGGCCATAATTCGTGCCAAATGTGACAAATTCGAACAAATCTAAACTTTTCTAAAATTTGATGCTATTTCCGACATTTTTTTGCTTTCATTCAATAAAATTAAAAAAATGTAAAAATTATACGTTTGAATTTGTTGCAGTTTTCTGATCTCACCATGTACACATAACCGAAGATGAATTCAAAAAACAAGTCGGTAAGTTTACATGTTATATTTATTGAGATTGATGCAATTGTTAGTAAATATACATTTAGGATGCTCCAATTAGAAAATATATTTTTAAAATTAAATTTATTTATTTTTTATTTATAACTACTAGTTGTTCGTTTAATAATTTGTTAGTCATGGCTTAATAACTAATGTATCAAAAACATGTTTATTGTTCATGTTAAATAATGTTCGAGCTAGAATGGGGTCTTCGGGACCGTTAATATTTCGTTGATTTGAGATTGCTGCTGCTTAGGGAACTACGACCGTTTATCGACCAATTAGAATCAAAACCACATGCCGAATCCGAGTCCGAATCAACAGTCAGGCTGTGGGCCACAGCACCTAAGCCCAAGGGTGAACGTAATTGATTGGGTGTCGTTGGCATACTACTGTAGCCAGTATTGAAATTAGAACTTGATGTCGAAGATATGGAATCTCTGGGTGAATCTGTTGTATTGGATGTCAAAGAAGAACGTTTTGCGTTCTTTTGGCGTTTCTTAACACTATCTAGAACTTTTGGTGGTGGCATTAGGGATTCATCATCGTCGTCGTCATCATCATGTGTCACATTGTTAATATTAGACGACGTACCATTTATGTTGTCGGCAGAACCCCATGATTTATGCAGCAAGTCGAATTGTTTACTATTAATGGGTGCACTCGCTCTCGAGCCCGGTGCTAGGTGGTGCATTGACGATGGTGTGTTCTTTTTTGCCATCATTGTTGAGGATTTTTTCATCATCATCGGATGCAGATGATGCTGATTCCGCATCGTACCAGCGTGATGAAGATGATGTGGATAGTGATGGTGACGATGGGGCCGCTGGTGAGGGAGACTTGCTGTTGAGGCTGCGTGTGGATGGTGATGATGCGGCTGTGCCGGCATTGAGCTCCCATTGCCATTGCCCACACCCAAGAAGTTGCTGAACGCTTCGGTCGTTTTCTTCACTCGGACATTCAAAGAGCCAATCCGTAGGAATCCCGAATCTTTTTCGGCTGAAAGAGGATAGAGAACATTATTTATTTTGAATATTGAAGAATGCATGATTATTATACGAAAGAGTTGTTATGTTTCCCAAAACAGTGACGAATTTTATAGTTTGGAACTCCTCGGATACGAAATCCTCGGAATTTTTATTAAATATTGTAAATTTGTTATTCTTGTAATCGGAGGTTCAATTCTCGTTTAATGAAAATGTGAAATAAAAACTTTACAAAAGTCCGAATTTGTATTAGGCAAGTTTACTTGTGGCAAGTCTCTTTTTGTAGGAGAGGTAAGGGGAAAGGAAGTGGCAAAAAATTGTTCGTACTGCCAATTTTCTGCCAATTCCTTGTGTTTTATTTTTATACAAAAATATAAAAAACAATGACAGTAAAAGTAATAATGAAAAACGAAATTGCTGAAATGAAATTGCCAAGTATAAATGCAAGAGGCAAGTTCAAAGGAGAACGATAAAAATTGTAGCAAGAAAACTCGCCCTGGCTAAATCGGCACGAAGGACATAAATTAAAAAATAAATATTTTATAAAGGAAAATGTTTTTATTTTATATTTTCAAAAATCCAGTCTCAGAGCTGCACACTAAAATTATTTTCTTCAATTTTCTCCCCAATTAATTGCTAAGTATATAATAGGCCTGTCTGGTTACTTTTTTGTTTGGATAAATGGTCGACCAACTTCTTTCTGAGATAAAAATGTCGTTTTATTTTCCTTTGAAAACTTACAAAACATGAATTGAAGAAGGAAACATGAAATAGGAGGGCAATTCTTCAGTTTCAGAACTGCATTAAAATATAGAAAAAAATAACAAAACAAGTCAAATAGTGTCAGTCGGTTTTGCCGACGGATGTATACCCCAGCATTGAGTTATGATTATTCTAACTATTGAACCATTATGTGGGAGGTTCCGAAGTAGTTGGCCAATTCGTATCTGACCTAAGTTTGATATAAATATTACAACACGCCGTATTTGGACTATATCGTCTACTTCGTATACTTTATATGAGATATGTGCAATTTTTTGGAAATCGTTCCACTTCAGCTTATACAGATAAAAGTATAGGTAGGTGCAAATTTAAGGAAATCGAACATTTATATCCAATTTTATACGAAATCAAAATTCCGATTAATTACATATTCATATCCGATTTCTGGCTAAGGGAAATATTTGAATGTATGTATCAAGTTGTATAGAATTGCCCACTTGTTTCGCAATTTTGAGAGATATAAGTATTGAAAAATGTGACACTTTATGGTTGAGGTACCACCAGAACGGGTTGGCAGATATCTTTCATCTTCATAACAGATTTTGCGTAACCAAAAATGTTTGGATGTGTTAAATTTGGATGCTTATTTCACGTTTTATGATCGTTTTGTTTATCAAAATGTTGTACCCATTGTAGGGGAAGTACCAGAAGGAGTGCGCCAATATATCGACATTACACAGCAGATCTGTGTTAGTAAATACTAAAGGTACCAGAAAAAAGGGTCCGATCTCTACCATTTTTATAACAGATCTTGTTTTGATAAAAATATGGAGAAATATGGAATGGAATCGGATGTTGATTTTGTGTTTAGGAGCTTAATTGATATTCAAAATACCGATGTATCCCATCTTCACAGCAGATCTTGTG
Organism: Musca domestica; assembly: GCF_030504385.1. NCBI lineage: Eukaryota > Metazoa > Arthropoda > Insecta > Diptera > Muscidae > Musca > Musca domestica. The sequence goes on along the minus strand of NW_026712296.1, from coordinate 9,656,996 downwards.
TAAGTAGAAATAATGAGATGTGTGAAATGCGAAGAGAACCGGATGCTTATTTCGGAACTAATAATCGTTTTTCTTATTCGAAATTTTGACCCTGTGTGGGGGAGGTACCAGAAGAAGGGAACCGATATATTCCACCTTCACGCCAGACCTTGGGTAAATAAAAATATTGTGATGTGTGTAACTTGAAGACAATCGGACCCATACATCACATTTTATAAGAGTTATAATTATTCAAAATTTTGACCCTTTGTGGGGGAGGTCCTTGATGGAGTGTGCCGATATTGTTCAATTTCGCACCTGATCTAGAACTGATACCAAAAAATATTGTGATGTGTGTATCTCCGATCTAAGTTTGATAATAATATTATGAAGTACCAAGTTTGATATTACGATATTACGATGTACCAAAATCGGATACTCCATTGGAGAGTTATCGTGCCAGCCAGCCTGACAGACAGGCTGACGGCCGGACATCGCTAGATCGACTCCAAATGTCCTGAAACGGATTTGGTCCAAAGAGACCTAGGGTCTAAAACCGTTATTTCGATGAGGCACGTTTTAGCCATATCAAATGATATATACCCCCTCCAGCCATATGGCTGAGGGCATAACCATGGTACAATAAAGAGGTAGAACAGCTTCGTAAAACTATACAAATACAGCCCTGAGGATATGCCCGCTTCCTGTTCAATTTGCATGAAATACGTTGTTTTCATTTATTCAATACTTTCTCTCATTTTTAAAATCGGTTAAACAACGGGAAAATTAATGAAATGCTTGGATTTTCTTTCAAAAATATGATCTAAACAGTTTTATCTTTTAATTCCATGGCTTTAATGCGCGTCTCGCAATTTACGTGACTTCCAATAATTGACTTTGATTATGTTCTGTTTTTATTTTTCAAAACAATTAATACATACACAAAATTGGCAGAAGTCGGGCACACTTAATAAAAAATTTTAATCAGCTGGTAGCTCTACCTTACCTTTTTATTGTACCATGGGTATAACTAGTTGATCTTTGCAGGTTTGTTGCAGTACTGCAACACGGCAATTGCTTTAGCGAAAAATCGTAACATTTTTCAACCATAATCGCCGAAAACATAATTTTGTTTATTTTCTATTTTATTCAAAACAATACATATTCTTTGTTTATGTCTTTTTTTTGACAGAATGGGGCAAACACAAGAAAAAATTGTATTTAGGAGGTAACTTTAATTCACTCCTGTCATTATGCAATGGGAATAACCAGACAAACCTAATATCTGTTAAAGGCTACATTACACACGATGTTAGAGTCATATGTAAAATTACTTTTATACCATAGCATACATTAATTTAAATATACTAAAAGTATGGAAAATTAATAAACTACAAGTTTATTTATAGTTAAGTATATTAAGTAGATTATGACTCGTTTTTATATATTTTCTTTATAGTCCGGAAAAAGTAAAGCTTAATCAGGTTTTCATTGTTACATCTTTCCTTTAAAATAAATTCATTTTTCAGAGATATGGCAAGCTTTTTGTAAAAGTAACTGATAGTCACTGTATTTTTGTACAGTGGCATCTTCATTTTAGTTTAAACACAATACATTTTGCTGTTATTGCCATGTTATCAATATAAAATAACATGAATTCAGTAAACTTTACGTCAAAGGATAAAGGGAAGATGATCTGATCATTTGCTTATCGGACAGTTCATATCATGATAGAAGAATATAGATAGATGCATCAACACTTGGGAACATTGATATGTCAAAATTTTTAAAGTGTTTTGTCAAAAATAAGTAAATTTTTATATGTTTTCTTATACGACGCAAATCGGAGGTGGTAATGATATGTACTTTTCAACAATTTTCACAAATTTCAATAATTTTTCATTCACGATTTCAAATTGGGTTTGACAGTTCATTGTCCCAGCAGCTGTGTCGATGCGACTACCTGTATTCTTCTACCATGGTTCATGTTTAAATTAAGCTTGTAATGATGAAAAATGATTTATTTGTCCGACAACATCATTTTGTTATTTATATAATGTTAATATAACAACAATAGCATTATTCTTCTTTTCTTTATAACTCACCTGATGGTTTTCTCTTTGCCTTGATTTCTGTAAAATATTGAAAAATCGGAATTAACGTTTACATATATTTAAATTGTAAAATAAAACATACAAAAATGTTAGAAGCATTGGCTGTAAAAATGAATAAATATGTAAAAAACGGGTACATGCGGTGCAGAAAATTTATGAAAAACAAATTTAAAAGCCAACAATAACTTACCATGTGATGATAACATATTTTTATTGCAAAACCAACAATAATACACATATATAACTGTGCAAATATAAGACCAAAATTTAAAGCATTCACAACACGGGTTGGTTGTTGAAACAAAGCCAAATAATGATATTTTTAATATTGTTTAATTAATTATGATGATAGCTAAATTAATTATAGTAAAATTAAATATTATGAGTATTTCCAGATATCTAAAAAATCCTTTGCAATATAACGACTTGCTAAAAAAATCCAGTCAAGTTGAATTTTTTGTCCGCTACTATGGTTGACAGTGTGATATAATAACACAGGTAGCCTCATCTAAGAATACAACCCATTGTATTTAAATGTTGCCAAAGGTAAGTTAGTAAATTTTTTTTCATCAAAGACATACTGCAAATCTAGTCCAAGTAAAGATTCCTTTCGCTAAAGTCAAAAACGTGATATAATTACACAAGGTAATCTCATTTGAGAATTCGCTAAAACAGATTTATAAATTTGAATGCTATTAAAGGTAAGCTTGTGAGATGATTGTCATCATATGTTTGAATGTGGTCACTTTGAATTATTTTCCCACGGTTGAAAGTTTATTGCATGGGATAATAATACCAGTACTTGGTAATGAGAAAAAAGCTCTTTGGCTTTATTTTTTTTAGAAATAACCCATGTTTTTCCAACCTAACGGTATTCTGCATTAGTTTGTTCCAATTACATTTTAGTGGCTTATTCGTCTTATGTGGCTGGGCTAAGTTCAAAAACAAAACGAATTACTTTGACCTGAAAGAACGAACAACCTGGTAAAAATATAAAACTAGGTGGCAACCTTGCAAAATCAACATATAAGACAATCTAATTGGAAATATTGGAAATTCGTTTTCGTATACGAAAACATTGCAAAAATTGCAGCCAAATTTAATTTTAACAAGTTAAATAGTATAGTATAGGATGTATTCTAACCGTTGACCTTTTATGGGGGAGGTCCGAAGCAGTAGGCCAATATTGTCCAATTCGATTAATTGCATATTCATATCAGCTTTCTGGCTAAGGGAAATATTTAGACATATCAATTTGTAAAGAACCACATGTTATGACTGATATAAGTATTGGAGATTGTGACCCTTCGTTTTTGAGGTGCCAGAACGGGTAGACAAATATCTATAATTCTCATAACAGATTTTGCGTAAGCAAAAATGTTCGGGTGTGTGAAATTTGATTTTTTTAAAAATTTTGAACCCTTTGTGTGGGAAGTTCCAGAAGGAGTGCGCCGATATATGCCATTTTTACAGCAGATCTTGTGTAAGTAGAAATAATGGGATGTGTGAAATATAAAGAGGTTTTATTTAATTTGGATTTAATAATCGTTTTGATTATTCGAAACTTTAACCTTTTGCCACAAGAAGAAGTGGCCCGATCTCTACCATCTTTTTAACAGATCTTGTGTTGATAAAAGTATTGAGATTTGCCAAGTCTGAATAGAATCGGATTTTAATTTTGCGTTTTAGCAGCTTCATGGATATTCAAAATTTTGAACCCTTTGTTGGGGGAGTTCCAGAAGGAGTGCGCTGATATATCCCATTTTCATTGCAGATCTACTGTTAGTAAAAATAATGTGATTTGTGAAATATGAAGAGAACGGGACGTTTATTTCGGATTTAATAATCGTTTTGATTATTCGAAACCATCCATACCCGACATCCATCCATCTTCATACCAGACATTGAGTTAATTAAAATATTGAGATCTGTGAAATTAAATCAAAATGTTGACCCTTTGTGGGGGCGGTACTTGAGGGGGTGCACCGATATTATCCATTTTCGCACCTGACCTAGAACTGATGCACATATTAGGAGTTGCAAAGTTGGAGCAAAATCGGATTATCCTTTCTCACTCTGTGTAGTAAAATATTTTCTTTTAAAATGTTGTCCTTTTGTGGGGGAGATACCAGAAGGAGTTCGCCAATGTTGTTCATCTCCGAACACGATCTAAGTTTAATAATAATATTACGATGTACTAGGTTTGGACCAAATCGGATACTCCCTTCGAGAGTTATCGTGCGCACCAGCCAGCCAGCACGGAAGGATATCGCTAGATCGACTCCAGTGTCCTGAAACGGATTTGGTCCAAAGAGACCTAGGGTCTAAAACCGATATTTCGATGAGGCACGTTTTGACCGAATCAAATGATATATACCGTCTCTTGCCATATTGTTGAGGGTATGAAAAATTGGCAGATTTTCTGCTACTACAATTTACTTGGACAATTTGTATCTAATGAACATTTAGCTGCAGTTGTACAATGTTTTCGGGAGCGATTTTCAAATAAAATATTGCAAAATGCTGAAAGTAGTAGATTCTTGTGTATAAGAAGGTAAAGTTATTTAAAATAAGCATAACCAACTCTGCATTTTCTGCAATTTACCTTGTCAAATTTTACCGCATAGAAAACTAGTCCCCATATCTGATTTGTGTAAGTACAATGGATCTATAAATATATATTTTGGCAATGAGATGTTGTCAAATGAATAATTTAAAAAAAAATGTAAACATATGATTGCATCACGTAACCTTCATATTTTATCATATATGATCCCTGAATGTTGAAGAACAATCAAATCGATTTGACTAATGTAAGTCTTTTAAACCTTATTAGATTATTGCAAAATGGAAATACCCCAACAAATTATTTTCAACAAAGGTTAGCAAAAATAAACAATAATTGTCATATTAAAAAAAGCATAATGCATTCGACTTGTTGTACAACAAATCGCAAATAACAAAAATCTGAAAGTTTAAAATGAAAGGTGACATTAAATATGCGCAAAAAAGAATTAATTGTAATTATTAATCAACTGAAATCGCTTGAGTCGGCAAACTGTCAATGGAATTGCGCGCGCCATGATTATGATTATCCACTTGCCTCCAGGTGCCGTATCCACTGTTGATCAATTGTTGGCGCATTGCTTGGATCTCTGAGCGAGTACAAATCGGAGTGCAATCAATGCATTTATTTGTCCATCAAAATTGGCAAGTTCAATTTGGTGCATTCGTTGGCAGATAGAAGATTTCACGATGCCGATGAAGGTTTCGGGGAAGAAGAGAGTGCATTGAAAATAAAATTTTTTTTTGTTTTGTAAAATTTGCAGGAATAGAATAAAAATATAAGATTTGACAGGTACTGGCATTAATATTTTTTAGTCACTTTGATTGTGTTGGTTGGTGTCATGGTACAATAAAAAACATGTTTGTAGAGCTTCCAGTTGATTACAATTCTGGTCTGAGTATGCCCGTCTTCTGCCACTTCTGTATTTCTTGTTTTGAAAAATGTTACAGTCATATGTAAAGTGACTATTTCAAGAATTATTTGCAGCATTTTTATGGCCTACCTTGAGGCGCTCCCAAAAAAGATTTTTATCTAAAACACTTTACAGTATAAGTTAATATTGTCATACTTTAGGTTTACAATATATAAAATAGAATATGAAGGGTAAGAAAAAAAAACTGAAACAAAGTCAAACACCATAATTTTGACATTTTTTTTTTAAATTTTATTGAATGAAAGCAAAAACTTGATATGCGAATAATATGAGCTTAAAACTTGAGGATTTGTATTCTATGAAAATATGAAATGAAAAATATTTCCTTGTTGAAAAATGCTTATTATAATAAGCTTTGATTCGCGTCGTACAAGAAAACATACAGGGTGAGATAAAAACTGCAACAAAGTCAAACGCCATAATTATTAAAATTTTATTTAATTTTATTGAATGAAAGAAAAATATGTCGGAAATAGCATCTAATTTTAGAATAAGTTTAGATTTGTTCGAATTGGTCACCCTTGGCACGAATTATGGCCTTCAAACCGTCACACGCCGCCCGAATCTTGCTCTGCGGTATTTTGGCCTTTTCCCGGCGAAGCGCTTGCTTGGGGTGATCGACACTTTGGCATTGATTTTGGTGGCCATTGTGCGCTGGAAATGAAGCGAGGAACCTCCTTTTGTAACCATTCTTGGGAGATGCGTTCTGAGTGCGATGGTGCTGAGTCCCATTGGAATGTCCGAGGCCTGCGGTCAAATTGTTTGTTCGCCCAAGGCTTTAATACACCCTCCGGAATATTTTCGCGATAATATTCGGCATTTATTCTGATGCCACGGTCGATTAATACGAGCGGAGAGCGACCATCGGCTGTTATGGCGGCCCACACTATCACAATGGCTGGCGCTTGAGTTCTGGTGGCCAACCGAAGGTGCACATTTTCAGCAGTCCTCTTTGGCAAGTAAACAAGATCATCTTGTTTGTTTAGAAACTGCTGTGTCGCGGGTTTCGATCAATTTCTGCTGATGTTGCTGCTTTCTTGCGTCCACTTCATTGACGTCGGAGTGATGATACGAGTGATGATACGAGACACAAAAGATTTATTCACATTTAAATGCTGTAGTGCTCTAACAATAGCCACTTATGGTTTTCCAGACAAATATAAAGAAATCACACTATCGCGCTTGAATTCCATCACAAATACCTTTTTTTCTGGGAAATTCTCAAGCAAAATTCTTTTGTACGCTTGTAAACAATATAATGAGCTTTCACTGGAATAATTGTAACAGCTGTCAGACGAGTGGCTTAGAAATGACAGCAGTCTGAAGTTGGTTGCAGTTTTTCCATCTCACCCCATATGTAATAGCGTTACTTTTAAGTTTAAACATTTGTGGAAGCTCCTCAAAGTATGCTATAAATATGTAAAATTAAAAATTTGTCTCAGAAAAAGTCACTTAGCAATATGACTCTAACAACATGTGTTATCGGGACTTAAGTTCTTTCGAAAGAAGTTAGACTAAAGTTGGCTGCTGAATTCTTTTGTGTTTTTTCTAAAGAGGTATTAAATTTCTTTATGAGGCAAAAAAATTGAAAACATTTTAATTTTACTTTAAAAGATAACATATGTAGAAAAGATAACATATGTATTTGTAATCTTTACAAGAATTACAAAATGTACAAATTTATCGTGAAATTATTAGCTTCTCTGAAAAACATTGAAAAAATATAAGAAATAAAACTACTGATTTACTAAAATTTTTGACAAAATTTCAGCAAAATTATACAAATTTTTCGATAACAGTACGCTGTTGCACGACATTTTAACTACTTGTGACAGAAAGCGGGCATAGTATCAGAGTTGTATTTCAGTAGTTTTTGCAAAACAGTTTTGCCTACTTATTGCACCACGGTAGGGTATGGCCCATCGATCCAATGTAGAGTGTTTATTGTTTTGTCATCCAGATGAGATTTATATATGTTTTTTGTTAGCTATGTGTGTGTCTCGTTGGTATTAGAACTTCAAAAGGTCAACTGAACAAGCAAGTTTGGTCATGCACATTATTATGTTATTTTTTAAATTTATATTCGTAAATATTGTATCAAAAATGTACAGTAGTTATTAAAAAGCTATCTCTCCAAATTATCAAAATAGGCTGAAAATACCCCCAGACTTATAGCTATAGGCAATACATACATATATATTTCATTTAAACGCTTAAAAATGACAAATTTTGTGCAGGTGTAAAAATTTGGAGTAAACTTCTTGAACGATAATAAATTATTTAATTGCAGTAAATACACATTTTTATACCCTCCACCATAGTATGGAGGGTATATTAAGTTTGTCATGCCGTTTGTAGCACCTCGAAATATATATTTTAGACCCCAAGGTATACATATTATTGATCAGCATACAATTCTATGTCGATTTAGCGATGTCCGCTCGTCTGTCCGTCTTTGGAAATCACTCTAGCTTTCGAACGAAATGAAGCAGGTTGATAAAATTGTACTTAAATGTATATTATGTCTGCAGGATTTTTGGTATTGAAAATGGGCTATATATGTCCACGTTTTGGTGTAGCCCCCATATAACGGCACCTTCCAATACTCGGTATGTTGATGATTGTAGCGACATTATTCACAGGAATTGTTCCAAATTTAGTATTTGAAGTTCGTAATGGATATTACAGCCTATTACAGAAAATTGTCTGTGCAGATCCACGACTTCCTCATATAACGGTACCTCCCGATTTTCGGTATTTTGATGATTTTAGCGACATTATCCACCGGAACTGTTTGAAATTTGGCATTTGAAGTTCGTAATGGTCACTACAGCCTAAGACAGGAAATTGTCTGTCAAGGTCCATGCCTTTCTATAGCCCCTATCTCTTTTGATGATAATAGCGACATTATTGACCGGAATTGTTTTAAATTTGGGATTTGAAATTCATAATGGATAATACAGCCTAAGACAAAAAATTGTCTGTGCAAGTCCACGTCTTCGTATAGCCTCGCAAATAACGGCACCTCCCCATATTCGCTATTTTGATGATTTTAGCGACATTATCCACCGGAATTTTTGAAATTTGGTATTCTAAGTTAGTAATTAATACTACAGCCTATGACAGAAAATTGTCTGTGCAACTTCACGTCTTCGTATAGCCCACCATACAACGGCACCTCTCGATATTCGCTATTTTGATGATTTTAGCGACATTATCCACCGATTTTTTTCAAGTTTGGCATTTGAATATGGTAATGGCTTATGACAAAAGTTTCCTATGCAGGTCCACGTCATCGTATAGATCCAATTATAACGGCTACATTCGGTATTTTTAAGATTTGAACAGAATTTTTAACGGGTTTTATTTTTCTGTATGTTTACTTCTTCTTCAAGATTTGACCTTCTACTTCTTTCTCAGAGAATAAAGTAGTTTCATTCTCTTTTTTAAGAAAACTGTTACAAAATAGACTTGTGTCATTCCGGAATGAACTTGGTCAAAGGAACTACTTAGCGAGTGAGACGATCGAAATATTTCTCAATTTTAAAAGCCCACGAATATATTTATATTCTCCACCTTTAAAAGGAGGGTATATACACTTTGTCATTCCGTTTGTAACATCCCTAAATATTCATCGTAGACCCCATAAATTATATATATTCATGATCAGCGTAAACTTCTAAGACGTTGGCCGTCTGTCGGTCTGTTGAAATCACTATACAGCCCACATTATTGAACGTAGAGCTTCAAATTTTGGCAGAACAATTTGTATTGTGTCTCGGATGGTTGGTATTGAAAATGAGATATATCGGTCCACGGTATTTTGATCATTTTTGCCACTTTTTTCTACGGATTTGTCTAAAAATTGGTATTTGTGGGACATAATGGGTTCTAACTCCGGTGGCGGAACATAATATATACAGTTCCACGTTTTGGTATTTGATGATTTTTGCCACATTTTTTCACTGATTTGTCAAAAAATTGGTATTTGTTGGTGATAATGGGTTCTAGGTCCGGTGGCGGAACAAAGTATATATAGGTCCACGTTTTTGTATAGCCCCCATATAGCTGTACTACCGATAGTCGGCAAATAATGTCGCCGTAATCAAAAAAAATACCGAATATAAGGAGGTACCGATATATGGGGCTATACAAAGACCTGGACCTGCAGATACAATTCTCTGTCCTAGGCTGTAGTAGCCATTATGAACTTCAAATACGAAATTTGAAGCAATTCCGGTAAATAATTTCCCTGAAATCCGGTAAATAATGTCACTGCTGATGGGGGAGGGGGGGGGCTTTTAAAATGCATATTTCGAGGTGCTTTAAACCCTCCATACTATGGTAGAGGGTATAAAAAAGGTTTAATTTATTTTGAGGCTTGACGCTTTCTATTATAAACGCTGTTTTAGAAAAAAGGCCGAGCAAAAATCAATGGAAAAAGATAAGAAATATTTCCGAGGTTATTTTGTGGGAAAATTTGTAAATATTTTCTCGGTATGTAATTGAAATGGAGAGTCCCTTTCTTTGGTGGCTTATATTGAAAATTGATAAAAATATATTTGATGTCATTATTCTAAAATGATGTATCGCCGAAGAATTGTGGATTAGCTCATGAGAAGTACGACTTTTAGCCTAAAATGTTTGTTTAATATTAAACATTTCCTGGCGTTTAGGTAATAGTTAGAGTTTTGATATATTCTCAGAACTCTGAACTTATGACAAATAGTTTTGTAGCGTATTTTGACTTGTTTTTTTCCTTTTTAAAGGGAGTTTGTGACCATTTTTTGGAAAGAGGGACAAAAAAGACCCTTTTGGTGACTCGCTTGAACAAAATTTAAGGATTTCAAAAAATTTAGATTTTAGCTCTATTTTTATAATCTACTTGGTTTTTCCTATAATTTTTTTTATTTTGTGCTGCACAGTGATAAAATTTCCAATATTGGATTGTGAGTGTTTCGTATTATTCCACGTACTTCGATTAAAAATATTCTTTTGTCGCGAGACTTCAATGTAATTGGTTAAGAGTTTTAATTCTTATTTGTTGAACTATTTTTATGTAGAACCAGTAAAGAAAGTCTTAAAGTCGTGCGGGACCGACTTTATGATACCCTACACCACTTTTCTAATTTAGTAGAAATCGGCATAATCATACATGCTATGATTATAATTTAAAGTTCAAAGGACTAAGGCTGGAAATACATAAAGAGCATATTTGTCTGGCTTAAGTCATCGGCTGGCTTCTTCGTAGATGAACAAAGGAGTTTTAGGTTGACATAGTTCGATTTTGGCCCTGGCCTCCTTTGTTCATTTCCGAAGAAGCCAGCCGATGACTTAAGCCAGCCAGATAAGCGCTTTATGTATTTCCAGCTTAAATATGCCGAAGCATTTGTATCTTTTAAATTCGGACTTGTATTGCCCATTTGGTGCACAATTAATTTGAAATCGGATAAAAATATATAAGGGAGCTATATCCAAATCGGAACCGATCTCGATAAAACTTGGCAAAGATATTTCTGAGCTGTATTTGATATATTTCCCTGAATATCGTTGTTACGGCTTTGGGTAACAAATATAACAAATCGGATGAACAGTATATATGGGAGCTATAGCTATATCTGAACCGATTTGACATACTAGCTTTCAGACTCAATTCGGTCGTAAGTGCCAAATTTCATCGCATTTGGGCAAATATTAGACGTTTGGTGCACAATCAAAGGTAAATCGGACGAAGTTATATATGGAAGCTATATCCAAATCTGAACCGATTTCGACCAAATTTGACATACATATTTTCAGGCCTAATTTGGTTGTATATGCAAAATTCCATGCTATTCGGGCTGATTTTACACGTTTGGTGCACAATAAAAGGCAAATCGGACGAATATATATATGGGAGCTATATCTAAATGTTGACCGATAATCTCCAATTTCAATAGGGTTCGTCCTTGGGCCAAACAAATGATTTTTGCAAAATTTCATCTGGATCGGGCAATAATTGCGAACTGTACTTTGTTTACAAAAATACATGGACAGACGGACGGACGGACGGACATGCATAAATCGACTCAGAATGTGATTCTATGCAGATCTTCAAAAGGAACTATGGGTCTATCTCGTTTCCTTTTGCCTGTTACAAACAAATGCACAAAGACATAATACCCTGACCACCTTGTGGTGTAGGGTATAAAAATTGTGCCCCTGACTTCAGATTTTGTAATGAAAGTTCCGATCGATATCAGTATGAGTGGAATTTCAATTGAATTATGAAAAGCGTTAGATAAATATTAAGACAAAAAATAGTATTTTGTAATTAAATCAATGAATATATTATTAACAAAAAATATTTAATATATATAAACACAAAAATAAATATAAAGATTTTTTTTTGGGGAAAAAACATGCATTAATAATTAGTAACTGGCAAAAAGTACAAAAAATAGTAATATTTAATAAATCAAAATTAAAAATAGAAAGAAAATAAGTTTTATTTGAAAATTCCCATAAAAAGTAGAGTAGAGTCATTAGTAAACCATATAAAGCCCCAATAATACAATTGTAAACTACCAATATTTAGAAGGGGTAGAGGATAGCAAGATTGGTAGGATTAAGTTAAGCACATTTTTTTGGGTGGAATATTGTCTTTTGGCATTCCATTTCTATTCCTTTAGGATTTTGTTAGTAAGTTTTTCAGGATTGTTGTTGTTGTTGTGGTTCTGGTGTTGGCGATTGGAGGCGGTAGCAGCGCGTAGTGTTTTACGCAGAAAACTCTCTTTGCGTCGGGCAACAATTCCCATACCACGATTATCGTTCGGTGACATGCTGCGTGGAGTTGATTCCGGAGAACTTTGAGGCGATGACAACATTTGGCATGGCATCAGGGTGTCATCTTCGTTATTGTTGTTGTTATTGAATTTCATTGACTGTATGGCCTGTTTCTTTTCCCGGCGCCGTGTCGAGGTGGTCAATAGGGACTGTGTACGCGATATGGGATTGCTACCGCCACTAATTGTGGCATAGCCTAGCTGAGAACGTTTCTTACCACGTGTCAAAGCACTACCCACTGTACCACCTCCAGTAGTTTTCATATTAGATGGTAGTTCAAAGTGATAGTTGTTGTTAAGTTCGGTGAGTAGAAACTTTGAACAATACTCACTGCTATAGGTGGAGGCCGAAACAGTGGTCTGCTGTTTGCTATAGTCCAAGGCCTTATTGCCGGCCCAATCCAATAGATCACGATTTGCCTCTGCAAAAGAAATATTGTTATTATTATTATTATAAGTTAAATAGAACTAACTAAATCATATGTGAACTACTTTCTTGGGCGATCTTGAGGAATTACGTAAATAAATTCAATAATTCACAAAGTAGCTGCCTCATATATTTCTTACACCACCACAATTCTAAGTAACTACTTTATTGAAAACGGCTCTCATTTACCAGATCGTTTGCTCTGAAATAATTCTCATTCAATTCATACAACAGATTGATTATGAGCGAGACTTTGACTTAAAATGACAATAAATACAGGGTGAAATAAAAAGTGCAACCACTTCAGACTGCTGTCATTTCTAAGCATTCGTCCGCAACTGTTAAGATTATTCCAGTGACAGCTCATTCTATTGTTTACAAGCGTAGAAAAGCTTTTTGGTGAGAATTTTCCAGAAAAAAAATTATTCGTGATGGAATTCAAGCATGATAGTGTGATGTCTTTATATTTGGCTGGAAAACCTCAAGTGGCTATCGTTAGAGCCCTTCAGCATTTAAATGTGAATATATCTTTTGTGTCTCGTACCATCGCTCGTTACCGCGATACTGGTAGCGTAGCCCGACGTCAAAGTAGTGGACGAAAGACAACAGCAAGAAATGGTTCGAAAAGTAAAGAAGCGATTTGATCGAAACCCGCGTCGCAGTGGCCGAAAAATGGCTCGTGAGCTGAACATATCGCAATATGTCATTCGGCAAACATTGAAAAGTGAGCTCGGGGTAAATTCAAATTCCAAAAAGTGCAAGAACTTACACCGCAACAGAAAGAAAATTGACTCAAAAGAGTTGCTTCGGTTGGCCGAAAGTGGTGAACTGCCGAATTTGGGTTTCTCTGATTAGAAAAGATTCGTTGTCCAGCAGATTGAATAAACAAAATGATCGTGTTTACTTGCCAAAGAGGTGAGCTGAAAATGTGCATCTTCGGTTGGCCACTAGAACTCAAGCGCCGGCTATGGTGATGGTGTGGGCCGCCATAACCGCCGATCGTCGCTTTCCGCTCGTATTAATCGGAATAAATGCCGAATATTATCGCGAGGGTATATTAAAGCCTTGGGCACGCAAACATTTTGGCCGCAGACATTGGACATACCAACAGGAACAGGACACAAATCTCCGGATACTAATCCGTTGGACTATTGTGTCTGGAGTATTTTGGAAAGCAAGGTTGCCAGAGCAACATTCGGGCAGCGTGTGACGGCTTCATTGGCCGTTTGAAGGCCATAATTCGTGCCAAAGCTGACCAGTTCGAACAAATCTAAACTTATTCTATAATTTTATGCTATTTCCGACATTTTTAAATAAATTTCCGACAAATAAATAAAATAAATCCCACCCTATGGTTGACTGTGGAAACCGCTTCAATTCAGATACTTTTATATACAAATGTTTTCGTTACCCAATGGTTGAGGGTTTTAAAAAAATAACTGAGGTTTTTAAACTAACTGATTTGACTATAACTCAAGTTTTTACATGTGGGAGGGTGTTAATAGTCTGACATGTCCTGGGAATGTTACTGATATCCCAGCCTAGATTGTTAATTCTTTAACAGATCCTAGAAAATAATATATTTTGGTTTACATAATTTGAATCTTCAGTCCTATAATCTATTTTTGATTCAACTAATAAAAGTTAATGTCGGCGTATGTACAAAGTGTTTAGAGTATCAAACCTGACACCAAATACAATAATGGTCGACAACGTGCAACTGTTCAAACACCCGAAATTTTAGTTCAAAGATGTGCCGCTTTTCGGCAGTCAACTACCCAACTATCATAGAAATTGATTTAATAATCTCCATTATCGATGTTTGAACCTGAGTCCAAAACAAATAACAGTCATACTTCAAACAGAATCGAAATTGGGCAATTAGTCGATAAGGTCATAGGGGGAAAAGAAAAATATTGATTCAAGTACGCCGAGCAATGGATGATAGGATGTCAATAGGCTATTAATGACATACTTCGGTGGTTGATAAGAATACAATTTTGATTGGCAATTCATGATAGTGGGGCCCCTTTATGAAGTGCTGAACTAAATCATAAGCTATCTGCAATCAAAGTTAATAACTATTTTATAGTCGAACATTATGACAACGAACTTGTGGCAGGGCGATAAAACTGTTAATTACAAATCCTACTTCGTAAATGCTATTCTCTTTAATCATGTTTGAGTGTAAAACCAGAATAATGTAATTAAAAAAATGTACTTACTGTAGGTGTTGCAGAGTAGGGCAAATATGTTAACCCTTCCGAATTGCATAGCAATGTGCAGGGGAGTGTAACCCTAGGGCAGACAAATCAAAGAAATAAGAGAAAGTATTAGAAATACACTTATGTTTCAAACAAGCCAACATTTTACATTTCTAGCAACAACATTTTTAAAATAACAGCAAAAACAACAACAACTCCCGGCAGCAGTATCCCGCCAAAGTGTCAATCAAAGGCTTCACACCTAACGAATTTTGAAAAGAATTTAAAACACAAAATAATTAAATTGTCATAGACTTGTTCCTGCAGGATGAATGTGACGGATTAACTGAAGCATTGACAAATCTTTTAATTTTTTGTTGTTGCCACACCACAACAACAAGAAGAAATGTGTTGCCAATTTCATTTTAATAAATGTGGAAAGGTAGAAAATCAACAACAAACATGTGTATCAAACCGAACAAATTTAAATTTTAAAATTTGACATTTGTCTGTCAACGAAATTGAAATGGCAAAACATTTTGCGTGTCTATTCAATTTTTCTTTGGCTCACTCAACCCTTCCTCACACACCGGTATTCGTTCCACTCGCACACAGCGATGTAGCTAGCTAGCTAATCCAACCCTTCCTATTCTATTGCCAGACGACATTGGATTTAAGTGATTCGTTATGGTTTTATTGAATTGAAATTGTATTTTACTACTGATCAAAGTCGAATTGAATGCGGGGTGGTGTGAAAAGTTTGAGTAATCCTGAAAATGGATTAATAATAAAATAAACTAAATTGTAACAAGGTAAAGAAGCTGTAAGTTCGCCCGGTCCGAACATTGAATACCCACCACCATTTGGAACGATTTTTTAAATTTTCAAAAAAATAAAATCCGTTAAAAAATCCATTTATAACCACGGCAACGTGGACCTGCATCATCCAAATTGTCATAATATGGGGGCTATACCAAAACGTGGGCATGTACAGACAATTTTCTGTCTTAGGCTGTAGTATCCATTACGAACTTCAAATAACAAATTTGAAATAATTCCGGTGAATAATATCGCTAGGTACCGTTATATGCGGGAGGTACCGTTATATGCGTGCTATACGAAGACGTGGACCTTTACAGACAATTTTCTATCATAGGCTGTAGTATCCAATACGAACTGTAAATACTAAATTTGGGACAATTCCTGTGAATAATGTCGCTAAAATCATCAAAATATCGAATATCGGGAGGTACCGTTATATGTTGGCTATACCAAAACGTGGACCTACATGGCTCATTTTCAATATCAAAAGTCCTGCCGACATAATACATATTTGAGTAAAATTTTATCAACCTACATCACTTCGTTCGGAAGTTAATTCCCAACTCTTTTACATTTCTTGATTGAGACTTCTGGGAATCTGGGAATATTTTAGGCACATGGACTTCGGTAATATCTATTTATACAGAAGAGTAGTGAAATAACTGACTGAAACCAGAGGAAACAGCTGAGGCTAGAACTTTGAAATTTTGCACGAGGGTCAGTCTTGGTGTGTATGCATATGACAAGACTAGGTTTTTCTAAATTCATATTAAAAGGGTACGAAAAGTACTAAAATGTATCAAAAATTAAATACTTTGTATTGGACAAACGAAATAAGCTAGAATTCTGAAATTTTGAATAAGAGTCACTAATATAGTGAGGGTTTTTTTTCGAAATTCGTGCCTAGTCGAAATAATGGTTTTAGATCCTAGGTCTCTTTGGACCAAATCCGTTTCAGGGGACATTTAGATTCGATCTAGCGTTGTCCGTCCGTCCGTCTGTCTGGCTGGCTGGCTGGTGCCCACGATAAATCTCGAAAGGAGTATCCGATTTGGTCTAAACTTGGTACATCGTAATATTTTTGTCAAACTTAGATCGAGTTCGGAGATGGGCAATATCGGTCAACTCCTTCTGGTACCTCCCCCACAAAATGTCGAAATTCTCAAAATGTTTTACTGCACAGAAAGTGCAAATGCAAATCAATGCGAATAATCCGTTGTAAAGTAGACCGAGCCATGCCCGACTGCTGAGAACGGCGTTTTTGGGATGTTCTTGGGGACCTCTCAACACTGGCTCGAACGGCAGCGATATTCTCGGCCGATCGCCTTGGTCGACTTTTATATGGCCTCTTCGGATTAGAAAGAGCCTTACCAGTCGAAAATTTTTCGAATAAACTCTTAATGGTGTTCTTAGAAGGCGCACTTCTCACATTTTTGAATGTTTTAAAAGCACGTCGAGTTTTCACAATTGACTTCTTCTGTTGAATGTAAATTTCAACTATTTCAGAGCGCGTGTATTGGTTCATGGTAAACATGTGCTTGGACTGACGCTTCAAACGCGGTATGTCATTAAGCGATGTGACATCTCTGTTATGGCGTTGCCAGATGGGTTCGTCGAATATGGGCAACCCTGTAAAGTATAGGAAGTAGTCGATATAGTCAAAATCTGGCACGTTGTATTATTTTTATCGGCCTTAGGTCAGACACGAATTGATTAATATTGGCCAACTGCTTCGGAACCTCCCCCATATAGGGTCAAAAGTTGGAATAATCATAACTCAAGGCTGGGGGTATAAATCTGTCGGCAAAACCGACTGATACTATTTTTCTTGTTAATTTATATTTTTGAAATCATCTCATTGTCAAAATGTTTCCTAACAAATCCATTGTTTATACACAAATCAGAGATGGGAACCTTATTTCTATGAAGTTAAATTTGACATGGTAAATTTCAAAAAATGAAGATAAATTAAGACTTTATATTCTCGACATGTGCTATTTGGTACGGTTCACGGTCCGGCGGGGTCTTAACTAATCAAAAAAGTTAAAAATTTCCAAACATTCAAAAATTATAGAATTTTAAAAGAAAATGACGAACTTGATCACACCCATCTCGTAGTTTGATGTACATCTCCAAAGGATTGAATTTATTGAACAAGTAGAGTTATTGCAAATAAAGTGGTTGTTGTTTTAGTTGTTGTCGTTTATAATAAAATGCTTTTCAAGGAAAATACAAGAGAAACACACTATGTCGCCATGTGTTTCAGCCCCACATGTGGCAAGAAACAAAAAAAAAAAAAACAAAGACGAATAAAATTGAGATTTTGTAAATGTGACAATTGTTATATTAAAAGCGTTTAGTAATATCCGAGAAATACAATGTTTTATGTTGGCTCTTGGATTCTGTCTCAATTAAATTAATATTAAATTTTGCTGTGATATCCTTGCAAATACTTACTCCATTCTACGTGTTTTCAATGAACATTTAGAATTCGACATCGGTATGGTTGAAAATTCAATGGAAATAAAAAGAAAATAAAAGTGTTAAGAAACTTTTTTTAATTATTGGGACTTATTGCAATAGAAGTAATAACATACCGTCCTGGCGTTAACATCAGCTTTATATGTACCGGCTATTAGTTTGATGACATCTTCATTGCCATGTTTGGCAGCCCAGTGCAAGGCAGTCTGAAATGAAAAAAAAATAATAATAAAATTAAACAGTTTAATTGCAAATTACAAAAACATTTTGGGTTATTTTTAGTTAAACACAATTTGTGTTAAGCTTTCTAATATCTAACATTATAATAAGATGTATATATAAACTCAATGGAGCATTTCGAAATATTCGCCGAAGACCGTTCTTGATGTTGGATTTTAAAAAGGCTATATTTTTGTTTCGATTTATGAATAGTTCATTTATATATTTTTCTAATTATACCCTCAGCCATATGGCTAGAGAGGGTATATATCATTTGATAAGGTCAAAACACAAAAACAAAACACAGACAGACAATATTGGTTCATTCCATCAAGTACCTCCCACAACACAAAGGATCGACATTTTGAATAATTATAACTCATATAAAATATTACGTAAGAGACCAAATGACTTCATATTTCACACATCCCAATATTTTTTTTAACCCAAGTTCTGATGTTAAAATGGAATATATCTGTCCAATAAAAATTATTTTACTGCACAGAAAGAGAAAGGATAATCCGATTTTGCTCCAGCTTTGCATACATATTTGCCATCAGTGCTACGTCAGGTGCGAAAATTGACAACATCGGTCCACTCCATCAAGTACCTCCCCCATAAGGAAACAAAATTTTGAATATCCATGAAGCTCATAAAACACGAAATTAACATCCGATTCCATTGAGACTTGGTGCATCCTAATATTTCCATCAACACAAGATCTCTTATAAAGATGATACAGATTTTGGTACCTCCCCACAAAGAGACGAAGTTTTGAATAATCAAAACGATTATAAAATCCGAAATAGGCATCCGGTTCTCCCAATATTTCATACATCCCATTATTTCTACTAACACAAGATCTGCTGTAAAGATTGGATATATCAGTTCAGTTCTTCTGGTAACTCCCCCACAAAGGATCAATATTTTGAATATCCATGAAGTTCAGAAAATGCGAGATTAACATGCGCTTCCATTCAGAGTTGGTACATCTCAATATTTTCATCAACACAAGATCTGTTATAAAGAAGGTAGAGATCGGACCACACCTTCTAGTATCTCCCCACAACGGGTCAAAATTTGGCACAGTTATTTTTCTCATCAAAAGTGAAATAAGCATTTAACATTTCACTTATCCTAATATTTCTATTAACACAAGATCTGCTGGATGAGATGAGATATGTCGATATAACTCTCCTGGTATCTCCCCCACAGAGGGATCAAATTTTCAATAACAAAACGCCCTAAAAATGCGAAATAAGCGTCCGATTCTTTTGACACTTCAAACTTCACACATCTCAATAGATATCGGCCTACTCCTTGTGCTACCTCCCACACAAAAACGATCACAATTTTAGATACTTAAATCACTCATAGATTGCGAAATAAGTCAGCGATTCCATTCAACCTTTTATATATTAATATTTCCCTCAACAAGAGATATAATGTGAATGAAGTTTTCTGCCCACTGCCTCTGATACCTCCTCCCCCACAAAAAGTTAAATTTTTGATTTAAAATAATTCTCATAAAACTAAAATAAATGTTTGATTTTCTTACATTTTGCAGGTCCCAATATTTTTATTAGTATTAGATGAAGTGGAATACTTCGAGCCACTATAGACAACAATATAGGCGAACTCCTTCGAAACTCCCCCCCCATAAAGGCTCAACATGATGAATTATAAATACGGATGCTATATATGTTTAAATAAACTGACAATAGCTGAGGGTATGCAACTATCGGCAAAAAACAGACTGATACTTTTTAACTTGTTATTTTGGTGATTTCCGGCTCATAGGTAAGTTTTGGAGCAGGTAATTTTGGATTAGAATTTTATAGAACATTTTGATCTGATACTTACTTATCTTAATGGAGCTTTGAACGTGTTTGTAAAAAAGGACCTAAAACATCCCTTTGAGGGTTAATTACAAAAATATTCCCAGAATTTTTGCCAATAATTTTACACGACACAATGTAGGGATTGAAAGTAATCGTATCAGGAATATTTTTGATGTAAAATTTCAAAACGACGATACACGTGTCTCTTATTTTTACCTCTACTTTCATCATGTGCTCCCTTTTTTCCCTGTTTTGTCGCACGGTAGTATAATGGGTATATGCCGTTTGTAAAATACATTTTAGACCCTACAAAGTATATATATTCAGGATCAGCATAAAATGCTGTCGATTTAGCAACGTCCGTCCATCTGCCCGTCTGTGGTAATCACTTTAGTTTTCGAACGAATTGGAGTAGGTTGATAAAATGTTATTCCGATGAATTTTGGCCCGCAGAATTTTCGTTATGGTAAATGGGTTAGATATGTTCACGTTTTGGTATAGCTCCCATATAATTGTACCTGTAGATTTAGGGTGTTCTGATTGTTTTAGACAACATAATATGTGTTCTCAGCGAAATTGTAGATATATGTTCAAATTTTGCTATAGACCCCATATAATTGTACTTTCAGATGTTCGGATTTTTAATAATTTGTGTCTCTTTTTTAGGGGAATAGTTCCAAATTGTTCGTGATTTGTGTCACATTTTCGACGGATTTCCATTCTTTGGAGTTCTTATTCTTTCCCCATGACAGAAAAATACCTATACAGGTCCATATCTTTGTATGCCCCCATATGATGGTACTTTCCGATATTCTCTAGTTTGCCAATTTAAGTCACATTTTTCAACAGCATTATCTCAACATGTATATACAGAGCCTCGTTTTCCGTATTTTAATAATTTTAGCTGCATTTTTTGCAACGAGATTTTTTAAAGCTTGCAAGTTTCTTGACATAATTTGCGTAACAATGCCCCCAGAAAACTCCATTGACTTTCTAAGGAAATATATTGGAAAAATTACACCATAATTAAGAAAAAATAGCTTAATCAACAAGAACATCACTTCCTGATATGAGCCATTTAACTATTATTTTATGTTGAATTTGGAATAAAAATGAGGAAAGAATTCTAAGATCTTGTTTTAGGGGCTGTAATTATACGAATCCACCCCTTCCCCATCATCATATCGTTCACATCACAATTCAACCTATTATTCAATTGCGATCTAAAGTGCTATGTAGAAAAACCCTCAATTCGAATCGAACAACATAATCAAGACTTTGTCGCTTTACGCCATTTGTCTTGAAATATTTGCAACATTTTTATTATACCGGAGACCATTCTAACTTATCAAAAAAAGAAAAAAAAATGTACAGTGAACGAACCATCGAACATCGATTGTGTTTGGGGAAATTCTGAGGATTTCCTTTTTGTTGTTTTTGTACGCAAACATTATGCCATTGCTACTGATTTGGATAGTAGCATCAGATTAAGAAAGGGCTAAGAAAAGATCTCTTGTTGGAATTTTGGTAGGACATACTGCAACAACAACAACAACAAGAAAACAAAGTGTTTTGCTGCTTGTCTTCTCGTAACAGAAAAATTACACGAAGTTAAACAAATCGCTGGACAAAATAGGTAAACGTTGAGAATAACAAAAAAAATGTGTATGTATATATATACAGAAGCAGAACAATGCCCATTTATTTTGCATAAGTATGTTGGCGGGTATGTACATGGGAAGACATATACATATGTATTTAGTGATATTTATTTAGGGGGAAATTTCGTTTGATATTGAACTAATATTGAAAATGATTTTTGACACTATTTTGTATAAAGTAGCATATTATTAAAATGTATATAAACAAGTGGAAGAGTATCAGTCAGCTTGCCGACGGATGCATACCCTCAGACAATGTTCGATAATTTAAATAAATTTTGACTTCTCTTATGATTATTCAAACCGTTGACCCCCTATGGAGTAGGTTCCGAAGGAATGGTCCAATATTGTCCATTTCGTACATTGTCCATAAATATGATATAAATATTGCGACATGCCAGGTTTGGACTATATCGACTACTTTCTTCGCTTCATATGAGATATGCGATAATTTTTAGAAAAATGCGCCTGAGGTACCAGATATAGTGGACCGAAGTATTCCATTTTCATCCTTCATCTAATACAGATAAATATAGATAGAAATAATTAGAAATATCATCGCTGACTTGTTACCCAAGTTATGACAGATAGTGACGCTTTGTGGGTGAGGTACCAGAAGGAGTTCGTAGATATTGTGTAAGCAAAAATGTTTGTATGTTTGAAATTCGAAGAGAGTTGGGAGCTTATTTCGCTTTCTTTAATCGTGTTGTTTTTCAAATTCTTTAACCCTATGTGGGGGAGGTAGCAGGAGAAATTGTCCGATTTCTACCATCATTATAACAAATCTTGTGTTGATGAAAATTGTGAGATGTAACCAGGGTGAATTGAATAGTATTTTAATTTAGCGTTTACCCTTTGTGAAGGAGGTACCTGCGGGAATGGACTGATATATCCCATCCTCACAACGTATCGTATGTTAGTAGAAATATTGGGATGTGTAAAATATTAAGAGAACCGGACCATTTTCGCACCTGACCTAGCACTGATGGAAATGTTGGTATGAAAATCAAGGTTGAACAGCTTTGTTTGGGCTGAACGGTTGGAGCTAAAATTTTGTGTTTGGGTCCCTGTAGTTGGTCGGTTTGTGATAAAGAGGTGTTTTTGAAAACGTGTACTACAAGGGCACGAAAAGAACTAAATAGTACTATATTTGGTAGAATTTGATATTGGACGAACAGATAGGTCTTGAAATCTGAAATTTGGTATTTGGGTCGCTGTTAATGTGTAGCCCAAACATATGGAAGCGGTTTTGGAAATGTACTATAATTGTAAGAAAAGTACGAAATGGTACTATATTAGGTATTGGTTGAAGGAATAGAGATAAAATTCTGAAAGTTTATATTTAGATTACTGAGGGTATCTGTGTTTGAGATTTGGCGGTCGTATGAAAATGCGTCCTATATTTGTACGAAAAGTACTAAATGGTACTAAATTTAGTATTGGGTGAAGGGATAAACCTGAAATCCTGAAATTTGCTATAGATGTCACTGTTGGTGTCTGTGGTTGAGAGAAGGAACAGATTTTAGACATGCGTACTATAATTATACTAAATGGTACTTAATTTGGTAATTAGGGAAATTGCAGAGCGGAAATACTGAAATTTGATATTAAAGCCACTGTTGATATCTGAGGATAAAATATGGAGATTATTTGTTAAAAAAAATACCGAAAATAGCTCTTATATTGGGCATGGGCCACTGAGGGTTAGATAAAAAAAAACTGCATGCCATATTTTTACATTTTTTTTGTTAAATTTTATTGTATGAAAGCAAAAAATTTCGGAAATAGCATCAATTTTTAGAATAAGTTTAGATTTGTTCAAATTGGCCACCTTTGGCACGAATAATGGCCTTCAAAAAGCCAGGTGACGTTTTTTTATCTCACCCTGTATATATTCTTGATCAGCTGCCCGAATGTTGCTCTGCGGAATTTTGGCCCATTCTCGGCGAAGCGCTTGCTTGAGGTGGTCGACACTTTGGTATTTTTTAGTACCAACCTTGCTTTCCAAAATACTCCAGACACAATAGTCCAACGGATTGGTATCCGGAGATTTCGGTGGCTATTGTGCGCTGGAAATGAAGCTTGGAACCTCATTTTGTAACCATTCTTGGGTGGCGAGTGCTGAGTGCGATGGTGCTGAATCCTGTTGGAATGTCCAAGGTCTGCGGCCAAAATGTTTGCTTGCCCTAGACTTTAATGCACCCTACAGAATATTTTCGCGATAATATTAGAAATTTATTCTGATGCTACGGTTAATTAATACGAGCGGAGAGTGACGATCGGCTGTTATGGCGGCCCACGCCATCACCATAGCCGGCGCTTGAGTTCTGGTAGCCAACCGAAGGTGCACATTTTCCTCTTTGGCAAGTAAACACGATCATTTTGTTTGTTTACAAACTGCTGAACAACGAATGTTTTCTCATCGGAGAAAACCAAATTCGGCAATTGAACACTTTCGGCCAAGCGAAGCAACTCTTTAGCTCTTTTGAGTCTATTTTCTTTCTTTTGCGGTGTAAGTTCTTGCACTTTTTGGAATTTCAATGGCTTTACCCCCAGCTCATTTTCAATATTTGCCAAATGGAATATTGCGATATGTTAAGCTCACGAGCCATATTTCAGCCACTTCGACGCGGGTTTCGATCAAGTCGCTTCTTTACTTTTCGAACCATTTTTGCTTATGTTGCTGTTTTCTTCCGTCCACTTCCTTGACGTCGGGCTAGCCTACCAGTATCACGGTAACGAGCGATGGTACGAGACACAAAAGATTTGATCACATTAAAATGTTGGAGTGCCAATTGTGGTTTTCCAGCGAAATATAAAGAAATCACACGATCGCGCTTGAGTTCCATCACGAATAACTTTTTTTCTGGAAAATTCCCACCAAAAAACTTTTGTACGCTTGTAAACAATATAATGAGCTGTCACTGGAATAATTTTAACAGCTATCGGACGAGTGGCTGAGAAAGGACAGCAGTCTGAAATTGGTTGCAGTCTTTTCATCTCACCCTGTACATTGTTAGGTCTAAAATTATTGTTTCGATGAGTTGTAAACGGAATGACGAACTTAACTTAAAAAGGCCTAACCGAACTGTTGGAACAAATCTTAAATCGAATTCATTATACTTTGCTTACTGGTAATGCAAAGGGTATGTAGTTCTCAATTTTTTTATATACTGGTAAGGCACATTCTCTGCATTACTTTTAATGATGGAAGTGACACATACGACTACCAAATTCTTGCTGAACACCGTTATAGATGCTTCCAGCTTTTGGAAAAACCGAGCGATCGGCTATACCCGTTAAGCTGCAAATCTCCGATTGTCAGATCATCAATAACTGACAAAGCAACATAGCGCTTATCAAATTTCATGTGCATTGTCCCATACACGAAATGTATGCTCGCTTACATATTGTTACAAGTATTGTTATGTATTGCAGATGGAAAAAATGTTGTACGAATGTAGTCGGCTGGCTGCTGTTGCTGCTAAATTTTCTGAGGCCTTAGTGAAATGCCAAAAACAAGTTAGCCCAAAATAAATTGACATTTAATGGAGACACTTTAACTGTGGACCTTGCTGGCCGTCGTTGTTCTTGTTGCTGTTGCTGTCGATGTTGCTGCTTCTGTTAATATCCCTTCGGCCATCAAACGATGCTAGGCATTTTGCATTTTGGGAAAAATGCTGAACAGCGTCGGCACAATAGTACAAGAAACACACAAAGCCACCAGAAATACATGGACAGACGGCGACGGGATTAAGACGAACAACAAATGAAATAACAACAAAAACAAAAAGACCGAAACTTTAAAGTTTTGCTATCGCTGAACAAAATCTAAGTGCATATTTGTACGAAGGAATACATTACCAAGAGGTTGGGATTCAATTGGCGAAACGCAGCAACAACAACAACACCAACAATCGGTTCCATACTTCCAAACACATTTGTTCGGCCATCAATTGCCAGCTATTGTTATGCTCATTCTTTTCTGGCTTGCCGTACACCAGCGAGCCAGCATCTGCATCAGCATCACAATTCACAGGCTCGGCTATGCTCGCTGGATGCTAATGTCTGGGCATTTGAGTAAAATAAATAAATTGCCCAGAATAAGTGAATTCTTGTTTCAATTATATCCATGTTAACATAATAATTTAGTATAAATAGTTATCGCACAGCGATTCGGTTAGCTTTTGTTACGCAATGTAGTGCCATCGGGTTGTGGTAAGCAATCCTCATGGTTGTTGCGGTTTTGAAAAGCGTAATGTGTAATAGAAAACAAGTAAAAAAGCAGCAATGTTCGGCCGGGTAGAACTTTTTATAACCTCCATCATTCGGAAGGAACTTGAAGTTTTTCAAAAAAAAATCTCCCGAGAAATACCGCTCAAAAGAAAACTTTATATGTAAGCTTACAAAGTTGTGGTGCCGCATAAGTAATTTTTCGTCAAAAGCCTGTAGTAACAATCCGAACTTCAAATACAAAATTTGAAACAATCCCGGTGAATAAAGTCGCTAAAATTATCAAAATACCGAATATCGGGAGGTGTAGTTACATGGGGGCTTTACGCTTTAAATACCAAATTTGAAACATTTCCTGTGAATAATTACGCCTAAATCGTCAAAAATAACGAAAATATGAAAGCGCCATTATATGGGGCTATACCAAAACGTGGACCTAATGCTCCATTTTCAATACTAAAAATATACACTAATGTGATTTCCACAGACGGACAAACGGACAGCCGGACTATGTGAGGTCTATATAAGGTCTGTATGTTTCTGGGTGACAAACTTAATATACCCTTCATACTACGATGGATGGTATAAAAATGCTAAATAGTTTCCGAATGAAACATATCTTTTACACCATTCAACCCCTGAACTGATAATTCGGTAAAGGTTGTCGTGACATTTTATGATAATAGAAAGTGAAGCATGAAAAATATTAGAAATTTTCCACTTGGTAAGCTTTACCAAAATTCCAGCATGACCTATCAATGGAATACCTTTGGAAATAAATATGACTATAGGGTATACGGATGTTTTTATTTTCATGTTATGCCTTTTATGGGTTCCGATTATATATTTTGTACTAGTGAGCGCTGCTTCGTCAGCGAAAAGCCCACCTAAAATTTTGTAGATTCGCACCAATAGTTCGTTTAAGGTCTTTTAAGTACTCAAAATGTACAATTTGTTCAGTTTGTTACATCGCACTAAATTTGCAGATTTTCTATTTTTTTATATTATTTAGGTTTTTTTCTTTTTCGGAAAGAACAATAGGAAAATGTTTGCCTTTTACACCAAAAAGTCTCCAAAATTTTTAATCTTAATTTTTACCGAGGAGGATATTAGTAAAGCCATTGGACCCATATCATGTAAAAACAAGTAATTGCGGGCCGACCTAACTTTGATTTTTAATAATAATAATAATAATAATAATAATAATAATAATAATAATAATAATAATAATAATAATAATAATAATAATAATAATAATAAAAATAATAATAATAATAATAATAAAAGTAATAATAATAATAATAATAGTAATAATAATAATAATAATAATAATAATAATAATAATAATAATAATAATAATAATAATAATAATAATAATAATAATAATAATAATAATAATAATAATAATAATAATAATAATAATAATAATAATAATAATAATAATAATAATAATAATAATAATAATAATAATAATAATATAATAATAATAATAATAATAATATAATAATAATAATAATAATAATAATAATAATAATAATAATAATAATAATAATAATAATAATAAAATAATAATAATAATAATAATAATAATAATAATAATAATAATAATAATAATAATAATAATAATAATAATAATAATAATAATAATAATAATAATAATAATAATAATAATAATAATAATA
The DNA here is from genome assembly GCF_030504385.1 of Musca domestica. Taxonomy (NCBI): domain Eukaryota; kingdom Metazoa; phylum Arthropoda; class Insecta; order Diptera; family Muscidae; genus Musca; species Musca domestica. Next base: position 9,629,009 of record NW_026712296.1, on the reverse strand, counting down.
ATAATATAATAATAATAATAATAATAATAATAATAATCATAATAATAATAATAATAATAATAATAATAATAATAATAATAAAATAATAATAAAGTAATAATAATAATAATAATAATAATAATAATAATAATAATAATAATAATAATAATAATAATAATAATAATAATCATAATAATAATAATAATAATAATAATAATAATAATAATAATAATAATAATAAAAATAATAATAATAAAAGTAATAATAATAATAATAATAATAATAATAATAAAAATAATAATAATAATAATAAAAGTAATAATAATAATAATAATAATAATAATAATAATAATAATAATAATAATAATAATAATAATAATAATAATAATAATAATAATAATAATAATAATAATAATAATAATAATAATAATAATAATAATAAAAAGGGTGTTGCCATTATATTGAAGCCTATACAAAAACGAGACCAGCATAGGCAATTTTTATCGTAGACCACTACAATACTTAAATACGAAACTTGAAAAAATTCCGGTGAATAATGCAGCTAAAAATCATGAAGTACCGAATATAGGGGTGTACAGATACACGATGAGATGAAAAAACTGCAACCAACTTCAGACTGCTGTCATTTCTAAGCCACTCGGCCGACAGCTCTAAAAATTATTCCATTGACAGTTCATTATATTGTTTACAAGCTTACAAAAGCATTTTGGTGAGAATTTTCCAGAAAAAAGTTATTCGTGATGGAATTCAAGCGTAATAGTGTGATTTATTTATATTTCGCTGGAAAACCACAATTGGTACTCCAACATTTAAATGTGAATAAATCTTTTGTGCCTCGTACCATCGCCCGTTACCGTGATACTGGTAGCGTACGTAGCCCGACGTCAAGGAAGTAGGCAAAAGAAAACAAAAACACTACTACTACTTGGTCGGAACCCACGTCGCAGTGGCTGAAAAATGGTTCGTGAACTGAACTCAAAAGAGCTATAGAGTTGCTTGGCTTGGCCGAAAGTGGTGAACTGCCGAATTTGGTTTTCTCCGATGAGAAAACATTCGTTGTCTAGCAATTTGTAAACAAACAAAATGATCGTGTTTGCTTGCCAAGGAGGTCAGCTGAATATGTGCACCTTCGGTTGGCCACCAGAACTCAAGCGCCGGCCATGGTGATGGTGTGGGCCGCCATAACAGCCGATGGTCGCTCTCCGCTCGCATTAATCGACCGTGGCATCAGAATAAATGCCGAATATTTTCACGAAAATATTCTGGAGGGTGTATTTAAGCTTTGGACACGCAATCATTTTGGTCGCAGACCTTGGACATTCCAACAGGACTCAACACCATCGCACTCTGCACGCGCCACCCAAGAATGGTTACAAAATTAGGTTCCTCGCTTCATTTCCAGCGTTGGACTATTGGGTCTGGAGTAATTTGGAAAGCAAGGTTGGCACTAAAAAATACCAAAGTGTCAATCACCTCAAGCAATCGCTACGCCGGGAATGGGCCAAAACACCGCAGAGTAACATTCGGGCAGCGTGTGACGGTTTCATTGGCCGTTTGAAGGCCATAATTCGTGCCAAAGGTGACCAATTTCGAACAAATCTAAAATTTGATGCTATTTCCGACATTCTTCGCTTTCATTCAATAAAATTAAGAAACAAATGTAAAAATTATGGCGTTTGACTTTGTTCCAGTTTTTTTATCTCGCCCTGTATATTGGGGCTATACGAAGACCTGGGTCTGCATAGAGAATTTTCTGTCACTGTTGCTGTTGTACCCGTTATGAACTTCGAATACCAACATTTAAGCAATTCCGGTGAATATTGAACCTAAAATCCTCAAAATCCCGAATATACCGATAAATGGAGGCTATACGAATACCTGCAGCAGCATAGACAATTTTCTGTCATAGACTGTAGTTCTCTTTAGATACTTAAAAAAAAAGAAAAATATCGCTAAAATCATAAAAAAAATCCGAATATAAGGGAGTACCGTTATATGGGGGCTATACGAAGACCCGGACCTACATAGACAATCTTATGTCAGAGGCTTTGATACCATTTACGAACTTCAAATACGAAATTTGAAATAATTCCAGTGAATAATGTCGCTAAAATCATCGAAATACCGAATATAGGGGGGTACCTTTATATGGGGACTATACCTAAACGTGGACCTATATAGCCCATTTTTAATACCAAAAGTCTACAGACAAAACACATATTTAAGTACAATGTTATCAACCTACTTCAATTTGTTCGGAAGCTAAAGTGTTTTTCAAAGACGGACGGACATCGTTAAATCGACATAGAATTTTATGCTGATCAAGAGTATACTTTATGTTGTCTAAAAAGTATATTTCGCGGTGTTACGAACGAAATGACAAATTTAATATACCCTCCATACCAAAAAACTTTCCTATAGCTCTTAATCTATAACATTCCACAGCTTTATTATTCCTGTTTTTAGAGTAGATGCAATACATTGTGCCAGACATCCTTAAGCACAATATCATGAACTATATTTTTCCTGCTACTACCACAACCAAGCTTTTGAAGCTTAAAGTAGATTTAAAGTTTTCACAACCCAAGCAGCGTTAGCAGATACTAGTGCAGCAAAACTGCAAAGGAGAGCAAACAAATCGAGATATCAATGTGATCTCATGTTGTCGATAAACAATCTCAGATCCATTGTGTTTCCCATCTAATGGTCATATCAAAAAGTTGCTCCCGTAGCAGACTAGCTACGTGAGCGATATTAAGATATATGCATTTTGCATTTTGCCTTTTGTATTTTTTATAGGTGGCAAAGCGAGTCTGATCGATCTAAGGGTCAGCAGATGTAAGTTTCATTTGTTGAAGTGGCCGTACGTTGACTTTCACTTACAACTAAAGATGTATGAAAATGGGTCAATTGTACCTGCATTTTATTTGAATTGGCTACCACAGAAAGAAGCCACAGAAATAGAGATACTATTGCACAATATTATTTTCTTTGGGCCTTTTCCCCTTGGTGACAATATTTACCAGGGGTTGCGTTTTGTTAATGTATTGTTGCCAATGTTCCTGGAATAGTTTGTGACACAAGTCAATAAGACAAGGCCAATGCAACTCGTACTGTATGATTATAAGTTTTATAAGTTTTTTTTTTTTTTTAATAATATGTTGGCAATTTGTTAATGGCTACTTTAGTTTCTGTGGTGACCCAATGATTAAGCCTTCAATGTGAAAAGTAATGCCAGTAATGTGTCCCGCTTATGATAGCCCCTTGAGTCATCACGAATGCTTATGAATGCCACAATAGCCTCGGGGATAGCACAAGCGAACCCTGTTGAGGGCGAGTGACAAGTAGAAGCTAAAGGGAAAAAAAAAGACTCACGTTGGAACACCCAGGCATATTTGTCACATTCGACAAGTTGGCAAAAATTTACACATTTATTTTTATCATCTGTCAATAATCTGATGCGTGCGCGTTTTTTGATGGATGGCGGGCACTATGACAAAATTGCATGTTTTGCAACTTGACAATGCTGTTGTCCAGTCTTTGCAATCGAACTGAAGCTAGTTTTGCGCCCTGTAGCCGCCACCACTGCAGTAGAAAATAAATGAATATCGTCTGCAAAATAATTAGCTCAATATAGACATATATGATGATATAAGTATGCATATGCATGCACATACCTCTTCTCTTATCGATAAATGCAAAAAAATAGTTATATGCAATTAGTTTTTAAAAGCATACATTAAGGCGCCATATTGTTGGATGTTTGTTCTTGAAATAAATTAAAGGATGAACTTCTTAAAACGACATTTCAGATATACAGGGTGAGATGAAAATACTGCAACCAACTTCAGACTGCTGTCATTTCTAAGCCACTCGTCCGACAGCTGTTAAAATTATTCCAGTGACAGCTCATTATATTGTTTACAAGCGTTCAAAAGCAGTTTGTTGAGAATTTTCCAGAAAAAACAGTTATTCGTGATAGAATTCAAGCGTGATAGTGTGATTTCTTTATATTTGGCTGGAAAACCACAAGTGGCTATCGTTAGAGCACTCCAGCATTTAAATGTGAATAAATCTTTTGTGTCTCGTCCATACTGGTAGCGTAGCCCGAAGTCAAGGAAGTGGACAGAAGAAAACAGCAACATTAGCAGAAATGGTTCGAAAAGTAAAGAAGCGACTTGATCGAAACCCGCATCGCAGTGGCAATTGAAATTCCAAAAAGTGCAAGAACTTACACCGAAACAGAAATAAAATAGACTCAATAGAGCTAAAGAGTTGCTTCGCTTGGCCGAAAGCGGTAAACTGCCGAATTTGGTTTTCTCCGATGAGAAAACATTCGTTGTCCAGCAGTTTGTAAACAAACAAAATGATCGTGTTTACTTGCCAAAGAGGTCAGCTGAAAATGTGCACCTTCGATTTGCCACCAGAACTCAAGCTCGGCCATGGTGATGGTGTGGGCCGCCATAACAGCCGATGGTGGCTTCTCGCTCGAATTAATCGACCATGCCATCAGAATAAATTCCAAATATTATCGCGGAAATATTCTGGAGGGTGTATTAAAGCCTTGGGCACGCAAACATTTTGGCCGCAGACCTTGGACATTCCAACAGGACTCAGCATCATTGCACTCAGCACGCGCCACCCAAGAATGGTTACAAAATGAGGTTCCACACTTAATTTCCAGCGCATAATGGCCACCGAAATCTCCGATACCAATCCGTTTTGGAAAGCAAGGTTGGCACTAAAAAATACCAAAGTGTCGATCGGGCAGCGTGTGACGGTTTCATTGGCCGTTTGAAGGCCATAATTCGTGCCAAAGGTGACAAATTTTAACAAATCTAAACTTATTCTAAAGTTTGATGCTATTTCCGACATTTTTTCTTTCATTCAATAAAATTAAAAAAAAATAATAATAATAAAAATTATGGCGTATATATAATTTGAAAGTATTCCTCGAGGGCTTTCATTTGAGACTTGTCTCAATAGGGAATCTTTTAGAATTCAGCATTCTCTCATTTCTCTCTTTTACTTAAAAATCAGATTTTTAGACCTTGTGTTTTCCAACCACTTTTTTTTCATGGATTTCCTCCCATAGAAGGCCTTCCACAAGTTCTTCGTCCATAACTAACTACAGAAGTAAGTGAGGTTATATCGCTAACAAAAACTCTAAGTTTTGTCAAAACTACCAAATTGAGCTTCCAAATAAAATTATTGCCTCCCTTTTCCAACTCCGTATCACTAAAAAAAAATAAATATTTCGAATTCAAATAAAAACAAAGCAAAAAACTCAAATTTCTGTCCTTCTCTTTTTCACGCCAATACTTGAAATATTTGTGCTCGTGATCACCGATAAAATGCCATAGAAATATTTTTCTGGAACTTTTCATTTTTTATTTTTTGGATACAATGTGAATTGCCCACCATTCCTATGGCCATGTGGTGTGGTGATATGTATTAACACTATCCGTAGGGTGGAGAGGGGGTTCCTAAGGAGCCTCTAAGTTTCTCCCAAAGAAAAAGACTACCCTGGTCTTTATGGACTACCGGGGCCATACAGTTGCAGCAGATAAAATGAAATTGTTTGTGAAGTATGAAACATTTCTTTTTTTTCATATCCTCCATTCTCTGTTACCCAAAGCAAAATCGTTATAAATCTTTTCATGTGATTTCGCTTTGGGCTGAACTGAACAGATGAACTTTGGCAAAGTGAATTACGTGGCAAAAACGGCTGTTAGCCATATCTGGTTGGCTGACTGGCTGGCTGGCTATGGTATTTCGGCGACAATGCTGGAATGCGTTTGCGTATAATATCCAAGTATGGAGGGTTTTTATCCAGCTGATAGCAAAGATTGCAAACTCTTGATAAGCATCTCTTTAGCAGAACACAAAAAAAACGCTGGGAGACATCAACGATCTGAGACCAAAACCTAAGGCAAATTTAACGTTTGGGAACGACAAAACACAGCAGTAGACGAAAAAAAATTTGCATAAATATGATCACAACGAAAGCCAAGAAAAAAAATAAGAAAAAAAAACAAAATCGTGGGATAGAAATGTTGGCAAATAAGTCTGATGGGACAAATATGAAGAGGTCCACTGACACCAAATAAATGAAAGGGGATTTCTTCTGTGCATTTCAAATGAGAGCAACGAATTTAAGCTGTGTTTAAGAAGTTTACTTGTATAAAAAAAAACCCTACTGACGGAAGGTTTTCTATGAAAATTTCATATTTTGTCAGTTGTGATTCCCCGTTATCCAAATAGTTTCAAACTACATTCTTTGCTACATCGATTTGTAATATTACGTTTCCGATGAAGTGGCCCAAATTAAAGCAATAATTAATAAACACAATTTCTGTTACATGAACACAATTAAAAATTGTTTAACGCTTAGGGGCACCAAATTCAATTACCAAAACAAAAAATCCATTTTAATATTTTTCTTACAATTTTGCTGAAATTTATTTGCATTTTAGTCAATTAATTATTATTTTTAATTGCTTTAAATGTTTTACACATTTCTTTTTTATTTTATTTTTTGTTTTGATCTAAAAGAAAATAGTTTTCCGGTTCAGAGAGAAAACTTACGTTTTGTTTGCTTTCAATCAGACATTTCTGCCCATTAGCTTTGGGCTATTAAAAGCTGTTTGGAAAGTGTTTGCACGCCTCGTGTTCGTGTATGTGTGCATACATGCAAGTGTATCTGTGAATGATAAAGATCAATACACGAGTGCGCTGCAGATGAATGTTTTCACATATCGATCATGTTAACTTAATTGTTTTTCGGTATCAGTCTTTTTGTTTTTGTTTTTGCTTTGGTTGCATGTTGTTGTTGTGTTGCAAGAAGATTCGCGAATGCAGTTTTGTTGCATGGCTGGTTGATTTCAAGGCGATGCTTGCAAACTTAATGGTGGTGTATTTACATATGTATGTTTCATTTGGCTATGCATTACGATTTGATATAGGTAATAACATATGAATTGTATTGTATGTTTGGATAGAATCGAAAATAAATTTATTGTCCTTTCGGTTAGAATCAAACTTGGAACATCGTAATATTTATAACAATCGTATGTCGGTCAAACGATCAAATTTCCAGAAGAAATAAATGCCGTATAAAACGAACGGAGTCCACGACTAAGTTCATACTTTAAAAAAATCATAAAATTTATATCAAACTTAATACAGATAGGAAAATGAAAAATATAGATCCACATTTGTGGTTCCTCAGTTCCAACAGATATATGTTCATGATTTAAACAAGTTAAAAAGTATCAGTCAGTATTGCCCACAGATATATACCCTCAGCCTATGTTCGATTTAATAATCGAAATATATTTGACTAGTGTTACAATTATTCAAACGTTTGACCCTCTATGGAGCCGGTTTCGAAGGAATGGGCCAATATTGTCCATTTCGTATCAGACTCAAAAATATGATATAAATATTCCAACGTTCCTGGTATGGATTATATCGACTCACCCCTTACTTTATATGAGATATGTAATAATTTTTAGAAAATGTTAAAAAGTGCGTGATGTACCATATAGAGTCTACCGAAATATTCCATTTTTATACTTCATATGATATTGAGCGAAATATGGGGAAAAATTACAAGAAAAGTTATTTATGTCAAATTTTATGCGAAATCATAAATTCCGATAAATTTCATATTCATATCAGGCTTCTTATTGAGAGAAATATTTGAACATAGCAAATAGTAGAGAATTGCTAAATTGTTTCGAAAGTTATGACAGATAAAATTATTGAAAATTGTGACCCTTTGTATAAACTTCACAACAGATTTTGTGTTAGCAAAAATATTTTTGTGTGTGAAATTTGAAAAGAGTTGGATGCTTATTTAGCTTTATTTGTGCGTTTTGTTTTTCAAAATCTTGAACCCTATGTATAGGGGAGGTACCAGAAGAAAAGGTTCGATCTATACCACCTTTATAACAGATCTTGTGTTGATAGAAATATTGAGATGTGCCAAGTCTAAATGGAATCGGATCTTAATTTGGTGTTTTATGAGCTTCATGGGTATTCAAAATTTCGACACTTTGCGGGGGAGGTACCAGAAGGAGTGGACCGATACATTCCATGTTAATACCAGATATAAAAACATGGAAAAACATGGAGATATAAAAATATTGGAACGTGTGAAATTTGAAGACGTTCGGACTCTTACATCACATTTTGTAAAAGTTGTAATTATTCAAAATTTTGACCCTTTGTGAGGGAGGTCCCTGATGAAGTGGACCGATATTGTCCATTTTCGCACCTGAAAACCGCATACCGGGTAATCGTTTCTCTTTCTGTGCAAAAAATATATTTTATATATATTTTTTGAAAATTTCGACCTTTTTTGGGGTGGTACCAAAAGGAGTGGATCGATGTATTCCCTCTTAACACCAGACCTTGGGTTAATAAAAATATTGAGATATGTGAAATTTGAAGACTATCAGACTCTTACATCACATTTTATAAGAGTTGTAATTATTCAAAATTTTGACCCTTTGTTATGATTATTCAAATTATTGACCCTCTATAGAAGGCCAATATTGTCCATTTCGTATCAGACCTAAATAAATATGATGTAAATAATACGACTAGCCGAGGTTTGGACTTTATATGAGACATGTGACAATTTTTAGAAAATCTTAAAATGTGCGTGAGGTACCAGATATAGTCGATCGGAGTCTTTCGTTTTCATAGTTCATATACTACTGATAAAAATATTGGTATGAGCAAAATTACAAGAATATCGAACATTTATATCCAATTTAATGGGAAATCATAAATTCCTTATTCATGTCCGATTTCTGGTTGAGAGATATACAGCAAGTTGTAAAGAATTGAAGAAGAACTTGTTTTACAAGTTCTGACAGATAAAAGTATTGAAAATTGTGACCTTTTGTGTGTGTGCTACCATAAGGGGTTCACAGATATATATCATTTTCACAACAGATCTTGTGTTAGCAATAATGTTTGTATGTGTGACATTTGAAGAGACTTGGATGCTTATTTCGCTTTCTTAGTTTTGTTTTTAAAAATCTTAAACCTTATGTGGGAAAGGTACCAGAAGAGACGTTCCGATCTGTACCATCTTTGTAACAGTTGTTGTGTTGATAAAAATATTGAGATGTACCAAGTCTGAATGTGATCGGATGTTGGTTTCACGTTTTATGATCGCTTTGGTTGTTCAAGTTGTTGACCCTTTGTGGCTGAGGTATCAGAAGGCGTGGACCGATATATCCCGTCTTCACAGCAGATCTTGTGTTAATAGAAATAATGGGATGTATGAAATATAAAGAGAACCGGATGCTTTGATCCTTTGTGGGGGAGGTACCGGTAGGAGTGTACCGATACATCTTCATACCAGGCATTGGATTGATAAAAGTATTATGATGTGTGTAATTTGAAGACAATCGGACTCTTACATCACATTTTAATAGTGTTATAATTATTCGAAAGTTTGACCCTTTGTGGTGTGGACCGATATTGTCAATGAGAGTCACTGATGGAGTAAAAAATTCTAAAATTGTTCTAAACTTCTAAAATAGTACCATTTGCTATTATGTGATTGGGATAGAGCTACAAACAGGTCAGCATTTAGGGTTTATATATGAAGGTGGTTTTGGAAATGTGTGCCAAGTGTGTTAAAAAGGTGCTAAATTTGGAACAGTTTGGTTTGGGATGAACGGATAAAGCAAATTTTTAAACATTGTATTGTGGTCCTGTTAGTAGTTGGTTTGTGATTTTGAGGTGGTGGGTTGAATTGTGTACTACAAGTGCACGATAACTTCTAAATAGTACAATATTTGGTACAATATGAATTATCGGGTGAACAGAATGTGACTGAAATCTAAAATTTGGTATGGGATCGCTGTTCATGTATTGCCTGGGCTGGTTTCGGAAATGTGTACCATAATTGTACGGAATGTATTAAATAGTACTATATTTGGTATCGGGTGAAGAGATAGGGATACAATTCTCAAATTTATTATATAGATCTGTGTTTGAGATTTGGCGGCGGTTCCTATATTTGTACGAAAAATACTAAATAGTTCCATAGTACAGGGTTGTCCATATTCGACGTTTGAAGCGTCAGTCCAAACAAATTTTTACCATGAACCAATTCACGCCACGAGCGCTCTGAAATAGTTGAAATTTACATTCAACAGAAGAAGTCAATTGTGAAAAAAATGTGAGAAGTGCGCCTTCTAAGAACACCATTAAGCGTTTATACGAAAAATTTTCGACTGGTAAGGCTCTTTCTAATCCGAAGAGGCCATATAAAAGTCGACCAAGGCGATCGGCCGAGAATATCGCTGCCGTACGAGCCAGTGTTGAGAGGAACCCAAGAACATTCCAAAAACGCCGTTCTCAGCAGTTGGGCATGGCTCGGTCCACTTTACAACGGATTATACGCATTGATTTGCATTTGTTCCCGTACAAAATTCAATTGACGCAAAGAATGTTGCCTGCGGACAAGCCTCATCGATTGGAATGGGCCCAAAGGTCCGTCGAATATGGGCAACCCTGTACTAAATTTAAACGTAGATTTAAAAAAATTCAAGGACAATCACCCCTTTAATGTGGATTTTTTAAATATTTTAAAGGGCTTTAAGGACATTGAGAGTGATTTAAACAAATGATTTTACCCTCAGCCATGCATAATTTGAAACGGCCAAAACGTGCTTCATCGAAATAACGGTTTTAGATCCAAGGTCTCTTTGGACCAAATCCGTTTCAGGACATTTTGATATCCGTCCGTCCGTCCGTCCGTCTGTCTGTCTGGCTGGTGCGTATGATAACTCTCGAAGGGAGTATCCGATTTGGTCCTAACTTGGTACATCGTAAAATTATTATCAAACTAAGATCGATTTCGGAGATGGGCAATATCGGTCCAATCCTTCTGGTACCTCTCCCACAAAAGATAGACATTTTCAAAAAAAAAAAAAAAAAAAAATATTTTACTCCACAGAAAGATAAAGGATAATCCGATTTTTCTCCAACTTTACAAATCCTAATATTTGTATAGGAAAATGCGAAAATGAACAATATCGATTCGATATTTCTATTAACACAAGACCTGTTATAAAGAAGACAGGGATCGGACCATTCCTTCTGGCAACTTCCCCACAAAGGTTCAAAGTTGTGAATAACCAAAACGATTACAAAATCCGAATTAAGCATCCAGTTCTCTTCATATTTCACACATCTCATAATTTCTACTAGCACAAGGTCTGCTGTGAAGATGGGATATATCATATTTCTCTCAACCAGAACCTGGGGATGAATAGGGAATTCAAGATTTCGCATACAATTGGATATAAATGTTTGATTTTCTTGTAATTTTGCCTATTGGATGAAACATGAAAATGGAATACTTCGGTCGACTATATCTGATAACTCCAGCATATTTTAACATTTTCTTAAATTTATCACATATCTCAGTGAAGTGAAGTGAAGAAAGTAACCAATATAGTCCAAACCTGGCACGTCGCAATATTTATAACATATTTATTTCGGTCCGATACGAAATGGACAATATTGGCCCATTCCTTCGGAACCTACTCCATAGAGGTCAACAATTTGAATAATCATAACAGAAGTAAAAATATACATATTTAAATAGTCGAAGAGAGGCAGAGAGTATACATCTGTCGGCAAAACCGGCTGATACTTTTTAACTTGCTTATTTGCATATCTTCTCTTCGATTTTCGACTAATTTTTCGTCAGAATCATTAGCTTTTTTTTCCAATGCATAAAACCAATTATCCAGCTAAATCCCTCAAATTTTCCATTCTAATTGGCCGTTATTAGCATTTCCAGTAATTACCCGACTTCGTCCCCAACACGACTTGCTGCCATTGGAGTATCTGATTTCTTGTAAAAGCGATCCTCGCATGTGCAGTAAGGCGCCTACAACCATCATTAAATCGAATTACTAGAGAAACTTGTCAACACTTGACACTAAAACCAAAGACACTGATGGCGACGTTGATTCTGTCAAAGGCAGAGCAAAGTGATAACTCACATGAGTGCCAACAACAAAGCCATGCTGCAGCAGGACGATAAAGAACGAAGCAATGAAAAAAAAAACAAGACGAAAACATAAAGATATAGGCGTCAGACGATTCGATCATAATTGCAATTGTTCAACATGACATGATCATGTGCGAATTCTTTACAAAACATCTTGTTTAACTACCGCTTCTTGTTGCTCATCTTGACAATGGGTGGAGAGATCTTGGAAAGCGGAGGACAGACGGTTCCTCGCAACATTGAAGGCGGTGATGGCGGCAATGTTTATTTCTCTCTCTTTGCTGGCTGCTATCTGGCTGCCTTCTCCGAACATTTGCCAAAGTTCTGAAAAGGTACGATAAACAAATAAGTAACAAATCCCAGCAAATATGCGAGACGGCGGTGGCATGTGCAATATATTGATGTTGATGATGGTGTTGATGTATTTATGAGATAATGGTACCGACAACAGCCCAGCCTCAGACATTCACAGCCCCGCAAAGTGATTTATGTTGTCAAGTGTGGCACAAAAAAATAAAAGCCATTGTTTTCTTTTCCAGTTGCTGTTCGTTATTCGGCATTGGCAGCAGTGTTGTTGTTGTTGGCGAAAACTTCAAACCTGGAACGTTGTCTGTCCGTGCATTCCCAGAGGAGAAGGCAAAACAATTTTGCATTTAATCTACAAAAGATTTGAGGTTTTGTTTGTCTTCGCATTGTCGCATATGTTCAATTGTCCTGTTTTGCCGAAACAAATGATACAGTAATGGGGGCGTTGTAGAAGAATAAGTATTGGATACTGCCAAAGAAGTTGGAAAATAAAAAAAGAAGTGCAGAACTGACCAAATACATATTCATTTTTGGTTTTGGTTATTTTTCCCCCGACATTAGGGCTGTTGCTGTCACATATTTATGGTACAACTTCTCTTCTGCCGTCATCTTTTGGAGAATTGTTTCCTATTATTTGTAGAACAACAGCTTTATGCCCTAAAAGCAACAGCTTTCATTCGGACCACAAAAAATGACAAACTACGGCAATTTTTTTCGCACTTATGTTAAACAATCGTGTTTTGGTGTTTACAAGCATTCAAACATAAAATATGCACCGCAGTGGCGTTTTTTGTTTCATTCTGCTAAGTATTATGAAATATATTTTATTTAGTGGCGAAGGAAGAAGTCCAAAATCACAAAAAATTCCTATCAAAGAGCAGTGGTTTCGGTACGTATGTAGAACCATCCAGGACCGACCATAAAAAATTGCAATAATCGCACCAAACAATTCCACGTTGATTCTTGTGATAACAGAACTTTATAGGCCTTGCTTTTATGCAATACAATATGAGATATAAAAACGGCAACAAAGTCAAACGCCATAATTTTCACATTTTTATACCCTACAACACTATGTGTTGGGGGTATTATAAGTTTGATTGGGCCAACAATTATGTAACACCTCGAAATATTGGTTTCCCACATAGGAAAGTATATATGGATCTTCCTATCTCGCCGAGCTGAGTCGATCTAGCCATGTATGTCCGTTCGTCCGTCTGCCCGTCTGTCCATGTTAATTTGTAATCACTCTAAAGGTCGCAATTATGGTCCGATCTTCACGAAATTTAGAATGGAGGTGGGATTTGGGCCAGAATAAAACCCTATTTCTTTTGGAGATGATCTCATAATATTAAGGGGTTGAAATGGACCAAATACTGGCCGCAGTTATAGACCAATCGACGCGGAAGTAAGCATGCGGCTAGAGCTTAAGGCTGGGCAGAAGTCTTCCAATTTTGATGGTAATCGGGTATTATTTAGTGGGTAAAAAGGCCATGACACTTGTGTTAAAAAAATCACATTTTCCATTAAACCGCGAATATTTTTAATCCCGGCGAAATCACAAATAGACGAACAGGTCAATCCTGACCGTTACGTAGATGCCGATAGTAAATATATCGGATATATATAGCGAAATATATACAATACATATATACAAAGGAAGGGGATGATAGCTAAAATGCTTATATCTTATGAATGGCTGGACCGATTTTGACAAATGTTGTCAATTCAAAATGCCCTCTTGACATAAAAGTGTAAAGTCTAAAAAAACCGCAAAAAAGACGCCTATGATGATGTTAATATAGATTTTTTTGTATTTTGTGACATTTTTTTATTTTTTCATATTTTTTATCGCATGCGATTTTTTCAATTTGACTTGTAATATTAAGGTGTACATTTTGTAATATTTTTTCACCTTACAACACTGGTTGGGGATATTATGTACAGATTTCAATTATCGTCCGATCCTCACGAAAAGGGTAGGGTTAGGCCCAGAAGGGCTAGGCCTATTGTTTTCAAAGATGTCCGCAATATATTTAGGGGTTGAAATGGACCAAAAACTAAAAATGTTCCTGATTTTGCAGCCGTTATAAAGGTTATAAATAGAAACCAAAGGACGCGAAATCTCGCATGAAGTTAGGCTTTAGAACAGCGGGTAGAATGACCACTATTTCTCTCTGAAAAATACCAACATCACTCGCAGGTGATATCCGAAATACACAAAAGGGGAACTTCTGGCTTTTTTATGCTGATTTCATTGACGAATATAGCCAAATTCGTAGACAAGAAAATCATATAGATGAGTCTAAATTTGGATATACAGAAGTTCCTCTTTCTTTGGGAGATGATCGCAAAATGTTAGGGGTTCAAATGAATCAAAAACAGAAATAATTTCTTGATCATACAATTGAGGCCATTCGACAGGGCGTTAAAGACAAGGAAGAATTCTAGCATTTTGGATGACCATTGGATTATATTTAGCTGTAAAATGGACCACAACCACTAACAGCACGACGGAGTGCGTAAATATTGGACAAATGTCCCTGGTCAAAATGCTAAAGTTAATATCTGGGCTGTGCACCGACGACATAATTTCAAAAGCGAAATCTACCAAAATGGATTTGGACATAAAGGGGCTTCTAACATATTGTAGTGTTGTAGGGTATCACATGGTCGGCCCCGCACGACTATAGCCTTTGCTTACTTGTTTTTTTTTTTAAATTTTATTGAACGAAAGCAAAAAATGTCGGAAATAGCATCAAATTTTAGTACAAGTTTAGATTTGTTCGAATTGGTCACTTATGGTACGAATTATAGCCTAACGGCCAATGAAACCGTCACACGCTGCTCGGTGCGGTATTTTGGCCCCTTCCCGGCGAAGCGCTTGATTGAGGTGATCGACACTTTGATATTTTTTAGTGCCAACCTTGCTTTCCAAAATACTCCAGATACAATAGTCCAACGAATTGGTATCCGGAGATTTTGATGGTCATTGTGCGCTGGAAATGAAGCGAAGAACCTCATTTTGTAACCATTCTTGGGTGGCGCGTGCTGAGTGCGATGGTGCTTGATCCTGTTGGAATGTCCAAGGTCAGCGGCCAAAATGTTTGTGAGCCCAAGGCTTTAATACATCCTCCACAATATTTTCGCGATAATATTCGGTATTTATTGTGACGACTAACACCAATACCATCGGCTGTTATGTCGGCCCACACCATTACCATGGTCGGCGCTTGAGTTCTGGTGGCCATCTGAAGGTGCACATTTTCAGCTGACCTCTTTGGCAAGTAAACACGATCATTTTGTTTGTTTACAAACTCCTGGGCAACGAATGTTTTCTCATCGGGGAAAACCAAATTCGGCCGTTCACCACTTTCGGCCAAACGAAGCAACTCTTTAGCTCTTTTGAGTTTATTTTTTACCGTGGCGGTGTAAGTTCTTGAACTTTTTGAAATTTCAATGACTGTACCCCGAGCCCAATTTTCAATATTGCGATATGTTCAGCTCACGAGCCATTTATCGGCCACTGCGACGCGGGTTTCGATCAAGTCGCTTCTTTACTTTTCGAACCATTTTTGCTGATGTTGCTGTTTTCTATAGTCCATTTCCTAGACGTCGGGCTACGCTACCAGTATCACGGTAACGAGGGATAGTACGGGACACAAACGATTTATTCACATTTAAATGCTGGAGCGCCACTTGTTTTTCAGCCAAATATAAGGAAATCACACTATCGCGTTTGAATTCCATCACGAATAACTTTTTTCCTGGAAAATTCTCACCAAAATGCTTTTGTACGCTTGCAAACAATATAATGAGCTGTCACTGGAATAATTTTAACAGCTGTCGGGCGAGTAGCTTAGAAATGGGAGTTGGTTGTAGTTTTTTCATCTCACCCTGTATTGTTTAATTTTGCACAAAGTCCAAAGACAATTTCCATTGAAATTGGTGATAATCGTTTTGGATTTGAATATATCTCCCATATTATATTCGTCCGATCGCAAGTTTATTGTACACCAAAGTACAACCGGAATCGAATTCTGTCTAAAAGTAAGTGTTTCATATTTGGTAAAAATCGCTTTAGATATAGTTATAGCTCTCGTGTATGTATTTTGGATCCGATTTGATATTTAAGTCACATATATTTAAGGTGCCAGATATTATTTTTGTCAAGATCGGTTAAAATGTTGAATAGAGGATCCATGCTTGAAAAATTAATTTTTTTATCTGTTTGCCTCATTTTTATATTCTTAGTCATATGGTGAGAGATTGTATGTCATTTGATATGGCCAAAATGTGACTCGTCGAAATAACGGTGTTAGACCCTAGGTCTCTTTGGACCAAATCCGTTTCAGGACATTTGGAGTCGATCTAGAGATGTCCGGCCATCCGTCTGTATGGATGGTGTGCACCGATTTGGTCCAAACTTGGTGCATCGTAATATTATTATCAAACTTAGACTGAGTTCAGACAATATCGGTCCACTCCTTCTGGTACCTTCCCCACACAAGGTCATCGTTTTCAAAGAAAATATTTTACTGCACAGAAAGACAAAGGATAATCCGATTTTGCTCCATCTTGGCAAATCCTAATATTTATATCAGTTCTAGGTCAGGTGCGAAAATGGATAATATATGTCCAATCCTTCTGGTACCACCCCCACAAAGGGTCAAAATTTTGAATAGTTATAACTCTTATAAAATATGTCGTAGAAGTCTGATTACCTCCAAATCGCACAGATCATAATATTTTTATTAACCCAAGGTCTGGTGTGAAGATGATATATATCTTCGAAGCCCTTCTTGTACCTTAAGGGTCACAATTTCTCCGCGATTCTTAACAACATGTTAATCAAAATATTTCTCTCAACCAGAAACCTGAGACGAAAATGGAACTTATGATTTGTCACAAAATTGGATATAAATGTTTGATTTTCTTGCCCATATTATTATCAATGTTTTTATCTGTATTAGATGAAGTATGAAGACGGAATACTTCGACTATATCTGGTACCTCAAGCAGATTCGAAGATTTTCTAAAATTATCACATATCTCATATAAAGTGATATAGTCTAAACCTGGCACATCATATTTATTCCTTCGGAACCTACCCCATACAGGGTCAAAAATTTGAATTATCATAACAGAAGTCAAAATATATTTGAATAATCGAATATAGGCTGAGGGTATACATCTGTCGGCAAAACGGACTGATACTTTTTAACTTGTTTTTGCATCTGTTTTGAAATTATGAGTTTTGATAATATATTCGTTCCAAATACATGACAATCATTCGACAATCAAGCTTTTGAATTGGAAATGAACACATTACCTATAAACCCTGCTAATCAAAAATAAATATATATTTGTAATAGTGGATTTCGCCACACTCTTTTTAATTAACTTTTAATGGGTTAATCGGGTCCCAAGTTTTTGTTGGGTACGATCGAACTTAAATATAAATTTCTAGTAGTCATATAGTATTATTTTTCTCAAACGAATTGCATTTGATTTAAAAATTGCATAAATGTTACTACAATTTCTTATCAAGGATCAAAACTTCATAAACCTGGCAAAATCATTAACATAGGAATACTTACATACTGTCAGCATAATCGTCCGTCATCGATACAGAAGCAGCACATGAAAAGAAAAAAAAAAAGAAAAATTAGGTAATTAATAATTAAACATTCAACAGAAACTGGTTGTAATTATTTATAAAAAAACATATGTGGTTGATCTCAAATCTACCCTTAGCCGAAAATAATGGGGAAATTCAATAACAAGCTAAAAAGCAGATAATACATAATTTGTTGGTAATCATTTTTAGAGTAATTGGGCATTTCATAAATGTATTATTTTTTCAGTTATTTCGTTACACCTCCTGTACATATTTGCTGATATTTGTTTGTGTAAAGTTTCTTGGTTCCTGCAGGTGAAGTAGATTTTGAGGTAAGTGAAAAATGGCAAAACAAGTAGTACACCTTATCATTTGAGGTCTGGTTACAAGGCAATGCAGGCAGACAGATAGCCTGGCTGACCGACCGACCTTAGCTCATTACCAGGACTCTTGGGTCCTTGTTTTATTGGCATTCTGCAATTGCGATCACTTTGTAATTAGCTGCTAATGCAGCTCGTTAGTGCAAGAGCGTTAATAACAAGCCCAAACATGCTGCATTCGAACCAGCCCACAAACTAAGTGTAGTGAGAGTGCGATTACACTGCTGGTGGTTATCAGAGAAGCAGCTGTTGTTGGATTGTTCCTCCTTGTCTTTTTGTTTTGTTCGGTGTTTGGCACGAATTCAAGAATTGATCAAGGAAGAAGAAATTTTAAATGTCCTTGCCTGATAACAAGGAGGGTAGTGCATAAATTGCATTTAGAGTGCTAAATATGATAATTAGGGATATGTGATATCTTTTTGTGTTTTCTTGTTCCTGGAGCTGGAAAACACCTCACTACAACGGCCCTTGAATTGTGTGGTCGACTGGTTGGGCTTGCCTTGGCTGACTTTTTTCAATGGCTCTGGCATATATTTAATAAAATTCCAGGCAGTTTGTTAGTCAGTTTGCGTTTTCGTTCAACAACAAAATAAAATGCAAATTAAAAAGAAAAGCGTTCCGATAATGTATTTTTTTCGCAGCACTCTAAGGGTTATTTAATAAGGACTAACAATATATTTTGCGTTGCGGGCAAATATTATCCATTTCGTATCGGACCTAAATAAATATTATATAAATATTGCGACGTGCCAGGGTTGGATGATATCGACTGCTTCCTTCACTTTATATGAGATATGTGCGAATTTTCAGAAAATGTTATATCTGGTACATATAGTCGATCGAAGTATTCCATACCCCACTTCATACAGATAAAAATATTGGTATGGGCAAAATTACAAGAAAATCGAACACTTATCTCCAATTTTATGCGAAATCATAAATTTCATATTCATCTCAGTATTCTGGTTGAGATATAGCAAGTTGTAAAGAATCAGGTCAGTGATTCGATTTCGCAATTATGACAGATATAAGTATTGCGGTACCAGGAGGGGTTCGCACATATTTATCATCTTTAGAACAGATCTTGTGTTAGCAAAAATGTTTGCATGTGTGAAATTTGAAAGGAGTTGGATGCTTATTTCGCTTTCTTTGAGCGTTTTGTTTTTCAAAATCTTGAACCCTATTTGGGGGACGTACCAGACGAAGTGGTCCGATCTCTACAATCTTTATAACATATGTTCTGTTAATGGAAATATTGACATGCACCAAGTCTGAATGGAATCGGATGTTAATTTCGCGTTTTATGAGCTCCATGGATACTCAAAATTTTTGCTTATTTCGGATTTTTTGATCGTTCGACCTTCGACTTTTTGTGGGGGAGGTAACTGAAGGAATGTTCTGATCTCTACCATCTTTATAACAGATCTTTTGTTTATGGAAATATTGAAATGTGCCAAGTCTGAATGGAATCGGAAGTTAATTTGGTGTTTTATGAACTTCATGGATATCCAAAATTTTAACCCGTTTGTGGGGGAGGTACAAACAGGAGTGGAGCGATATATCCCATCTTCACAGCAGACCTTGTGTTAGTAGAAATATTGGGATTTGTCAAATACGAAGAAACCAGATGCATAATTCGGATTTTAAGATTGTTTTGTTTATTGAAAACTGTGACCCTTTGTGGGGGAGTTACCAGAAAAAATGGTCCGATCTCTACCATCTTTATAACATATCTTGTGTTGATTGGAATATTGAGACGTGCCAAGTCTGAATGGAATCGGATGTTAGTTTTAACTTCTTGGATACTCAAAATTTTGACCCTTTGTGGGGGAGGTACCAGAAGGAGTCGACCGATATATTCCAACTTCACACCAGACCTCGGGTGAGTGAAAGTATTGTGATGTGTGTAATTTGAAGACAATGGGACTCTTACATCACATTTTATAAGAGTTATAATTATTCAAAATTTTCATCCCTTGTGGGGGAGGTACTGGATTGAGTGGACCGTAATTTTTTGTCATAGGCTTTAGTACCGATTATGAACTTCAAATGCGATATTTGAAATAATTCCGGTAAATATTGTCGCTAAAATCATCAAAATACCGAATATTGGATGGTGCTTTTATATGGGGGCTATACGAAAGCGTGGACCGACTTGGCCCATTAACGAACTTAATCTGCCCACTGACAAAATACACATGTGTGCAAAATTTTAGCCTTCTACCTCAATTCGTTCCAAAGATAGCGTGATTACGACAGAATTTGACGCTGATCAAGAATATGGGGTTTGACATGAGTATTTCGAGTAGTTACAAACCGAAATACAAATATACCCTCCACAGCATGATGTAACGTATCCTCCATTTTTGGTGGCGATACTATGGTTCGAATTTGATAACCCCTTGCAAGTGTCAGTGAATGAATGACGATTAAAGTAGGTGTAGTGATGATAGTCTCTCTCTCTCTCTTTATTTCCCGGAACATCAAATGCAAAAGACCAATTATTCATTGGGTACTCAAAGGCAGAATACTAAAGTCCGGTCCGTTCAGCATTTTTCCCCGCCTGAAGGTGATATTCTTGTTTTGATCGAAATTTGATATTTATTCGATAATGAACACGCATCAAGTTTTGTTGCCACTGCCACTGTTGCGTTGCGGTGTGGTGTTGCAATTGCCGTATATGCCACATCGGCACATCAGCAGCCGCATGGGTTGTGCAACAAGTTGGCCATAATTTCATTCAGCAGATGCTTGTCTTTGAGTATTCCAGGTTTGCGTTTGCCGTTGAACATACAATGAATGTGTGGCGCAAAATGTTGGTGTTTGCATTGTTTTGCCACCTTTTCTACATCGCTCATATTTATCACAACCAATTCGAAGTCATGAGCGTTAAAGTGGTAAGATGAAGTAGAAATTATTTTGGCACAAAAAAAAAAAATGGGAAAAGTGTTTGATGATGATGATGTTGGGATATTTTGTAGAAAAATCTCACACTTTTGTTGAATCTTTTCGGATTTGGACCTTAAGCTGACACATATTACATCAAGACTATTAGATACACAAATGTTTAAAAAGAAGTGAGTTATTGAGTTTTTATGCATCTATCATTGCACGCCCATCACACCATTCATGAATATCGTTGAAGAGTAATCAGTAGTGCCGGTAGCAAACAGTATTGACGGATTTTTGTATGGTTTTGTAAAAGAGAGGCAAAATTCGAGTTCTGTACATTTTGGACGCATTCCATAGAAAGCTTGACAAAGTTGTTGGGTGTAATATATTTCGATTTTTTGTATAGATATCTTATAACAAGTTAAAAAGTATTTTGCTGTTTTGACGACAGATATATACAGTCAATTTAAATATATTTTGATTTGTGTTATGATTATTCAAACTGTTGACCCTTTATGAAATAGGTTCCGAATGAATGGACCAATACGGTCCATTTCGTATAGGACCTAAATTAATATGATATAAATATTGCTATGTGTCAGGTTTGGACTTCCTTTACTTTATATGAGATACGAGATAATTTTTAGAAAATGTTAAAATGTGCGTGAGGTTCTGGATATAGTCGACCGAAGTATTCCATTTTCATAAACGTATTTAAAATTGTGACCCTTTATGGATGAGGTATCAGAAGGGGTTCGCAGATATATATCAACTTCGCAACAGATCATGTATTAGCAGAAATGTTTGTATGTGTGAAATTTGAAGAGAGTTGGATGCTTATTTCGCTTTCTTTGAACGTTTCGTTTTTTAAAATCTTGAAAACTATGTGGAAGAAATGATCCGATTTTTACCATTTTTGAAAATTGAACCAGTAAAGAAAGTCTTAAAGTCGGGCGGGGCCGACTTTATGACACCCTACACCACTTTGCTAATTTAGTAGAGCTCCACATAACAATTAAAAGATTTTATGGGAGAATTTAACCATACACGCTATGATTATAATTATAACTTAAAGTTCAAAGGACTAAATATGCCGAAGCATTTGTATCTTTTAAATTCGGAATTGTATTGCCCATTTGGTGCACAATTAATTTGAAATCGGATAAAGATATATATGGGAGCTACATCCAAATCTGAACCGATCTCGATAAAATTTGGCAAAGATATTTCTGAGCTGTATTTGATATATTTCCCTGAATATCGTTGTTACGGAGTGCATACTACGGCTGTGGGTAACAAATATGACAAATCGGATGAACAGTATATATGGGAGCTATAGCTACATCTGAACCGATCTTCACCAAATTTGACATACTACCTTCTAGACCCGATTCGGTCGTAAGTGCCAAATGCCATCCCATTTGGACAAATATTAGACGTTTGGTGCACAATAAAAGGTAAATCGGACGAAGTTATATATGGGAGCTATATCCAAATCTGAACCGATCCCGATAAAATTTAGCAAGTGTATTTCTGAGCTGCATTTTATATATTTCCCCAAGTATTGCTGTTGCAGAGTACATATTACGGCGGCGGTGGACAAAAATAACAAATCGGATGAACAATATATATGGGAGCTATAGCTATATCTGAACCGATTTCAATCAAATTTGGCATACATATTTTCAGACCTAGTTTGGGTGTATATGTAAAATTCCATACAATTCGGGCTGATATTACACGTTTGGTGCACAATAAAAGGCAAATCGGACGAATATATATTTCCAATTTCAATAGGGTTCGTCCTTGGGCCAAACAAATGATTTGTGCAAAATTTCATCTGGATCGGGCAATAAATGCGAAAATACAAAAATACATGGACAGACGGACGGACGGACATGCATAAATCGACTTAGAATGTGATTCTATG
Source organism: Musca domestica (assembly GCF_030504385.1). Taxonomy (NCBI): domain Eukaryota; kingdom Metazoa; phylum Arthropoda; class Insecta; order Diptera; family Muscidae; genus Musca; species Musca domestica. The sequence continues at coordinate 9,605,829 of NW_026712296.1, read as the reverse complement.
CAGATCATCAAAAGGAACTATGGGTCTATCTCGTTTCCTTCTGCCTGTTACAAACAAATGCACAAAGACATAATACCCTGACCACCTTGTGGTGTAGGGTATAAAAATTGAGATGTACCAAGTCTGAATGGAAACGGATGTTAATTTCGCGATATATGAGTTGCGTTTTATGAGGTGCGTTTTATGAGGTACGTTTTATGGGGAGGTGCCAGAAGGAGTGGACCATCGTCACACCACGGGTTAATAGAAACATTGTACTGTGTGTAATTTAAAGACAATCGGGCACTTGCATCACATGTTATAAGAGTTATAATTATTCAATTTGTTGACCCTTTGTGGGGGAGGTGATTGACGGAGACGAGCGATATTGTCAATTTTCGCACCTGACCTAGTACTGACGCAAATATTTGGATTTGCAAAGTTGAAGCAAAATCAGATTACCGTTCCTCTTTCTGTGCAAAAACTATTTTTTCTTTTTTGAAAATTTCGACCTCTTGTTGGGTTGGTACCGGAAGGAGTGGACCAATATTACCCATCTCAAAACTCGATCTTTGTGTGATAGTAATATTACGATGTACCAAGTTTGGATCAAATCGGATACTCCCTTCGAGAGTTATCGTGCGCACCAGCCAGAGAGACGGACGGACGGACATCGCTAGATCGCCTCCAAATGTCCTGCAACGGATTTGGTCCAAACAGACCTAAGGCCTAAAACCGTTATTTCGATGAGATTCGTTTTGGCAGCTATGGGCTGAGGGTATAAAAAGAGTAGTGAGATAACTGATTGACTGAACCAGTCGAAACAGCTGAAACTAGAATCTTGGCATTTTGCTCAAATCTTGGTGCTTAGGCTGGAAATTCGTACTAAAAGGGTACGGAAGGAACTAAAATGTACTAAAAATTGAGTACTTTGTATTGGACACACGAATTGAGCTAGGATTCTGAAACTTGGAATGAGAGTCACTGATGAAACAGAGGATGTAGTAAATTTGAAACTTTTGATTTAGGGTGAACAGATAAAGCTGAAATTTAGGAATTTTGTGTTCGGGTCCATTTTGGTGGTAGGTTTATGACAAAGAGGTGGTTGTGGAAATGTGTACTACAAGTGCACGAAAAGTGCCAACTAATACCATATTCGGTAACATTTGGTATTGGGTGAACATATTGTGTTAAAAATCTGAAATTTGGTATTAGAGTCGCTGTTCATGTGTAGCTTGGACATATGGAGTTGATTTCGGAAAGGTGTACTATAATTGTACGAAAAGTTCTGAATGGTAGTAAATTTAGTATTGGGTGAAGGGATAAAGATAAAATTGGAGATATTTACATTGCTGATGGCATTTGTGTTTGAGATTCGGCGGTGGTTTGGAAATGCCTCTTATGGTACTAAATTAGGTATTGTATAAAAGGATAGGGCCGGAATCTTTAAATTTGATATTGAGATCTCTGTTGGTACCTGGAATTGAGATATGGAGGTGGTCTTGGAAATGTGTTCTACAATTGTACAAAAAGTGCTATATAGTACTATACTTGGTATTGCGTAAAGGAATAGAAGTGAAATCCTGCAATTAGATATAGAAGTCGCTGTTGGTGCCAGTGGTTAAGATATGGAGGTGGTTTGGGAAATGCGTCTTATATTTGTACGAAAAGTACTAAATTGTACTAAATTAGGTATTGGATGAAGATATTGGGCTGGAATCCTCAAATTTGATATTGAGATCTCTGTTGGTATCTGGAATTGAGATATGGAGGTGGTTTTGGAAATATGTTCTAAAATTATACAAAAAGTGTTAAATAGTACTAAACATGGTATTGCTTAAAGGAATAGAGGTGAACTTCGGAAATTTGATATAGATGTCGCTGTTGGTGACTGTATTTACGGTGGTGGTTTTAGAAATGTGTACTATAATTGCACGAAAAGTACCAAAATGTACTAAATTTGGTGTTGGGAAGATGGATAAAGCCATAATCCTCTAATTTGATATTGAGGTCTCTGTTGGAATCCGAAATTGAGGTGGTTTTGAAATGTGTACTATAATTGGTATTGGGGGAAGGAATAGCCTGAAATTCTGAAATTTCATATAGATGTCGCTGTTACTGTCTGTGGTTAAGATATGGAGGTTGTTTTGGAAATGGATCCTATATTTGTTCAAAAAGTACTAAATTTGGTATTGGGTAAAGGAATAGAGCTGAAATCCAGAAATTTGATGTAAATATCACTGGTTAATATATGGAGATGGTTTTGGATTTGGTATTGATATTGAGGTCCCCGTTGGTATCTGGAATTAAGATGTGGAGGAGGTTTTTGGAGACCTAGGCTCTAAGACCGTTATGTCTGGTCGCATCCATATCTTTTGTAGCCATAAGGCTAAGGGTATACAAAGATGTTCACGTTATGTCCAAGTAGTCTAATCCGTCGCTTAATTCCTTGACTCAATTTCCTACTTCCTATTCAAGGTTTTCCCAAACTATTTCAATAATAAGAAGACCAACAATTGCAAACAAAAACGAGCCGGGTCATTAATAATTTTATGACAGCCGATACTTTGGCCCTTTCATTGGGTCGAGAACTGCACTCTTTAGAGAAATGGCTGCGTTTTCCACTCATTCACCATTCATCCATCCGTTCGTTTGTTCATTTATGGCCTTTTAAATGTTTATTTGTTTAATTGTTGTTCAGGTTGTTGGTTTTCTTTGTTTTTGATAAATTGAGGCTCGTTAAGGGCCAAAACGCTTCAAATGTTGAAAAAGTGTAAAAATTAAATGTGTTTTTAACTGTCAGCAGTTTCACGCCCATTGTGTCATTTAATAATTTCCCTTGAAGTGGCATACCGCAGATGATATATTTCTTTTTGCGCTCGCTCGCTCTATCTCTCTCCCTCTTTTCTCTTGCATTTGGTCTTTTATGCTGACAATTTAGCTGACGTTTCGCATCACTGATCTGAAAATGTAGCCAGGCAAATGGAGACTGAGCGTTGTTTACGCCCGAACAATTATTTTCGTTTTACGATGGGAGGGTTTCTGGGGTTTAGGAAGTAAAATAAAATATATAATTTTAAGAAGAGTGAGAGAGAGAGAGAGGCGGAGAGTTGAACAATGTGTCAAATATTTGAATAACCACACTAATGAGTTCTTAATTAGAATCGACTTATATCTCTTAAATAAAATGAAATGGCATACTTACGCCCTGTTGGTTGGTAAATTTGCCAGGATGCATGTCATTCATTGTTGATGTTGTTTGTGGTGTTGACATTATGGTATGATGATTAGATAGCAACATATAAGTTCATACATTCCAGTTTGAAAGACGATCCAAAATTGAGGAGAAAATGCATTCATTCATGCAACCATCCGCATGAGGAAGTCATTAGGAACATTTAGCCATCGTAAATCATAGAGCAAAGGATCATTCATCATTATGTCCAAATGGGTGGAGGAGTGAATTGTGCATATTGCATTTGGGGTAATAATCACCAAAAAGGAAGCACAATATCGAAACCATATGTAATTAGACCACGGGAACCCGTCACATCGTCCAGATGAAGATTGACACATTTTGCAGGTTATATGTTGTCCATTGTGATGGAGAGCAGTTAAAAAGTAGTCCAGATGTTGAAAAACAGCATCGATCCATAATAGAAGCGCAGTTGCCAAGTCGTGAAAAAACAAGAAAAACAAAAAGTTAAATTATGGAATCATCTATAAGTGTTATATAAACACACAGATATTTAAAGAAATTACTGAGCATGAGCTTAGTTTCACTTGGATTTAAATGAAAATTAGTTATTAAACAGTAAGGAAAAGTCAAAAGTCGGGCGTGGCCGACTATATGGTACCCTACACCACTATGCATATTTAGTAGAGCTCCCGTAACAAAACAATTTATTTGAAGTAGATCATACCAAACTATCAAAATTTGACTTAAGAGCAGTTATAGTTTGGTTTCAGAGGGAACTAATATATAGGAGGCATATCCAAATGGAATCGATTTTCATTAAATTTGACGGAGACATTTTAATCTTTTATACCAAATAACATTGTTATAGAGAGAAGGATTATATTAAAAATATATATATCGGAACCGAGTTCCACAATATGGAAACGTACGTCCCGAAATTCACTCCATTTTGGCTGGTATTAGCCATTATTTGCGCAATAAACCTGCAATTGGATTAAGGATATATACGGAAGCTATATCCAACTCTTAGCCGATCTCGATAAAATTTGGCAAAAGTATTTTGAGATATATAAGATATCTTGTCCAAAATATCATTGTTGTGGAATGCATATTACGAATGTGAGGGACTTAAACCCCAAATCGGATGAAACATACAGGGTGAGATTAAAAAACGTCAACCAACTTCAGACTGCTGTCATTTCCAATCCACTCGTCCAACAGCTGTTAAAATTATTCCAGTGAAAGCTTATTATATCGTCTACAAGCGCACAAAAACATTTTCTAGAAAAAAAGCTATTCGTGATGGAATTCAAGCGTGATTATGTGATTTCTTTACATTTGGCTGGAAAACCACAAGTGGTTATCGTTAGAGCACTCCAGCATTTAAATGTGAATAAATCTTTTGTGAAACAGCAACATCAGCAGAAATGATCGAAACCCGCGTCGCAGTGGCCGAAATATGGCTCGAGAGCTGAACATATCGCAATATTCCATTCGGCAAATATTGAAAAATGAGCTCGGGTTAAAGCCATTGAAATTCCATAAAGTGCTAGATCTTACACCGCAACAGAGCTATAAATTTGCTTCGCTTGGCCGAATGTGGTGAACTGCCGAATTTAGTTTTCTCCGATGAGAAAACATTCGTTGTCCAGCAGTTTGTAAACCAACAAAATTATTGTATTCACTTGCCAAAGACGTCAGCTGAAAATGTGCGCCTTCGGTTGGCCACCAGAACTCAAGCGCCGGCCATGGTGATGGTGTCGGCCGACATAACAGCCGATGGTCGAGGCATCAGAATAAATGTCGAATATTATCGCAAAAATATTCTGAAGTGTGTATTAAAGACTTGGGCACGCAAACATTTTGGCCGCAGACCTTGGACAGTCCAACAGGACTCAGCACCATCGCACTCAGCACGCGTCAACCAAGAATGGTTACAAAATGAGTTTCCTCGCATCACAATGGCCACCGAAATCTCCGGCTACCAATCCGTTGGACTATTGTGTCTGGAGTATTTTGGAAAGCAAGGTTGGCACTAAAGAAATACCAAAGTGTCGATCACCTCAAGCAAGCAATTCGCCGGGAATGTGCCAAAGTACCACAGAGCAACATTCGGGCAGCGTGTGACGGTTTCATTGGTCGTTTGAAGGCCATAATTCGTGCCAAAGGTGACCAATTCGAACAAATCTAAACTTATTCTAAAATTTGTTGCTATTTCCGACATTGGTGCTGTCATTAAATAAAATCATCAAGTACCCCACTCACATAGGGTGAAAATTTTGACTCTTATAAAATGTGATGTAAGAGACCGATCGTCTTCAAGTTACACTCATCACAATATTTTTTTAACCCAAGGTCTTGTGTGAAGATGAAATATCTGGTAACTCCCCCACAAAGGGTCAAAATTGTTAATATCCATAAAGCCTATAAAACGCGAAATGAATATCAGATCCATTCAGACTTGGTACATCTCTATATTTCCATCAACAAAAGAGTCACCCAAAAAGAGTCACAATTTTCAATACTTTTATCTGTCATAATTAGCGAAACAAGTCAGCAATTCTCTACGACTTGCTATATTTAAATATTTCTTGTTAAGGAGAATAGAATCCAATCTCCCTCTTCGATTGTCAATTCTATTCTCTGGATCGATGATGAGAAAAGAAAAACTAATCTAACTTAACCTAATCGCAGCCACACAATTATTCTTATATATTCTAATCTTGAATGGAGAACATTGCATCTTGTACATCTACTGAGCGCATCGATATATTTGCGTGTGGGTCATAACCTTTATTATCTCACACATTATCGTATGCGCCAGTGCACAAGATCCCCGAATTGTTCACATGTGGTATATTATGGCGGCTGGGAAATATGTAATTTTAGAATATTTATTGTTTATTGCTAGATTTCCCCAGCGCCTCAAACGCACTCAAAGGTATGTACAAAGTATTTTGTACATTTCTCTCAATTAGAAACCTGAGATAAATATGGAATTTGGGATTTCGCATACAATTTTAATATATGTTCAATTTTCTTGTAATATTGCCCATACCTGCATTTTTATCAGCATTAGATGAAGTGTGAAAATGAAATACTCCCGTCCACTATATATGAAACTTCACAAACATTTAACATTTTCTAAAAAATTATTACATGTCTCGTGTAAAGTGAAGGAAGTAACCAATATATTCCAAACTTGGCACGTAGCAAAAATTTATATCATATTTATTTAGGTTCGATATGAAATGGACAATATTGGTCCATTCTTTGGGAACCTACTCCAAAGAAGGTCAACAATTTGAATAATCAGGACTGAAGTCAAAATATATTTAAATAATCGAATATTGGGTGAGGGTATACATCTGTCGGCAAAACCGACTGATCGAATCTTAGTTCGAATATTTTCAAGAATGTGGGGGATAAACTTCCCCGCCCAAATTCAGTTACCTACTGAGGTAAACTTTAAAAACGCCAATAAACGTGTCTCATTTCTTTTCGGGTTTCTTTGATTTGTTTTTTGTGTGACGTAATATACCAAGTTTGGACCAAATCGGAGAGTTACCATGCGCACCAGCCGGTCAGACAAGAAGTCAGAGGGATATAGTACTGAGAAGAGTATAGATGTACAGACTAATATACATTCTTACAGGACACAGAGGTATAGAAGCATACCTACACAACATATAATGTGATCTGATTTCAGTTTTCTCAGACATACTATGCAATATGAAATATTATAACTACCGGAGAGCATAAAAATATTTCGATTATATCGATGCCATTATTGCAACAAATTGCAAATACGTAAAGAGGTGCTTAACTCCGACAATGTTGGCTTTAATGATCGACATTATCACTGTCATAATCGTAATAAACTGTGAAATCCATCTTCAGGCCTTAAATAATGTTCAGAGCGTGCAAATGTATCCGCTCTTCTCCCTAGTTACAAACTCAGCCAATATCCCAATAAAACCGCCATAAAAACACTTCGATGTGCAACGGCAACAACAAACAATCCATCATTGTTGTTATTACATTCGATATATTTTGACATGTGAAAACAAAATAAGAAACGGAAAACAAGTCAAAATATTTTTAACAACTTAATAATGTAAGTTAACATTATGTGGGCCTCACCACTCTTGAATGGCTATTCAATTTCAGGCATCTGGTAGATGAATGGATGGTGCTATAACAAAACGTTAGTGCATGCAACATGTTCGAACGTGCCACATTTATGTGTGTTGCATCTAGTCGAAGTTTGTTGCCAATCATCGTCATCATCATCGTCGTCGAAATGATCAGCTTATTTCGGTTGTTGTTGCTTAGAGAGTGTTAAAGTTGAATTCGTATCGCATTTTACCACCATCCGTCATAAGTGCCGCCGCCGCGGCAGGATGACGACGGTCGGTGGTGATGTAGCTTCTTTTGATCGCCGTTCGTCCATGTTGAGTCAGTTACAATTATGCTTTTCCACCTGTCTGCATATTTATCGATTGATCTCCTGAATTGCTATGTAAGTTTATCGAAAGCCTTGCCAGCGAAATATTATTTATATTCCCGTTGGCGCTGACAAATGAGTTGGACTGGTAAAATGCAGGTATAGATGACAGCGGGGGTAAAATATCTACACTCAGCTAAAAATGTCAGTCAGTACCTAGTTCACAGAGTTTACAGAGGTCGTTTTTATTTCTATGTGATTTCTGACTTTATCCAAATAGAAAAGTCTCTTTATCAAATTACAGACCATTTAGTTGGAAAGTGAAAAATTCTGCAGAAAATTGGCCTAAAATTCAGGGTGAGATGAAAAAACTGTAACCAACTTCAAACTGCTGTCATTTCTAAGCCACTCGTCCGACAGCTGTTTCCAGTGATAGCTTATTATATTGATTACAAGCGTACAAAAGCATTTTGGTGAGAATTTCTCAGAAAAAAGCTATTCGTGATGGAATTCGTTAGAGCACTCCAGCATCTAAATGTCAATAAATCTTTTGTGTCTCGTACCATCGTTCGTTACCGTGATAACGGTAGCGTAGCCCGACGTTAAGAAAGTGGACGGAAGAAAACAGCAACATCACCAGAAATGGTTCAAAAAGTAAAGAAGCGACTTGATCAAAACTCGCGTCGCAGTGGCCGAAAAATGGTTCGTGAGTTGAACGTATCGCAATATTCCATTCGGCAAATATTGAAAAATGAGCTCGGGGTAAAGCCATTGAAATTCCAAAAAGTGCAAGAACTTACAACGCAACAGAAAGAAAATAGACTTGGAAGAGCTAAAGAGTTGCTTCACTTGGCTGAAAGTGGTGAACTGCCGAATTTTTTTTTTCCCGATGAGAAAACATTCGTTGTCCAGCAGTTTGTAAACAAACAAAATGATCGTGTTTACTTGCCAAAGAGGTCAGCTGAAAATGTGTACCTTCGGTTGGCCACCAGAACTCAAGTGCCAACCGATGATCGCTCTCCGCTCGTATTTATCGACCGAGGCATCAGAATAAATGCCGAATATTATCGCGAAAATATTCTGGGGGGGTATTAAAGCCTTGGACACACAAAAATTTTGGCCGCAGACGCACTCAGCACGCGCCACCAAAGAATGATTACAAAATGAAGCTTCATTCCCAGCGCACAATGGCCATCAAAATCTCCGGATACCAATCCGTTGGACTATTGTGTCTGGAGTGTTTTGGAAAGCAAGGTTGGCACTAAAAAATACCAAAGTGGCGATCACCTCAAGCAAGCGCTTCGCCGGAAATGAACCAAAATACCTCGAAGTAACATTCGGGCAGCGGATGCCGGTTTCATTGGCCGTTTGAAGGCCATAATTCGTGCCAAAGGTGACCAATTCGAACAAATCTAAACTTATTCTAAAATTTGATGCTATTTCCGACATTTTTTGCTTTCATTCAATAAAATTTAAAAAAAAATTATCGCGTTTGACTTTGTTGCATTTTTCTTATGTCACCCTGTATGTATTTTCAAATTTTGAAGATTTTTAAAGTAAGAAATTTAAAGTCCGAGGAAAGATTGATCAAAAAATTACGCATTGTTTTCGGAGATTTGGGAACATTGATGATAATATATATTTTATATAAAATGGCAATGGAGATTTTTTTTCTTGGGGACTTGTGGTGGAATTTTCTGATAGAATATTTTAGTCTTTGGCGTCATCGTTTAAAAATTCAAAACTACACAGTGTACGGCCTTTAGACTAAAATGTGGCTTTAATATATATTAATTCCTGGCGTTTGTAAAACAGCACAAAGTCCAGCAATTAAATTTTCGAGTGTAGAACAAGACTTCTGTCAATATGTTGCGATTATGAGAACCAATTAAGAATATCATATAACGCCTGAATATTAAACTGTCACATTTGCACAATAAAGCCAATAACGATGAGCGGCCCGACTTACTACCACTCTAAATTCGCTTCGTATACACAAAAATAAAGACGGACAAGTTACGAAGAAAAAGGAAGAGATCAACCCTACTTTATGAGTATTATGGATTGGTAGACTGGTTAGTTGGTTGGTTGGCTACCGATTGTCAAACGGACACTTCGTAAATATGCTGCAAGTTTAAAAAACCCATAAATCATAGTACGAACTCACGAAGCGAAACGACAAAAAAAAAAGCAAACACTCATGCCAACATCCGACTTTTGTGCTAACAAGAGACTAATGTCAAATATTGTCGTGCTTATCTTAAATTGGCCCTCAATGCGAATATCGCGAATATCAATAAGGCAGGCGGACGATAAGCAAGTGGAGGATGAGTGAAATGCAATACTACCGGCAGATAACTTATTATCCAAAAACTAGGTGAAGCGTGCACCTGCCAGCCAAACGGCCGGTGGTGGACGAAGCAACGAAGCCTTCAAGAAATTCTCTGAAGAATTTTCGAAAAAAGAAAAAAATGAAATATAATAGTGAAAAACAGGATCCACCCATTTGCTGCAGCCGTTGCGCCAATACACAGGAATTCATCAAACAACTTTGTTAAGTTATTCAGAATTTTTGCTTCGCTCAGCTCTTGATGGTGTACAACACATCATACACATCATTAATAATTCCAACGTTGAGTGGGGCCACTCCAGTTCTGTCAGCCATGTCACTTAGCTTGTTAGTGAGCGAGCGAGCACCCAAGTGAGTGAGTCAGTGAGTTTGTTAGTGAACAACAAAATAACTGCGATTAAAATGAACATGCCCAATTGTCGGCTAAATGACAACTTCTTGACAACTTGTTAAATAACCAAACCAAGCATCAAGAGGCACTGCTCATCCGTCCAGCAATGAATGAACGAATGAATGAACTTGGCTTGGAAAATTATAAATGATATATGTCACCTAGTCAACTTGTAAACATCGGGTAAAAGCAAACGATAATTGCCTCCAAGGTACCTCTATTATTAATTTTATTGTTGTCTGCAAAATTAATAATAGGTATTAGGAAACAGTTGCTTCATTAATTTCATATTTGGCAATGAGAATGAGTTCTTGCACAGCACAAGACCATCGTTATCCCTTCGTAGGCACCAAATGTTGGAAACAAATGATCTTAGCAATACCGATTGGAAGGTAATGTAAATAAATTAAACTGTGCAAGAAAAACCCAGGCGAGATAAAAAAAATGACACATGTATCGACATTTTCAAAGTTTGCATCGGACAAGTAGCTAACTGACTAATCGAGAATTAACGTCCCGACGAAACGCCTGAATCTAGAACCTTGAAATTTTGCACAAGAATCAGTCTTGGTGCGTGGGCGTGTGATAAGGCCGGGTTTATGGAGATTCGTAGTGAAGGGATACGAAAATTACTACATTGTACTAAAAATTCAATACTTTGTATTGGACAAACGGAATGAGGTAGAATTCTGATGGAGTGTAATTCGAACTTTAAGATTACGAAATGTTCGACAATTTTACTCAACTTCGAATGTGGTACCAGTTGGTGTAATGTGAACGGGGAGAGCTAGAAACTTGAAATTTGCCATAAGAATCAAGGATCGAAATTAAGTTTGATATGTGAAGGTTATTTTCGAAATGTGCACATATCTCCCATGGTACAATGAAGAGAAGGTAGGTCAACTTTGAAAAAATTGCAAGTATAGAGGCCTACCTGTTTGGCTTGTAATGTCAGAATTAGTATCAAAACAATAAAAAATCAAACAACTTGTTGCATTTATTTTGAATAAATAATTGAAAAACGCGATAACTGAATGAAAGGTCAAAACTTCTTTTCAAAATCATGTACTATATATCTCTAAAGGATTATTTCGCTACAAAAACTCTAGATTTTGTAGATGCATACGTTGAAATAAACATTTTGAAAACACCCGAATTTGAATATTTTCTGAACAATTTTTTTGTTATTGAAAAGAAAACACATACATAAACAAATAAAGATGACATATTAAGCCAAGAAAATAAAAAAATTGAAATCATATGGTAGTTCTGCCCTACCTTGAATTCATTGTACCATGATATCTCCTATAAAGTATAGGGAGTAGACCAAATATGGCACGCATGGTACAATGAATTCAAGGTAGGGCAGAACTACCATATGATTTCAATTTTTTTATTTTCTTGGCTTAATATGTCATCTTTATTTGTTTATGTATGTGTTTTCTTTTCAATAACAAAAAAATTGTTCAGAAAATATTCAAATTCGGGTGTTTTCAAAATGTTTATTTCAACGTATGCATCTACAAAATCTAGAGTTTTTGTAGCGAAATAATCCTTTAGAGATATATAGTACATGATTTTGAAAAGAAGTTTTGACCTTTCATTCAGTTATCGCGTTTTTCAATTATTTATTCAAAATAAATGCAACAAGTTGTTTGATTTTTTATTGTTTTGATACTAATTCTGACATTACAAGCCAAACAGGTAGGCCTCTATACTTGCAATTTTTTCAAAGTTGACCTACCTTCTCTTCATTGTACCATGATGGCACGTTGTAATATTTATTTCAGACTTAGGTCAGATTCGAATTACACAACCTCCTTCAGAAAGGGAATATTATATTGGAATTTTAAAATATAGTATTGGACCCCTGTTGTTGGTAGGTTTGTGATAAAGAGGAGGTTTAGTTTGTTGTTCATATATAGGGTGAGATGAAAAAACCGCAACCAACTTCAGACTATTGTCATTTCCGAGCCACTCGTCCGACAGCTGTTAAAATTATTTCAGTGACAGCTCATATATATTGTTTACAAGCGTACAAAAGCATTTTGGTGAGAATTTTCCAGAAAAAAAGTTATTCGTGATGGAACTCAAGCGTGATAGTGTGATTTCTTTATATTTGGCTGGAAAACCTCAAGTGGCTATCGTTAGAGCAATCCAGCATTTAAATGTGAACAAATCTTTTGTGTCTCGTACCATCGCTCATTACCGTGATACTGGTAGGCTAGCCTGACGTCAAGGAAGTGGACGGAAGAAAACTGCAACATCAGCAAAAATGGTTCGAAAAGTAAAGAAGCGACTTCGCTAGTGAGCTGCACATATCGCAATATTCCATTCGACAAATATTGAAAACTGAGCTCGGGGTAAAGCCATTGAAATTACAAAAAGTGTCAGAACTTACACCGCAACAGGAAGAAAATATACTCAAAACAACTAAAGAGTTGCTTCGCTTGGCGGAAAGTGGTGAACATCCAAATTTGATTTTCTCCGATGAGAAAACATTCGTTGTCCAGCAGTTGGTAAACAAACAAAGTGATCGAGTTTACTTGCCAGGGAGGTCAGCTGAAAATGTGCACCTTCGGTTGGCCACAAGAACTCAAGCGCCGGCCATGGTTATAGTGTGGGCCGCCATAACAGCCGATGGTCGCTCTCCGCTCGTATTAATCGACAGTGGCATAAGAATAAATGCCGAATATTATCGCGAAAAGATTCTGGAAGGTGTATTAAAGCCTTGGGCACGCAAACATTTTGGCCGCAGACGCACTCAGCACGCGCCACATAAAAATGATTACAAAATGAGGTTCCAAGCTTCATTTCCAGCTCACAATGGCCCCCAAAATCTCCGGATACCAATCCGTTGGACTATTGTGTCTGGAGTATTTTAGAAAACAAGGTTGGCACAAAAAAATATCAAAGTTTGGATCACGTCAAGAAAGCGCTTCGCCGGGAATGGGCCAAAATATCGCAGAGCAACATTCGGGCAGCGTGTGACGGTTTCATTGGCCGTTTAAAGGCCATAATTCGTGCCAAAGGTGACCAATTCGAACAAATCTAAACTTATTCTAAAATTTGATGCCATTTTCCGACATTTTTTGCTTCAATAAAATTAAAAAAAAGTAAAAATTATGGCGTTTGATTTTGTTGCAGTTTTTTTATCTCACCCTGTTTGTTTATGCTGTAGTGACCAAATGTTATTGCTTTAGAAGACTTAGGTATAACAACGCATGAAACATATATATGAGAGCTATAGCTATAAAGTAATTGATTTGGTCCATATATGGCAGACTTTATTCTTGACGGAATTTTAATACTTAGAAAAAAAAAAAAATACCAATATCGGTGTATCATTTACAAAAAATTTAGGGGAATATATATGGGAGCTATATGTAAGTCTGAACCTATTTCGAACAAATTTGTCAAAAGTATTTCTAAGCTGTATCTATTACCTCGTACCGAATGTCATTGTTATAGAGTTCATATTTGAAATCGGATGGAAGTTATATATAAAAGCTATATCAATATACGTGCCGGTTCGAAAGAAATTCCGCAGATGTTGTTCTCATCATAACCAGCACCTAAAAACGAACTTTGGAAGGTTTATCTCTTTCCTGTAAGGCTTTGTCGGAAATTTTTGCACAAACTCACATGAAGTACGGCTTTATCTCGTTTTTAGTGTATATGAGTTCCTGGCGTTTAGGTAAGATTTAGAACCTTGGCGTCTTCTAGGAGCCATAGTAGATTTTTGTGACAAATCATTTTGTGGTATATTTTGACTTCCTACGTTCCCCTTTTAAAATGAATTATAATGGCAGACGGCATAACAAGAAAAACATGAAAAAATTAAATATATGGGCTCAAAAATCTATTCCAGAGCATTTCCTTGTAAATTAAATCGATTAACATCAGGGAAATCTCTATAGAAACGACAGGCCTGTTAAATTACAACATAATGCAATGTCATGATATCCTGACATAACATATTATTCCACTACCAACGTCATCTATTGAATCAAAGCAACAATGAAATGCCGTATCTTATATATATGTATATATATATATGTATATATGTTGGAAATTGTGTGCATCTAAATTCTGCCCTTATAACTGATTGAAGGTCAGGGTAAACAATTTTTGAGCGTGTGTTATAACGGAACCCACGAGTCTCTGTTAAACAGATATAACATTGTTCAGATGAATGCTCAGTCTGTCGTAACCAAATTGTAGGCCGGACATATTTCATTTTATGTACAACCGATCCACTTTTCCATCCATTTAAACACCGATAGCAATAATCGCAGATTACTTCTGGCACGTACCATAGGTTTGGAACATACGAAACAACGAAATACTCTTCAAAACTTTTTTCAACACTTGCATCAATACATCTTATGCAAATAAGCCACTTTCTTAACCGTTTGAACACTTACGCACTGTTGTTGATAACATCAATGTTTTTAATATCCAGGGTTACTATAGTAGTCCTATAGGACATTAAACATGCATAGGTATATACTGGCTGAATACTCCAAAAATGGAATTGCTCGTAAAAAGCTTAAATGAATTGATCTAGAAAAACTTGGAGATATGTATATTTTATTTTGAGCTATATTTTCAGAATCTGGTCAGCTTGATCGTGGGTGAGACCAAAAGTTTAAATTTGTCGTACAGTGTTATATGTCTTTGCCTAAATCGTACGGATTTCGAGGAATCTTAATCCCAAAATTTCCAAATTGAGGAAGAGGGGCAACTTGCCGCCTTTATTTAGCATACTGAAAAAAAAAACTTTTATCTGGGGAACGTATCCTTTGAATTCTTAAAAACCATCCGCAAATGTTGTCCAGAAGTCAAAATAAAATAATTCTCTCAATAATTCTTACTGGCACACACAACTGTCATTTTTAATAACCGAGTATTAAAACATTGATGAATAGCCACTTAACAAGGGGGTCACTTAAAACCATAATCCAGATAATTTAAGGTTTCCAAATTATCAAAGGCCATTATAATCAGCCCTTCGAAATCACACAAAGTGAGTGATCCCATGCACGAAGCGAAAACAGCGACGTGAGTAAATTAATACAAGCGAGTTAAGACAGAGCAACCTTATGGCCAAGTAGTTAGTAGCTGCATTTCGAAGGGGTCGTTTTAAGAAAGACCAATCAATCCGGTGGTCCGCTGATGGTGGTGGATGGATGTTCGTTTGTTTGTTAGTTTGAAGTTGTTTAGCGCTTAATATGTCATTTAGATGATTGGCCAAAGATAAAAGAAGTGAGTGACATGCATTTGTGTAGGGAACCCCGGAGTACAACAGTGTTTAATATCACTAACAAGGTTAGGGGTGTGGGGGGAGAGGAGTGTCCGGGTATTATTATCACCATCGTAGCCATTATCAATGTGATTGTCATCATTATAATCAGGGCAGTGACGAAAAAACACAGCGCAGAGGAGTCCCGAGTGCCTTGTTAGGCTCTGTCACAAACACGATATGCCTTTAGCCCCTGTGTTTTCGTGTGTGTGTGTGTGTGTGTACGTGCTTCCACTAAAGGTCACGACAACAATTGTGGCTTAGGTTTTCATTTGTATTTTGGGTTTCCTTTCTGGAATAAACCAAATTTAATTATAGCAACTATTTGGGGAATTGAGGCTTTGCTGAAAACATGGTTTCTTGTTGTAAGCAAGCGTGTTTTCTTCTTTTCCAAGTACCCTAAAGCCATGGCATTTACTACTACCTGGTGCTGCTACTGCTTCTGCTGGTGACCGGAAATAAACTTTCTAATCAATTTAATTTTATCGTCAAATGACAACGACAACAACAGCAACGTAAATACATGTAAATGAATTATAATTGTCGGTCTCGGATTCCAAGTGTGTTAATTTTGATTCGGCAGCAAATGTTCAGTGGCGGCTATTTTGGAGATCAATTTTCATTGAATTGGCTGCTCTACATTCACTAAATATGTTTTTGGCCTAATTATTTTCGAAGGCATTTCATGGCTAACGAAATGCTACGAATTCTTTGGGAATTAAAACACCCTGTCAGAGTTGTTGTAGATTTGAACAAGATTATGTTTTTTTTTTCGACCATTATACCCTGAGCAGTGGGAGGGAGTGTAATTGTATTTATCCAATGGATATTTTGCGTTAATTGTAGCTACATTTAATGTAATATCAGTGTTTGGCATTCCTTTTTCCCGGTGGCTGAGGAAGAAGTTTAATGTTTTCACCTGGTATTTTTCCTGTGACGAGCGTAATTATAAATAAATGAACAAATTTCGTGGATAACAACAAGGTACGAATACGTTTTCCTTAATTGCTAAAATAGTATCGGAATTCAACACGAAATTGCCACACAATGTATTAGGGAACGATTTCCAAGTATAAACAAGTAAGTAAAGGCTATAGTCGTGCGGGGCCGACCATGTGATACCCTACAACACTACAATATGTTAGAAGCCCCTTTATGCCCAAATCCATTTTGGAAGATTTCGCTTTTAAAATTACGTCACGGAGCACTGCCCAGATATTACCCTTACAAGTTTGGCTAGGGGCATTTGCCCAACATTTACGTACTCCATCGTGCTGTTATGTGTTGTGGTCCATTTTTAAGCTAAATATAATCCAATGATCATCCAAAATGCTAGAATTCCCCCTGTTCTTAACTCTCTTTTCAGGCGTGTCGATTGGCTTCAATTGTGTGATCAGGAAATTTTTTCTGGGTCATTTGAACCCCTAAATATTGTTCGATCATCTCCAAAAGCAAGAGACCCCACTGTATCGCCAAATTTAGACTCGTCTATATGATTTGCTTGTCTACGATATTTGGCTATATTCGTCAACGAAATCAGCATTAAAAAGCGAGAAGTTCGCCTTTTGTGTATTTTGGATATCGCCTGTAAATAATGTTGGTAATTTTTTGCACAATAGCAGTGGTCCATTCCACACGCTTTCCTAAACCCTTACTTCATGCGAGATTTCCTTTGGATTAAATTTGTAAACTTTATAACGGCTGCAAAATCAGGAACATTTTTAGTTGTTGGTCCATTTCAACTAAAAATATTGCGGACATCTTTGAAAACAATAGGCCTAGCCATTCTGGGCCTAACCCTACCCTTTTTCGTGAGGATAATTGCAATCTGTATATAATAACACCAACCTGTGTTGTAAAATGAAAAAAAATTACAAAATGTACAATTCAATATTGTAAGTCAAATTGAAAAAATCGCATGCGATAAAAATTATGAAAAAATAAAAAAATTTCACAAAATACTACAAAATCTATATTAACATCATTATTGGCATATTTTTCCTCGATTTTTTTAGATTTTATACTTTGATGTCAAGAGGGCATTCTGAATTGACAAAATTTGTCTAAATCGGTCAAGCCATTCTTGAGATATAAGCATTCTAACTAACATCCCCTTCCTTTGTATATACACATTGCATACATTTCGCTACATATAACCAATATATTTACTATCGGCATCTACGTAATGGTCAGAATTGACCTGTTCGTCTATTTGTGATTTCGCCGGCATTAAAAATATTCGCGGTTTAATGGAAAATTTGACTTTTATTTAACACAAATGCTATGGTCTATTTCAACCACTAAATGTTACCCGATGACCATCAAAATTGGAAGGCTTCTGCCCAGCCCAAAGCTCTAGCCCCATGCTAAATTTCGCTTCGATTGGTCTATAATTGTGACCTGTAGAGCAACTGCAAAATCAGGAAATTTTTCAGTTTTTGGTCCATTTCAACCCCTAAATATTATGGGATCATCATCAAAACAAATAGGGTTCTATTCTGACATTAACCCCACCTCCATTTTCAATTTCGTGAGGATCGGACCATAATTGCGACCTGTAGAGTGATTACAAATTAACATGGACAGACGGATAGACGGACGGACGGACATACATAGCTAGATCGACTCAGCTCGGCGAGATAGGAAGATCCGTATATACTTTCCTATGTGGGAAATCAATATTTCGTGGTGTTACATAATTTTTGGCCCAATCAAACTTATAATACCCCCAACACATAGTGTTGTAGGGTATAATGATTAGCTTATTAAGTTCCGGAAGATACAGGGTTGCCCATATTCGACGGACCCATGGGCCCATTCCAATCGACGAGGCTTGTCCGCAGGCAACATTCTTTGCGTCAATTGAATTTTGTAGGGGAACAAATGCAAATCAATGCGAATAATCCGTTGTAAAGTGGACCGAGCCATGCCCAACTGCTGAGAACGACGTTTTTGGGATGTTCTTGGGGACCTCTCAACACTGGCTCGTACGGCAGCGATATTCTCGGCCGATCGCCTTGGTCGACTTTTATATGGCCTCTTCGGATTAGAAAGAGCCTTACCAGTCGAAAATATTTCGTATAAACGCTTAATGGTGTTCTTAGAAGGCTCACTTCTCACATATTTTTTTCACAATTGACTTCTTCTGTTGAATGTAAATTTCAACTATTTCAGAGCGCTCGCGTGGCATGTATTGGTTTATGGTAAAAATCTGCTTGGACTGACGCTTCAAACGCGGTATGTCATTAAGCGATGTGACATCTCTGTCAAAAGTTATGGCGTTGCCAGATGGGCAACCCTGTATATCCATATGGCAATGCGAGATTGTACGATGTTATTATTCATTTGTGGCCATCTTTTCTTCTAGGTACGGATCAGAGCTGATATGATTATAACGGTTTTAATCGCTGAGTCTTTTTGGACAAAATCTTTTTCGAGAAATCAATCGATCGTCGGATTTAGTCCAAACTTGTACCATCGCAGTATTTTTACCAAATATAGATCAGTTTGAAGATGGGCAATATCACTTTAACATTAGCGCTGCAAATATACTCTTTACATATCGAATTTTAATATTTCAACGATATTTACCCTTAAAACCGCATTTGGAAACCCAAAGCAGAGAATGCTTATGATTTTGAAGAAACTTGAAGTACTCATTGCAGTATAGTCAGTTCAAATATTAAATAATACCAAATGTTTGTGTTTTATCTATCATTTTATCTATCTATCATGTTATGTTTAATGGTCCTATCGATATTTTTTTTACTCAAAGACATATTCATATTTTAACTGTTAACTGCAGTAGAAAGCAACTCTTAAAAGAGCTTAAGTTCTACTACATAGGACATTCCTTGGAACTCTCAAACTTTTTTCCACAAAACTATTGATTGATTGATTAAAAAATGTTTTTTTTTGTTATAAAAGTTATTTTAAAAATAACTTCTGGGGAGAATATCCCAGAGAAAAAAAAAAAAAACAAGGGAACTGATGAGGATTGGTGGCTCTTTCCGAAACCTAGGTATTCCCTGCCTTACCCCCTGGTAAACATTACCATAGTTCTCGACTAATAAACAAACGTTGTTTTTATAAAAACAACAATCAAGGGATAAAGCCTGACCATTTTGCAACAACAAAAAGTGTTTAGATTACAAAAAAAATTATTTCAGCTGTATATATCTGAATTTGTGGAATTCTTTAAAATAGGCAAATGTGGAGGTACCTTTATATGGGAGATATACCAAAGAGTGAATATTTTTTAAAAATTTTTTGCAGGAAGGTACACAGGGTGAGATGAAAAAACTGCAACCAACATTAGACTGCTGTCTGACAGCTGTTAAAATTATTCCAGTGACATCACATTATATTGTTTACAAGCGTACAAAAGCATTTTAGTGGGAATTTTCCAGAAAACAAGTTATTCGTCTTTATATTTGGCTGGAAAACCACAAGCGGCTATCGTTAGAGCACTCCAGCATTTAAATGTGAATAAATCTTTTGTGTCTCGTACCATTGCTCGTTAATGTAATGCTGGTAGCGTAGCCCAACGTTAAGAAAGTGGACGGAAGAAAACAGCAACATCAGCAGAAAGGGTTCGAAAAGTAAAAAAGCGACTTGATGGCTTGTGAGCTGAACATATCACAATATTCCTTTCGGCAAATATTGAAAAATGAGCTCGGGGTAAAGCCATTGAAATTCCAAAAAGTGCAAGAACTTACACCGCAACAGAAAGAAAATAGGCTCAAAAGAGCTAAAGAGTTGATTCGCTTGGCCGAAAGTGGTGAACAGCCGAATTTGGTTTCCTCCGATGAGAAAACATTCGTTGTCCAGCAGTTTGTAAACAAACAAAATGATCGTGTTTACTTGCCAAAGAGGTCAGCTCAACATGTGCACTTTCGGTTGGCCACCAGAATTCAAGCGCCGGCCATGGTGATGGTGGGGGCCGCCATAACAGCTGATGGTCGCTAACCGCTCGTATTAATCGACCGTCGTATCAGAATAAATGCCGAATATTATAGCGAAAATATTCTGGAGGGTGTATTAAAGTCTTGAGCACACAAACATTTTGAACGCAGACCTTGGCTATTCCAATAGGATTCAGCTCATCGCACTCATCACGTGCCACCCAAGAATGGTTACAAAATGAGATTCCTTGCTTCATGTCCAGCGCTCAATGGCCACCAAAATCTCCAGATACCAGCCCGTTGGACTATTGTGTTTGGAGTATTTTGGAAAGCAAGGTTGGCACTAACAAATACCAAAGTGTCGATCACTTCAAGCAAGTGCTTCGCAGGGAATGGGTCAAAATACCGCAGAGCAACATTTGGGCAGCGTGCGACGGTTTCATTGGCCGTTTGATGGCCATAATTCGTGCCAAAGGTGACCAATTCGAACAAATCTAAATTTATTCTATTTCCGACATTTTTTGCTTTCATTCAATAAAATTAAAAAAATAAAATGTAAAAATTATGGCGTTTGACTTTGTTGCAGTTTTTATCTCACTCTGTATATTGTATTCAAAACCAAAAATGGCAAAGTTAAATCAAAATCTGTTGAAAAAATTTTTCCAAAATCGTGAAACATCCCTAAAATCGGGGGGTAGGGTTCAACGGGTGCTAGATCAAAAAGATGTTCAATGTTGACAATTTATTATCCTATCCCAAACAAAATCGATTAAAAACATAGGGTCAAAACTCTTCAAAGAAATTAAATAGTGAGTAGGGTTCTATGGGAGCCATATCCAATTGTGGACCCACATTTACATTATTCTGCAAAGACATCGGGGATTCATTAAGAACACCAGATTTTATTCAATTTTAATTAAAAATGTAAATAAAATCTTCATTTTTTTTTAAATTGGAGAGTACCGTTATTTGAGGACTGTGCCTAAACGTGGACCTATCTTCACAATTTTATTACTACATTATTCTTTACTCATTATGATGCTACTCTAAAAAAATCAGATATCATTTTGTCACACACTCCCATGTTGGACTACTGTGCCAAGGCTCAAAATTTTAGAAAAAGATAATAGATTAAAAAAATATATATCATATATTGGGCGATGTTAGTAAAAACATTAAGTTCGGCCGGGCCGAACTATTAATGCCCTCCAGCTTTGGGTAAAGAAAACATTTTATATAAAATATCTGAATTAAAATGTGTTCCAATTTAAACTGCAAATTCCAGTAAGACCGTTTGGATAATACTGTAAAACTTTTCAAAAAACCATAAAGTGGGTGAGGCCATTATATGGGGGCCTTATAGCGGTATCCTCTATAGACAATTTTATACATCAACGATTGTCATCTACCAAATTTTCTTAAATACAAAATTTGAAACACTTTCGTGCGTAAACGCTACTAGAATTATTGAAATACCGAATATCGGTGGGCATCGTTATGTGTGCGCTACAGGAAAACGTGGACCTAAATATTCAATGTTCTGCCACCGGAGCTGGAACCCATTACGAACCACAAATACCAATTTTTTGACAAATCCGTGATAAAATGTGGCACAAATCATCAAAATTTCGAAAATCGGGAGGTACTTTTGTGTGGGCGCTATAAAAAAAACTTGGACATATGCATACAATATTTCCCTTCCAGAGCTACAACCCTACAATTACCAATTTTCTAGACAAATGCTTGGAAAAATGTGGCGAAAGTCATCAAAATATCGAATATCGGGAGGTACCGTTATATGGCTATACCAAACGTGGGCCGATATATTTTCAATACCAACCTTATCAACCATCCTAGATATAATACAAATTGTTGTGCCAAATAATAGGGGCTGTATCGTGATTTCAACAGACAGACTGACGGACTGATTATAAATAACTTTTGTGCTGATTATAAATATATATACTTTATGGGGTCTACGACGAATATTTAGAGATGTTAAAAACGGAATGACAACCTTTTCAAGGTGGAGGCAATGTCTGCGCCCTATTTAAGTTGCGTGCCGATGTAAATTTTAAAAAGGCTAACACACGTATCTTATGTTTTCAGATATACTTTCATATATTACAATTTTAAAGACTATTTTGTTCTAAGACCTGCCGAACGTACGTTTTTTTTTCAGCTGTATGAAGATATTCCTTATGCGCTATATACTTACGAACGTGACTCAATTGTATATAATTCGCGTGATAGTTTTGTCTTAACTTTATACTTTATTGTCCAAAGTAATTTAACTCACCGTTGTTGGATCCTGAAATAGACAGAAATAAATAAATGAAAAATTAATTATACTTCCACATAAAAAAAGGCAGCAATTGCAAGATTAAAAACAACAACAACAACAACAAAAAACACAATTATCATAAAATCCAAATATGTATGTTGACAAGCTTCAGCTACTAATCAGTCTCTTGGCATTGCAAGTTTATTAGTGGTCTTATTAAATGATAATTATCCGAACGGTGGAGAATTAATGTCCTCCTGCCACATTTGTTGCAATTACCGTGAGAAAATTGGATCCGATTGATTTGCTGTAATAGACATATCAACATATATGGCAGCGAGCTCTTCCTCTGTCTACCCACTATGACGATGACATGGATGGAACGAACGAACGATCGATCGATCGATCAATTATTCTACAGATTGATCGATTTTTTATTTAAAAATTTCACAGGAAATCAAAAGCAATCCCTTGAGATTTTGTTTAAAACAACTAAATAATCACTCACATCGCCAACATTTAATTTCTTATTTTAGCACAAATAAAATGCAACATTGACCAGAAGTTGATGGACGAAGTGATCCAGATCTTGAAACACATTCATGAATTTATTCACATGACAAGGTCCGCCAGAAATAAAATGTAGAACAAAGTGTTGTTAAAGTTGTTGGTTATTCGAATGAATGCCCTACAGCAGATATGGTGAAAATAAGTTCTTTCCATCGAAAATAAAAATGTTTCCACAACTATTAAGATGTTCAGGAGACTTAGAGATTTTCAATAAAAATATTCATGTGTACAGAATAATAATAGAACTTTTAGAAATTGGAAGAACATATAAACATTTTGGATACTAACTAAATCGAATAACCCATAACGAGGTAATATAAAACAACTAAATTCTGAGCTATCAAAAGATCAGAAATAATGGGAAATACCTTATTAACCACATTTCCAAGTACTGAGTTATGGCGGCACATTCAACCCCATTATCAGGCAAAGAAAATAGCAAAACAAAAATTAAGTTTGGTAACCCTCTACCGGTTGGGATGAAAAAACTGCAAACAACTTCAGACTGCAGTCATTTCTAAGCCACTCGTCCGACAGCTGTTAAAATTATTCCAGTGACAGCTCATCATATTGTTTACAAGCGTTTTGGTGAGAATTTTCCAGAAAAAAAGTTATTCGTGATGGAATTCAAGCGTGATATTGTGATTTCTTTATGTTTGGCTGGAAAACCACAAGTGGCTATCGTTAGAGCACTCCAGCATATAAATGTGAATAAATCTTTTGTGTCTCGTAACATCGCTCGTTACCGTGATACTGGTAGCGTAGCCCGACGTCAAGGAATATTCCATTCGCCAAATATTGAAAAATGGGCTCGTAGTAAAGCCATTGAAATTCCAAAAATTGCAAGAACTTACACTGCGACGGAAGGAAAATAGACTCAAAAGAGCCACAGAGTTGCTTCGCTTGGCCGAAAATGGTGAACTGTCGAATTTGGTTTCCTCCGATGAGAAAACGTTCATTGTCCAGCAGTTGGTAAACAAACAAAATTATCGTGTTTACTTGCCAAAGAGGTCAGCCAAAAATGTGCACCTTCGGTTGGCCACCAGAACTCAAGCGCTGGTCATGGTGATGGTGTGGGCCGCCATAACAGCCGATGATCGCTTTCCGTCAGAATAAAAGCCGAATATTATAGCGAACATATTCTGGAAGATGTATTAAAGCCTAGGGCACGCAAACATTTTGGCCGCAGACCTTGGACATTCCAACAGTACTCATCACCATCGCACTCAGCACGCGCCACCCAAAAATGATTACGAAATGAGGTTTCTCGCTTCATTTCCAGCGCACAATGGCCACCAAAATATACCACTCCGTTGGACTATTGTGTTTGGAGTATTTTGGAAAGCAAGGTTATCACTAGAAAATACCAAAGTGTCGATCATCTCAAGCAAGATCTTCGCCGGAAATGGGCCAAAATACAGCAGAGCAACATTCGGGCAGCGTGTGACAGTTTCATTGGGCGTTTGAAGGCCATAATTCGTGCCAAAGGTGACTAATTCGAAGAAATCTAAAATTATACTAAAATTTGATGCTATTTCCGACATTTTTTGCTTTCATTAAAAATTAAAACAAACATGAAATTAAAAAAAAAAAAAATATATTAAAATTATGACGTTTGACTTTGTTGCAGTTTTCTATCTCATCCTATATTATGATGTACCAAGTTTGGATCAAATCGGATACTCCATTCGAGAGTTATCGTTTGCACCAGCCAGAAATACAGACAGACGGACGGACGTCCCTCGATCGACTCGTGTGCTGAAACGTATTTGGTCCAAAGAGACCTAGGGCCAAAGGCATGTTGTGGCTATATCAAATGTTTATACCCTCTGGAGCCTCATGGCTGAGGGTATAAAAATCCTGTTGCAGAAAAACCACAGATCTCCTATGAGAAGATTTAGTGATCTTACAAAAGCAGATATACTGAGTTTACAGAAGGAGACTTAGACAACTTCTATGAGCATACCTACAGGTTTCACAAAAGAGGATTGGAAAGTAATCTCCGCAAAATTCAGGAGTAGATGTACGGATCTACTATAAGAAACTCAATAGGTCTACTATGTAGAGATTATCAGATATTTCATTAGAGGATCATCACATCGACTTTAAGAAGCTCTACAGATACCTTAATGGGAAGATTAGCAGATTCTTTATAAGATGACCTATCTGTTCCCTATAAAATCTTCCATAGATTTTTTGTGTCAAAATTACAGATATTCTGTAGGAGGATCTGCAGACATTATACGGGAAGATTTACAGATTTTCTATGGGAAGATCAACAGTTTAGTTTTTTTTTTAGGAATGTGATCTCTAATGAGATGATGTGGAGATTTGCTATGAGAAGATACAAAGATTTTCTATAAAAAGATCGCAATCTTTTTGTGGGAATAAGGAAAACATTTGAATAGAAAATTCCAATCAAAAATTTATTCCATTCTAAAATCTACAGATTTTCAACAAGTTTCAGTAAAATACGATCAACCATCGACGTTGCCAGCCTGAGAGAACCAACAGTGCGATTCTCTAACTCATTTATTGAGCTATCGACAAAAATGCTTATAACTTCGGTAATTAAGGAAAATTTTCGGTAAAATAAAGTAGTAGCTAAGTCCTACCGATAGTAACTCAAAAAATGACTTACAGAATTCCACTACAGACCCACTCCAAAACCTTAAATGTTAACATTTTTTATCATTTTGTCATTTGAAAAATTTCATTTTTGGTGTATTGGGCGCCACATGGTTTGAAAATATATTCCAGGCTGAGTCGATACAAGTAATATACTAAGCTAGATATCTTTTTTGAAATCTTCATTAAACTACGAAAATACATATAACTTCAGGGTAATAAGTTATAAAACTATGCCCCTAATATTCTGGAAGATCACCTATAATTGATCTTTAGAACTTCAATGTGAAGACAACCGGATAACATATTCTATGAGATTACCAAAATATATTTCATTTAAAGATTCTCAGATTTTCTGTGAGATACTTAACAAATCTTCTATGAGAGGCTGTAAATATCTTCCATAGGGTAACCTACACATTTTCTAGGGTAATATCCACAGATCTTTCACAAGAAGTACCGTCTCACTTCGTCCCCCTGAAACATATTTCAACTTTTGTACTTTATACTGCCTGAATATGGAGTAATTGTCACCATCTGCACCGCCAGCAACCTCTACCACATCGGTAAATCATGATCAACAGGAAACATACCAAACTTGGGCATAAAAATAACTCATTTCAAGTGAAACTTTGATGGATGGATAGCAAAACTATAACACAGTCGGGTTGAAAACAAAAAAGCGTTTTTTTCGGCCTGACTAGTGAATGCTGATGAAAGCCGTCGTAAAAGTAGAAAAAAAAAATCACCTGGTCCGGTGGCAATTTGTGAAACGAATGTTAAGCAGAAAAATCTGCGGGTGGTTCTCGAGTCATGTTGCCACCAGCAACGGCCAACAGTCAAAAGCCAAACATGGTCTGTCGTCTGAAGACATTCATGCATGCATGGCATCATGCATCAATATAGACTGAGGTAGGATGATGATGATGCTGGCGGTGACGGTGGTGGTGGCATTTCTAAAAAAGTCATTCGTATTAATTTAGGAAACCTGAGAGGAATGCACTTCATTGGAGAATGCTCGCCATGGAATGACTGGCCACCGCCATACGTTTCGATTACTGATTTAATTGTTTGACTAATTGAGAGATTTTCATTTTTTCTCCAACTCGCCCACGAGGCTGGACGGGCAATTGGTTTGTTTTGTGATTTGGAACGGTGATGGCCATCATTGTCATTTCAGTTATCACGAATTGGAAAACGTTGTTTTTTGCCCAACTTCGTGTGGTGACAAACGTAATGACTTGATTTTGTTTCGTGTGTGCTCCAAATAAATGGATCCATGCAGAAGATCACACACATACACCCAGGGAGGGAATATACCTTGGCTTAGCTGGTAGCGGAGAACCGAAGCAATGAATTAAAGGTCTGTGGGATGCATTGAATTGTTTCGACTGGCTGCAAAAACGTTGTAAGCAAGTGCACAACTATCACCGAATTGTCGCCACTAACGTCGCCGCCAATCGACAATCGCATATATTTCGGGCCGGGCATGAATGCCAACCAGCCAGCCAGGCTGCCTGGCGGGCGGCATAACGGCGACAATGAACACTGAATTGATCATCATCAGCAGCATCATGATCTTGGGAGAGGACGACGTGATGTATGTATTAGTGGACCATGGGGTCTTGCGAACAGTCAATGACATGCCAGTTATAGCCACGACATTCATAAGTGCTCATGTGTGTGTGTGTGTGTGAGAGAGTCGCATCAATGCCGAATTAATTAAACGATGGTTAGTTGCTGTGGCATGATAATGCCCCAATGTTGGAAGCGCAACCTCACAAGTTGTTGAGAGTTTTTAATTTTTGTCATTGTTCTGCTGTGTTGGGCCTGTTGGAGGGTCTGGGTACTGGGCTAGATGTAGTCTAGATGCGATGCGAAAAAGTCTTTGGCTGATGTCTTGTTGGACACGACCAGGACACACAGGAGCAAGTTAACAATATTCATGTCATTTTGTATGAAAAGCATGTGTGGTGTCTGGCAGACAGCTGTAGCTCCTCGGTCATGGTGTCTCGTAATTTCTGTTCGCTTTGCTTTGGAGCTTTTTTTTTGGATTTTTCTGACAAGTTAGCCCCCAAAAATATTGTCAATTGGAATTTCATTGAATGAACTGGTCACAGTAGTGTGAAACATTGGGAGTAAAATAGAATTGGCAAAAATGGAAGGTTAAAATCAGATGTTTAAAATAGAGTTTATGGAAGTTGGAGGTACTAAATAAAATAATTTCTGAAAATATAAATAATTTCTGGTTTCAGAAAATTGATCGGGTTTTCAAAAATTGATAAACGATAACAAACGATAAAAAACGAACCTGGAGAGTTTCTAGTGTATAATTCGCATATGGTAATTTGCAATAAGTTCGAAATATATACTACTTTCCAGAGAACGGCCCTTGTAAGTCATCATCCACACCAAATATGCCTGATGAGCCGCTTAATCAACGGCGAAACGCGTCGCATAGTGGTGAGTGTGTGATAGTGTCTATCTGGCTTTCCTTTTCACTGCAAATTTCAGATTATTAAGCTTGTCTCGAAAGAGAAATCAAAGAGATAATTTTGTTTGTTTACAAACTGCTGGACAGAAAGCCAAATTCGGCAGTTCACCACTTTCGGCCACGCGAAGCAACTCTTTAGCACTTTTGAGTCTAATTTCTTTCTGTTGCGGTGTAAGTTCTTGCACTTTTTTGAATTTCAATGGCTTTACCCCGAGCTCATTTTTCAATATTTGCCGAATGGAATATTGCGATATGTTCAGCTCACGAGCCATTTTTCGGCCACTGCGACGCGGATTTCGATCACGACGCGTCTTTACTTTTCGAACCATTTTTGCTGATGTTGTTGTTTTTTCCATCCACTTCCTTGACATCGGGCTACGCAACCACGGTAACGAGCGATGGTAGGAGACACAAAAGATTTATTCACATTTAAATGCTGGAGTGCTCTAACGATAGCCACTTGTGGTTTTCCAGCCAAACCAAAAGAAATCACACTATCACGCTTGAATTCCATCACGAATAACTTTTATTCTCGAAAATTCTCAAGAAAAAGCTTTTGTACGGTTGTAAACAATATAATGAGCTGTCACTGGAATAATTTTAACAGCTGAGGGACGCGTGGCGTGGAAATAACAGCAGTCTGAAGTTGGTTGCAGTTTTTTCATCTCACCCTGTATAATTACTATTTACTTAAATTTAGTGGAGGGTATAAACGCACGATTGTTTACTGTTCTCCAAACCAAATTGTTTTGATTTCCGAATACTGTTCAATAGTTTTTGAAAAACAAAAATGCTTTTTACTATAAAAAATAAAATCAAACTGAGCAGACACAGGTCATAAGGCTTACTTCTACTTCTGCCTGTACTTCGGGGTTTCAAGTTTATTGTTCTTTTTTCAGTATCAGTTGTTCAGGCAACAAAAGATAGAACAACCGAATGAAAAGGCCAAACAATAGTGATCTTCATGGTTACATCTAGTCTAGTAGCTGGGAATAGGGGAGGTAAAATTAAGTGGCGCCAATAGAATTTGATGACAAGATTTATGCAAATATTTCGGTTTGGCTGGTCAAAAAAAAAAAAAAAAAAAAAAAAAAATGCGCTCTGACAATAGTGGGAAATTCTCTTTGCTGCAGTGGACAATTACAAAGCATGACACAACTAATCTCCTTTAAGTAAAGAAACTTCTTCTCAACGGTGGCTGGGGAAAGGACAACAAATTATGTCCAATCATCATTCGAATTAAGTTTATGGTAACAACATTAAAAATATTAAAACGGTAATTTTCTTTTATCGCAAAACATGTTCACGTTGATGCGATCAATGAATGAAAACGATTATCGGTTTTGATTAAAATAATAAATTTCAGCAGCTCAGTCGGAAGTGTATTGAGTGATTAACCCTGGCACTGCAAATGGGGTCAAAATTTACCTCCAATTTGAGGTTGGTTGGTGTTTGCGAATTTTACGTGTATTACATTTCACATTTCGTGTAAAGATAGGTTTATTTTTTGTATAGCCACCAGGTACTGCCCGATTTTAGATATTTTGCAGGTTTTGGTCATCTTTTTTCATGTGAATATGTCATCAACGTACAAAAAATAGTAATGGATCCACCTTTGTATATGACCCCGATTTAAGATATTTTGGGAGTATAAGCTATTTTTCCGATATATTGTCCTCGTTATGATATATTGTTATCATACCACGTTCGATATTTTAAAGGCTTCGACATGACCCATTACAAAATAATGTAAAAATTCTAAAATCTAGATAAAAATGAAAAAATGTTTTTTCATTTTTTTTTTTAGATTTAAGCAGCGATAATGCGCTGTTTTTATTTGTTT
Organism: Musca domestica; assembly: GCF_030504385.1. Classification (NCBI taxonomy): domain Eukaryota; kingdom Metazoa; phylum Arthropoda; class Insecta; order Diptera; family Muscidae; genus Musca; species Musca domestica. Next base: position 9,575,435 of record NW_026712296.1, on the reverse strand, counting down.
TGGAAATTTGTGCGAGAAGGTACGAAAAGTGTTAATTATGGTACAGTTTTTATTGGGCGAATGAATTTACAGGGTGAGATAAAAAAAACTGCAACAAAGTCAAAACCATAATTTTTACATATTTTTTTTTTTAAATTTTATTGAATGAAAACAAAAAAGGTCGGAAATAGCATCAAATTTTAGAATAAGTTTAGATTTGTTCGAATTGGTCACCTTTGACACGAATTATGGCCTTCAAACGGCCAATGAAACCGTCACACGCTGCCCGAATGATGCTTTGCGCTTGATTGAAGTGATCGACACTTTGGTATTTTTTAGTGCCAAACTTGCTTTTCCAAAATACTCCAGACGCAATAGTCCAACGGATTGGTATCCGGAGATTTTAGTATCCATTGTGCACTGGAAATGAAGCGAGCAACCTCATTTTGCAACAATTCTTGGGTGGCGCGTGCTGAGTGCGATGGTGCTGAGTCCTGTTGGAATGTCCAAGGTCTGCCGCAAAAATGTTTGCGTGCCCAAGGCTTTAAAACACCCTCCAGAATATTTTCGCGATAATATTTGGCATTTGTTCGGATGCCACGGTCGATTAATACGAGTGGAGAGCGACCATGGGCTGTTATGGCGGCCCACACCATCACCATGGCCGGCGCTTGAGATCTGTTGGCCAACCGAAGGTGCACATTTTCAGCTGACCTCTTCGGCAAGTTAACAAGATCATTTTGTTTGTTTACAAACTGCTGGACAACGAATGTCTTCTCATCGGATAAAGCCAAATTCGGCAGTTCACCACATCTGGCCAAGCGAAGCAACTCTTTAGCTCTTTAGAGTCTATTTTCTTACTGTGGCGGTGTAAGTTCTTGCTCTTTTTGGAATTCCAATGGCTTTACCCCGAGCTCATGTTTCAATATTTGCCGAATGGAATATTGCGTTTTTTCAGCCACTGCGACGCGGGTTTCGATCAAGTCGCTTCTTTATTTTTTGAACCATTTCTGCTGATGTATTTGTTTTCTTCCTTCCATTTCCCTGACGTCGGGCTACGCTACCAGTTTCACGGTAACGAGCCATGGTACGAGACACAAAAGATTTATTCACATTTAAATGCTGGAGAGCTCTAACAATAGCCACTTGTGGTTTTCCAGCCAAATATAAAGAAATCACACTATCACGCTTGAATTCCATCATGAATAACATTTTTTCTCTAAAATTCTCACCAAATGCTTGTGAACAATATAATGAGTTGTCACTGGAATAATTTTAACAGCTGTCGAACGAGTGGCTTAGAAATGATAGCAGTCTGAAGTTGGTTGCAGTTTTTTCATCTCACCCTGTATATACAAAACCTTGAAAGTCTGAAGATTTAGTACGATATATGAAGTTTTGATAGAAAAACTTTTGAGTACTAAAAAGACCTAACACGAACTCTTGGAACGAATCTAAAATTCTAAGTTGGATTTTTCGCTGAGAAAATAGTGGGCACATGCTAGTGTGATATAGAAATGGAGTTAATCTTATAAATTTTACCATAAGCGTCACTGTGGATCATTTATTGGATTTTTTTTTGGAAATTCGTGCTAGTTGTGATTGAATTAGAATTTTAATAATATATTATAAATATTTTACATTTTCCCAAACGTAGTAGCGGACAATTTTTATTTGAGTAATAAAATACCTTGTTCCCACAAAAATTCTCTGCAAACTATCGATTGAGGGTTAATATCGTTCTCACATCAAGAAGTCAGCCATCAATTATTGGTTATTGATCACGTGTTCGTAATTTCACTGAAATCCTCTTATGTGGATGAGAAATGTGTAGTTGGCTTCAAAACACACACACACTCACACGAAAAACGACAGATAATAAAGAATCGGGAGATGATTTAAGATTCGATGCAACAGAGACGTAAATACCACTAAAACTAATTTAAAAACGATTGTGAATTTGCTACACTTGATGAAGTTTTAATCATTGACAGCGCCATGCCATGCCATGAGACAGGATGATGTTGAGGCTGATGATAGGTGTTTTGCGTTCATTGAAACTTGCGTATCTGGCACACACAAACATACCCCCATTCATCGGCAGCTGCAAATTATGCTTCAAATGAGCTTTTGATGTTGATGTGAAGCTTGAACGAGGCAAGGGGATTGTGTCAACTACATTGTATCGCCCCAAAATTAAATCCCATGCCAATAAATTTGTAGCGAACATGTGTTTGAGCACGGTATTACATTTGCTTTTTACGGACATCTGTATTCTTAAGATTAGTGAATAACTTTCAAAAAAAAAAAGTGAAATTTGAAATGTGTATGGAAAATTGAAATTTGGTTATTTTGTGGGAAAGGCATCAGGCCTGTCGGTATCATTTGACCATAAGGCGGAATAAGTACCATATAAAACACATATTTTGGGACTCATTATTTAGATTCAGTTAGAATTATATAAATTGTCTTTATATGAGATATGTGATAATTTTTGAAATATATTGAAAGTGCCAGAAGGAAAGGCCGATAAATTCCATATCCACATCAAATATCTGGTTAAAAAAATAATGTAGCTATACCAAGCTTAAAAAGTATCGCTGATTTGTTTCGAAAGTTTTGAGAGATATAGGCATTGAAAATTGTGAGCCTTTGTGGAGGAGGTGCCAGAAGGGGTAGGCCGGCATATGTCATCTTTACACGAGATCTTGAAAAAATATTGGAATATGTGAAATTTGAAGAGCATCGAGTGCTAAATTCGAATTTTATGAGCCTTCTGGTTATTCAATAGTTTAACACTTTGTGGGGGAGGTACCAGAAGGAGTGGATCGATATCTACCATTATCACAAGTAGTAAAAGTATTGCAATGTGTGTAGATTGAAAAGAATCGAATGCCTCTTTCTAATTTTATGAGCGTTTTGGTTGGTCAAATATTTATTCCCGAAGAATGGGCCGATATATCCCATCTTCCCAGCATATCTTTTGTTAACAAAAATATTGAGATGTGTGAAAGTTGAAGAGAATCGGGTGTTTGTTTCGAATTTTATAAGCGTTATTTTATTAAAAAGTTTAACCTTTTGTGGGAGAGGTACCACAAGTAGTGGGTTGAAATGTAGCATCTTCACAACAGATCTTGTGTTAAGATAAATGTTGGAATGTGTGAAGTTTGAAAAGGATCGAATGTCTGTTTCTTATATTATGTGCTTTTTGGTTATTCAAAAATGTATCCCCTTTGTGGGGGAGGTATCTCAAGAAGTGGGCCAATATATCTCATCATCCCAGCAATTTTGAAGAGAATCTCAAGTTCACATCTTACTTTCTGGGAGCTATAATTATTCAAAATTTTGACCCGTTGTGGAGAAGGTACCAGAAGGAGTGGTTCGATGAGTCTCATCTTCCTAGCAGATCTTCTGTTACCAAAAATATTGAGCTGTGTGGAATTTGAAGAGAATTGGATGTTTAATTCGAATTTATTGAGAGATATAATTTTTCAACATTTTTACCCGTTGTAGGGAAGATACCAGAAAGGAGTGATCCATTGTATTCCAACTTCACAGCCGGTCGTATGTTGATAGAAATATTGAGATGTGGCGTGTTTCAAAGGAATCGGATGCTAATTTTTTTAGTTTAATGGGGAGATACCAGAAGGAGTGATGCGTTCTATCCGCTCTTCATTCCTGTTGTTGTTGAATTATTGAGATATGCGAAATTTGAAGACAATTGGACTCTTATTTCACATTTTATAAGAGTTAAAAATATAGAAAATTTACCTTTTGTGGAGAGGTATGTGTTGGAGTGGCAATTGTGTCCATTTTCGCCCCTGACCTAGTATTGATAAAAAATTGAAGAAAATTTGAATTTTATTTCATATTTTATAGGAGTTGTAATTATTCAAAAGCTTTCACCCTTTCCGCGGAAGGTACTTGACGAAGTGGGGCGATCCATTCTCGCACCTGACATAGCACTGATTTGCAAATTTTGCACAAAATCGGATGATCATTTATTGTTCTATAAGGAAAATTATTTTCTGTGAAAATGTTGACCTTTTGTCGGGAGGTACCAGAAGGAGTGAACCGATATCCATCTCCGAATTTGATCTAAGATTGATAATAATAATATTACGATGTACCATGTTTGTCTCCAATCGGATACTCCCTTTGAGAGTTATCGTGCGCACCAAACTTTCGTGCGCAAACTTTGAATATTCTGAAACGGATTTAGTCCAAAGAGACATAGGGCCTAAGACCGTTATTTTGATCAGTCGCGATTTGGCCTATCAAGTAATATACACTCTCTGTAGCCATATGACTGGCGCTATAAAAATATTCTATTTCCTTCTCCAGATTATAGCAAAAAGTACGCATTTTGAGAAATAAGAAAAATAAATATACTCGTCTTTAGTGGCAGGCCTCTACCTCTACATTTTTCAATATTTCGCCCTAATATTTTAAATTTCTTTATTTTTAACACGTTTACTATCAGATCTAACCACATAGAAATAAGAATTCGATGACGATTAAAATTGGAATTTGTAATATTTTTATATTTCTTTTTTTCTCCAAAGATTTCTCAGGGGACGGGACGGCGCATTAATATTAAACACGTTATTATGTGCGGCTGCCTAATTTTCTCTCAATTTAATGCAATAACTTTCAAATTGTCCATTAAAAATCTAATATCGCAGCCATTAGGCGAGGCACAACAAAGCTAGACAGTAATCACTAGGGGAAGTGTACGGAACCGCTTACTGTTTTCTGCAGCAACATGGCTACCTACAACTACTTTAAATCGTGTTGAATGATGAGAAATATTGAAAACGGCTTGTGATAATAACGATTAGACCTTTTTCATGGCCAAATCAAAAATTACCAATTTCTGATGATGGTTTCAGGAGGCATTTTGTCTAAATTTCTGCAATGAAAGACTGAAGTACGACAGACACAACATGTCCGTGGTCTGTAGCAGTCGCAGCAACAGCAGCGAATGTACAGCAGTTTACTTTTGTATTTTTGTTTTAATATTATTATAAAATAATCATAACAATAATAACAACATGTAGAGAAATGAATTCCAGTACGTGTCCCAGAGACCCTGTCATGCCGCGCCAGAACAATTTTCTACACTCCCGTATGATGTCCAGCCGGGTTGGAGCAGCAACAGCAGCACTATTTTGTAGCAGGAAGCTAAATTGTTGCTATTATTGCTTGTACTGTGTGGTTCACAAATTAAATTCCACATAAAAGCAATTTTACAATATGTTTTTAATGAAAATGTTCCATGCATTATGACCGAGCGAGCACAGCACATCCTTGGCGGCTAAGAAGTTGGTGTCTGACATCGAAGAAGAAAAGACAGACAATTTATTTTTAAATCGAAATCTATTAACTTCCGGACAATGTCCAGCATTGTTCAGCAACAACAAGAACATAATGGAGCGGCAAATGGTAGACGTTGATGCATTCGGCAGACATTTAAGTGGAGTACGTGACAACGATGCGAAAAATAATCGCAAGTATTTAGTTTGCTTCAATCAACATTCAGTCAGTGAATCCGTATTATTTTGTCTGAAAACCAATCCACTTTTTCTTATTTTGAAATATTTGTTTTTACAACTTATTTTCATTGACAGGAGGTGCAGTGTGGACATTACATGCTATTACGAAAGCATTGCATATTATAATTGCTAATTCTAGGGGTGGGGATTAATTTGAGAGTTGCTGAAGTCAAATAGTGAAACAAAACATTAAATTCGGCAGGGCCGTGTCTGCAACCAACTTCAGACTGCTGTCATTGCTCGTCCGATAGCTGTTAAAATTATTCCAGTGACAGCTCATTATATTGTTTACAAGCGTACAAAAGCATGTTGGTGAGAATTTTCCAGAAAAAAAATAGCCTGACGTCAAGGTAGTGGACGGAAGAAAACAGCAACATCAGCAGAAATGGTTCGAAAATCATAATATTCCATTCGGCAAATATTGAAAAAACGAGCTCGGGGCAAAGCCATTGAAATTCCAAAAAGTGCAAGAACTTACACCGCAACAGAAAAAAAAAATAGACTCAAAAGAGCTAAAGAGTTGCTTCGCTTGGCCGAAAGTGGTGAACTGCCGAATTTGGTTTTCTCCGATGAGAAAAAAATCGTTGTCCAGTAGTTTGTAAACAAACAAAATGATCGTGTTTACTTGCCAAAGAGGCCAGCTGAAAATGTGCACCTTCGGTTGGCCACCAGAACTCAAGTGCCGCTCATGGTGATGGTGTGGGCCGCCATAACAGCCGATGGTCGCTCTCCGCTCGTATTAATAGACCGTGGCATCAGAATAAATGCCGAATATAAATGCCGAAAATATTCTATTAAAGCCTTGGGCACGCAAACATTTTGGCCGCAGACCTTGGACATTCCAACAGGACTCAGCACCATCGCACTCACCACGCGCCACCCAAGAATGGTTACAAAATGAGGGTCCACGCTTCATTTCCAGCGGACAATGGCCACCAAAATCTCCGGATATCAATCTGTTGGTATGGAGTATTTTGGAAAGCCAGGTTGGCACTAAAAAATACCAAAGTGTCGATCACCTCAAGCAAGCGCTTCGCCGGGAATGGGCCAAAATACAGCAGAGCAACATTCGGACAGCGTGTGACGGTCTCATTGGCCGTTTGAAGGCCATAATTCGTGCCAAAGGTGACCAATTCGAACAAATCTAAACTTATTCTAAATTTTGATGCTGTTTCCGACATTTTTTGCTTTCATTAAATAAAATTAAAAAAAAATGTAAAAATTATGGCGTTTGACCTTGTTGCAGTTGTTTTATCTAACCCTGTATTGAGTTTTGAACTACCCACTAAACAGAGGAAATCTTGAAATTTCAGAGCACCGATTCTGAACTATATTAAATTGAATGCATTTCTAGATTATGACAAATGCATTAAATTGCACTTCGATAATTACCTCTGTGGACAACTGAAACTACAAGAGAAATGGTTTTGAACGTTATGAAAAAATGTGGGTAATTTAAACCAGAGTTAGTAATGAGTAATACAACACGTATTAGAGATCTGGATTTTTTCTCAAGAAATTGGACATTCAATCTCAATTGATTCTTACCACAAGATGAGCGTATTGTACTCCACAGTCTACTCTAACATATTTTTTACATAATTATGTATGTGAATATATGTTGATGTTGAGACAGGTATATTTTAGATATTCCGGCCCACCAATTCACAGTGATTCAACTTTCGACTGCCCTGACCTAATTTTTACCAATCATTTATAAAACACCAACGGATAATAAATAACCGATAATAAACCTATTGAAACCAAGGTAGTCAAAATCAAGTTACAGTCCGTTTATATATATATATATATATATATATATATATATATATATATATATATATATATATATATATATATATAAATATATATAAATAAATAAATATATATATATATATATATATATATATATATATATATATATATATATATATATATATATATATATATATATATCGATTGTGTTAAGATTATTAAAAATGTTGACCCTTTTGTGGAAGGTATAGAAGGAATGGACCAGTATCGTCCATTCCCATACATCGAACATATGTCTGGTACAAAAATTACGACATACCAGGTTTGGGCAATGACAATTACTGCTTAAATGTGTAATAGATATGTGTGTAATTTGGTTTGGGGAAAGTACGATAAAGAGTTGAACCGATATAAACATTTTCACTCTTCATCATTGAAATGTACAAAATTTAAAGAAATTCGGAAAATTATTTATTTTTTTTTTGAAAATATTTTTTTTTAATCAAAACATTTACTCGTTGCCTGCCGGAAGGTACTAGAAGGAATGGACCGACACATCCTATATGTATAATAATACTATTATCATTATTATATATAAATATAGAAGTGGCCATCGGCGAATCTCTTGATCTAAGCTCGACAGAAATACTAAGATGTACCAATTTTAGACAAAATGGAATTAGAAACCATACGCATTGAATGCGCTTCAAGTGGACCAGAACTCCCAAAAATACCGTTAAACTGTGCGTGAGTTACCAGATATAGACCACCTAAGTATTCCATTTTCATAATGCATCGAATACTGATAAAAACATTGGAATGACCAAAATTACAAGAAAAGTCGTACATTTATATCAGATTTTATGCAGTATCATGAATTCCATATTCATCTCAGGTTTCTGCTTGAGAGAAATATTTAGGTATAGCAAGTTATAAAGAATCGCTGAATTTTTTCGCAAGTTATGAGATATATAGAAAATTGTGACCCTTTGTGGGTGAGGTATCAGAAGGGGTTCTGTGTAAGCAAAAATGTGTGTATGTGTGAAATTTGAAGAGAGTTGGATACTTATTTCACTTTCTTTAAACGTTTTGTCTTCCAAAATGAACGCCCTGAGGAGGAGGTACCAGAAGAAATGGCCCGATCTCTTCCATTTTTATAAAAGGTTTTATATTGATAGGAATATTGATATGTACCAAGTGTGAATGGATTTGAATGTTTATTTTGCGTTTTATGAGCTTCATGGATGTTCAAAATTTGGACCCTTTGGGGGCAGGTACCAAAAGGAGTTCGCCGATACATATATCCCATCTTCACAGCAGATCTTGTGTTAGTAAATAATGGGATGTGTGGAAGGGAACTGGATGCTTACTTCGGATTTTATAATCGTTATGGTTATTCAAAACGTTGACCCTTTGTTGGGGAGGTATCAGAAGGAATGGTCCAATCTCTACCGTTATTATTACAGCTCCTGTGTTAATAGAAATATTAAGATGTGCCAAGTCTAAATGGAATCGGATGTTAATTTCGCGTTTTATGCGCTTCCTGGACATTCAAAATTTTGACCCTAGGTACCAGAAGGGCTTCGCAGATATATCCCATCGTCACAGCAAATCTTGTGTGAGTAGTGGTAGTGGGATGTGTAAAATATGAAGGGAACATGATGTTTATTTTGAATTTTATAATCGTTTTAGTTTTTTTAAATTTTGACCCTTTGTGGGGGAGGTACAAGCAGGTGTGGACCGATCCCACATATCTTTATTGTGGTCCACATATCTTGTGTGGACACAAATATTGAGATGTGCCAAGTTTAAATGGAATCAGATGTTAATTTCGTGTTTTATGAGCTCCATGAATATTTAAAAAATTGATCCTTTGTAGGGGACGTACAAGAAGGAGTGGAGTATATATTCCATCTTTACACCAGATTTAGGGTCAATGAAAATATTGTGATGTGAAAATATTGTGATGCAATTTGACAATCGGACCTTACATCACATTTTATAAGAGTTATACATATTCAATATCTTGACCCATTGTGTGGGGAGGTACTTAATGGTGTGGACCGATATTGTCCATTTTAGCACTAGATGTGATACTGTCAAAGTCTACTAAACAAAAGATTAGTTCTAACGGGAAAGCAAGGAATGCAAACTGTCAACTTATTTCTATCGCCGGAATCTTTACTTATTCTTTACGCTGTCTAGTATTCACTGGAATGTATTAAAAAAACACACAGCTTTTTGAAAAATATAAACAATATTTGCACATATCTTTTTTTTGCTAACTGAAATGTTTTTAAGTAATTACCTTTAATTAACACAAGCAAATTCCCATCATTGCGGCATAGCTTAGGAAAAATGCAGTCAATAATTTCCTTACTGATGGCCAAGTGCCATAACATGACAGTTAAGAAGATATCCCAGTCACTTTACGATGAGTAATTTGCATTTGGTCGAAGCTACGAATTTGCGGTTCCTTCATTATTAAAGTTTTGTGGCCCACCAATAAAATTTACGACAAAACTTTTATGATGACCGCTCATAAATGCTAAACGAGAGCGAGCGTCTTGATGCTGATCCATGCATACGAGATGTTAAGCCATGGAAGCTTGTTACCACCAAGATCTGAGTTCGTGGTTACGAAAAGTTGTTTTTGTTTTTCGTTTTGTATTTTTTAATGCTGGTGGCGCTTAGCCCGGCTATCGCAAAATAAAACAATCAGCCATGCAGCAGTTAGACAGACAATAGTTTTGACTAAAAACAACAACCTGTTGCCGAAGTCGTGCCTCGGTGGCATGTGGAGCAAGGCTAGAAGCACGAAAAATGCGTTAAGCATTGTCTGGTCCCTGGTCGCAGTTTAATGTTTTTGGCCAAAACGCTGGCAGCGAACAGCGAGAAAAACTGTTGTTGCACTAACCTTTTGGACGCTGGACGAAGACTAAAACTAAGGTTGCACTGGCGTATGAATTGCGGCCCGAAACTATACGACTGTCGTAAAGGGAATGAGTTAAATAACAAACAAATAAACATTTAAAATGATTAATTTAAGCGATTTTATGATACCTTTTCATTGCTGCGTTGATTTATTATCGCCATCATTGTTTTTATAGCTGACCTACAGTTTTTACCAACTTAGAACGGAGTTGTATTTTTTGCATTGTGCATTGTTTGACCGGGTGGTGGGCCATTTGCTTCCATTCATTTGCATATGCACAGAGTGTAGGGCGTTTTTATTAACCCCAAGAAGAAATAACCAACAAGTTCGGCCATAAATATGTACAGTGGTCTGTTAAACTGATTTAATGGGTCACGTATTTACCCAAAACAAAATGTTACCAATTTTAGTGCCGCTTAGTGCACTTCTTACACTTAGTATAAATTAGAAAGCAAAGCCACCTCGTTGTATCAACTCTGAGTTCCTAGACCAGATTTCAAATGGCAGCAAATTTCCAGCTCTGTCCCTTCTCAAAATACAAAATTTAATACTATTTAGTACTTTGCGTATTTCTTTAGTACACATTTCCAAAACCACCTTCACATCTCAATTGTAGCTTTTAGATAAAGAGATCGATTGCATATGCATACTATAATGTGTACAAAAAGTACTAACTGCTACTAAATGTAGTATTAAAGTCGGAAAAGATCTAGAATTGTGTATTTCGTTATTAAGATCACTGTGAAATACAGGGTGAGATAAAAAAATGCAACAAAGTCAAACGCCATAATTCTTACATTTTTTTAATTTAATTGAAAAAAAAAAAAACAAAAAAATTCGGAAATAGCATCAACTTTTAGAAAAGTTTAGATTTGTTCGAGTTGGTCACCTTTGGCACGAATTATGGCCTTCAAACGGTCAATGAAACCGTCACACGCTGCCGAATGTTGCTCTGCGGTATTTTGGCCCATTCCCGTCGAAGTGCATCCGAATAAATACCGAATATTATCGCGAAAATATTCTCGAGGGTGAATTTAAGCCTTGGGCACGCAGATCTTGGACATTCCGCAGATCTTGGACATTCCAACAGGACTCAATACCATCGCACTCAGTACGCGTCATCCAAGAATGGTTACAAAATAAGGTTCCTCGCTTCATTTCCAGCGCACAATGGCCACCAAAATCTCCGGATACCAATCCGTTAGACTATTGTGTCTGGAGTACTTTTGGAAAGCAAGGTTGGCACTAAAAAATACCAAAGTGTCATTCGCCTCAACCAAGCGCTTCGCCGGGGATTGGCCAGAATACCGCAGAGCAACATTCGGGCAGCGTGTGTTTCATTGGCCGTCTGAAGGCCAATACAATACATAATTCGTGCCAAAGGTGACCAATTCGAACAAATCTAAACTCATTCCAAAAATTTGATGCTATTTCCGACACTTTTTGAATCATTCAATAAAATTAAAGTTTTTTATCTCACCCTGTAAATGTTCAATTTTCTTGTAATTTTGCCCATACTTTGGGCGCCCATACTTTTCTAAAAATTGTCACGTAGGTCATATAAAGTGAAGGAAGTAGCCAAAATAGTCCAAACCCGGCACGTCGGCAATATTTATATCATATTTATTTAGGTCTGCCACGAAATGGAGAATAGTGGGTCAACAATTTCAACTATCATAACAGAAGTCAAAATATATTCGAACATTGGCTAAGGGTATGCATCTGTCGGCAAAACCGACTGATACTTTTTTAACTTGTTTCCACAACTTGAGGTTCCTCCACAATGAGCCAAGTACCGTTTCTCAGCGCAATTACGGTTGGAGCTAGCCGTCTAAAGTTGCCTACTTGAATAAAAGAAATTTTCGTGGAGAAGAAGATGAGGACGGAGACAAGTGTTAGCCCACATCATGACGCTGGAGGTAGACCGGCGTCCAACGCTAGTTATTGGGTGGTTTATGATGTGTCCCTACTTGTAAGATAATGGCTTTTAAGATACGTACGTGGCTCAGGTTTAGTTTTGTAAAAAAAAAAAATAAAACACGCACAAAACCAAAAAAACTACAAACTCGTAAATGTCGCTGAAATTACCTCATATATGCGACTGAGGTTGTTAGCGTTTGCGGTAAGTTTTTTTTACTCTTTTTTTGCCAACCAAACAACGAGGACAAAATGTTATGAAAAAAGAAGTCAAATACAAACCGCTTTTACACAAGCCATAACAATCAACCATTTAAGGTTATAATCTCTGAGACAAAGCTAAGCAGCAGCAGCAGCAGGCTGGCTAGCTGTTTTGGCAGTGTGTCCACAAGAGAAAAACTATATTCCCGGTTGGCAGGTTGCTGTTGAATTTGGCAAGTGCGCGCCCGCCATACGTGGACCATAAAAACGACCTGACTAACTGGGCACTAAACAAAAACAACACAAAAACGGAGGAGCAAAACATGGCCCAATATCTGGTATACAGCGATAAGGAATTTTGTCATGACCAAAATATCAAATAATTGCCAATTTGTTAAATTATGCATTATCGGCGGTATTTTGTTTATTTCAGTCGTAAAAACGAAGCAATCGCCAAGCTAGCCGGTCGGCCAACCAAACAGATGAACTTCAGAAACAACAAAATGCAGCAGCTGCAGCTAGACTTTTGTCCCTGTTGACCGTTTTGGATTACTTTTCCTTGGCGCTTTGTTGACTCAGCCAGCCAGTCAGTCAGTCGTGCCTCATGACCCGAGCGAATGAAAAAAGGCAACGCCAGACCTTAACTCCACCAAAATAACTAAACGATTGCCTTTCATGTGTCTCTCCAAGCGCACATCCTCCCATTCATCCGCATCCAATTGAGCAGTTTTCGTGGGTTCTTTTTCTCTCAGAGCTTCCATTGCTGCTGCTGTTGTTGTCTTTCGTTTTTGTCATTCATTTTCAATTAAATCACGACCGAAATTAAAGGAAATAATTACTTTTTTCACTTTTTGTTCTTCAAGAGACGTTTGGCGCGTCAGTCGCTCGTCGTCTTCGTGGCGTTCACGGCAGCAGTGAGCGAACTCATACACAATTGAAACGTCGTTTTCGTTACTCCACAAAACCAAAACCCCCCGCATTAATAAAACTCACGATTTGTCGTCGTTTTAATCCTCGCTCGCAGTTGCATTTCATTTCGATTTTTTGGCGGCGGTGGAGTCTTGTCTATCAATTAAACGTGATTTGCAGAAAAAAGCGAAATAAAGACGAGCGTATCTGGAATGTTGTTGTTGTAGCGAAAAAAAAAATCAAACGTGGCGTCTCAATAGAGACAAAAGAGAATTCCACAAAGATCGTTGTATTGGGAAGTTACATTATCGATCCTGCACCACCACTGCCACCACCAAACTACCAGCCAATGGCTTTGACAAATTGTTGTCAGGACTTGAATATAGTGGGTGATCACGACAACGAGAGACAGCTTCTATGTTTAAATTAGGAAAGAGGATTTTCTCATACTCTGGCATTGTAAACAAATTCCGAACTCGACAAAAACAATCATTGACATCTACTAAACAGTCAAAAGGCGGAGGCGATTAAGAAGCGGGTTTTCTGTAAAATACAAATATTCGAAATAATATTTCTAAAAAAAGGATTTCCATTAAAATAATTTATGAAGGTGTTTATAAATGAAAAACCTTCTGTGTGAGAAATACCTCCTATCAAGAGAAGATTTCGAAACATAACAGAGAATATGTGTATGTTTGGCTTTCGAGGCGAGCTTAATGATCTGAAATTTTTGAAACTATGCGACGTGTTGCACCGATTGTTAAGCTTCTCACCAGGGATATTTTGTGCTTACAAGGGTCGTTCTCTGGCCGTTCTAGAGAATATTTTGAAGAAAATAAACGAAAAGTTTTCAATTTATAAGATATTATCCAAATAAAAGATTCGCGGAAGTTCTTCGGCCATTAGAAGACCGTTGGAATGGAGTTCTACCCTTAGACGGCCTGTGGAAGATATTCCGCCTATAGATGTCCTGCAGAAGGTATTCTTATCATATATTAGATCTACACAAGACATGCCAAAGGTTCTTATATTTATTGAAATAAGGCCGCAATTCTAGCTTAGGACATGTTCGAAAGGGTTTCTCTTTGTTAAAGACAAGCAAAAAAGTGCCATTTTCAGAAGTGGAGGTGTGGGATTAGCTTCCCTGTTACACTATTCCGTTCAATAGAGGACTATCTCGCTTGAGCTAGTATCTAGTTTTGAACTGCCGAGCTAGAGGTGCTTGTGTATATTCCGCCGATTTAAAGCTTTGAATCACGGTATTTGCCGGATATTAGACCGCTCTCGGTAGGCAATAATCCACTGGCACTGGGGGATTTTAATGACCACCATGGGTTGTGGCATTCCATCCTAGGTAATGATCAGATACTCGTCTTTCATGGTAATTTTAATTCATTGGTTCCTAACAAGCCTTCCTCAATTATCCCTATTGCATTGTGTAGGGCGGACTCAAAAACTTCACTTGAGCAAAAACTAGTCTTAATCTTTCATGGTCCAATAATTATAGCCTCAGCGATACATATGGCTACAGAGGCTGTATATAATTTGATACGATTAAAACGTACCTCATCGAAATAAAGGTTTTGGACCCTAGGTTTCTTTGGACAAATCCCGTTTTAGGACATTTAGAGTTCATTTAGGGTTGTCGGTCCGTCCGTCTGTCTATCTTGCTGATGCGCACGATAACTCTCGAAGGGAGCATCCGATTTGGTCTGAACTTGGTACATCGTATTATTATTATCAAACTAAGATAGAGTTTGGTGATCGGCAACATCAGTTCACTACTTCTGATACCTCCCCCCAAAATATCAATATTTCCATAGAAAATAATTTTTTTTTTTGCAAATTATAATATTTGTATCTGTTCGGGGCCAGGTGCGAAAACATCGGCCCACTGCTCTAGCACCTCTCTCACAAAGGTTCAAATTTTTTAATAATTTCAACGCTTATAAAATGTGAAATTAATGACCAATTGTTTTGAAATTTCGCATATCCCAATATTTCTAACAACTCTAGGTCTCATATGAAGATGAGATAGGTTACACAACTCATTTTAGTGCCTCCACCCCGCAAAGGGCTTAGAAAACGCGTAATGAACATTTAATTCCTGTCAAATTGGACTTGACTTGAGAACCTTTTACCTAGTTCTGATCTTGTCGCAGATAGCTGTTGTATGCGCCGCCAACTTAAAAAGGCTATCGAATGTGATCCCCAAGACCTTGGGGAGATTGATGTTCAAAATTAAAGAACATATTCAGTGTTCATGATGTGTGAAATTTAGAAGAACCGAATGTTAATTTCTAATTTTATGATAGTTTGGGTTTTTCAAAAATTTGACCCTATGTGGGGGAGGTACCAGAAGTTTATAATAGATCTTGGGTTGATGGAAATACATATTGAGGTTAACAAAGTCTAATTGGAATCAGATGTTAATTTTGTGTTTTAGGTGCTTTATGAATATTTTGACACTTTATGGAGGAAGTACCAGAAGGTGTGGATCAAAACATTCTATTTTCACGGCAGATCTTGTAAAGAGAGCCGGATACTTATTTTGGATTTTATAATAGTTTTGATTATTGTAACCTATTACCTATTTGTGAGAGAGGTACCCGAAGAAATGGTCCGATCTCTACCATCTTTATAACAGATCTTGTGCTGATAGAAATATTGAGATGTGTCAAGTTTGAATGGAATGTTAATTTCGGATGTTAATTTCGCGTTTTATGACCTTATAAATATTTAAAATATTGAGCCTTTGTGGGGGAGGAACCAGAAGAATTGGACCGATATATTCCATCTCTCACCTGACCTTGGGTTAGTAAAAATTTTCTGATGTGTGTAATTTGAAGACAATAGGACTCTTACATCAAATTTTAAAAAAAGACCTATATTGTCTATTTTCGCACTTGACCTAGCACTGATGCAAAAATTGGAGCAAAGTAGGATTATCCTTTCGCTTTTAATTCAGAAAAAAAAAAAATTTTTTTGAAAACGTCGTATTTGTATTTGGTCCAAAGAGACCTAGGGTCTAAAACCGTTATTTCGATGAGGCACGTTTTGACCGTATCAATTGATATATTCCTTCCCTCAGCCATTAGGGTATAATTTCAATTAAGGTTACAAAATTTTTCTGTTAATTGGTT
Source organism: Musca domestica (assembly GCF_030504385.1). Taxonomy (NCBI): domain Eukaryota; kingdom Metazoa; phylum Arthropoda; class Insecta; order Diptera; family Muscidae; genus Musca; species Musca domestica. The sequence goes on along the minus strand of NW_026712296.1, from coordinate 9,559,041 downwards.
AAAAGTCTTTTAGTGCAGAAAATTACTTTCACCTCCCTCTTTGACAACCTACTTTAACATCTGTACTTTCGGTTAGTTTTCCATCAGCGATTTGAATTACATAAATATACTGAAGGCCTTACGATATATTATTATATTGGTTATTACAAAGCAATAAGCTTAAAAATCACAATCCACGCAATAACCTAAATTAAATGACCAATTTACTGTTGAGGAGATCTACCGTCAGCATCCATTTCAGTTCATATCTACAAATATTATATTCGCTAACTATTAACACCAAACGCTGTTTGGTCCGGTCAAATGTCTGCTGAATATCCATGTTGGAACATATTTATTAAACAGAAGCTGTTTAAGTCACGCAATATTGAAATATAAGCCAAGCTGAATACCAATCATTTTATATTAACCAAAAAAAAAAAAAAAAATATATATATATAAATTTATATACACACAAAAAATTAAAAAAAAAAAAAACTGCCATAATGCAGCTTGAGAACATGCTCAGGAAAAAGGTGGAGTCTATGCCGATTCAACGGCACTGATATTAACCAATGAAGGAATCCGATTACAAAAAAAGATTTGAGTTGGTCTGACATGAAAATACACTGAAAAAAATCTATAAAATATTGGAAATTCAGCAAAAACAGCGCTGTTGTGTCAAAGACAAAGAAGAATAAAGATAGGACAAGACAGAGTAAAAATATTGTCACCAGGGCCTGGATTCTTGTTCTATGAAAATATGAAATGAAAAATATTTCAATTATAAAATTTTTCATTAGACATTTCTTTCCTTTATAAACGAATTGATGCTTCGGTGTAAATATCTCTATTGTTACGATATCGTAACACATAGTTACAAATGTTAAGTAATTTAAACCGCGAAGGCAATATGCAATTTATTGAGAAGGTCTATGGAATAGAATTTTGAAATTAGTCTATTCTTTACAATTTTCGGCCATTGATTGTATTGTCTGTTATAACGTTCTCCTCACTTTCCTCAAGAGGAACAAGGTCGATCAAAGCTAAAAAAAGCATAAAAAGTTACTAAATAAAGTACCCTTTGTAATTGAAGAAGCAGTAGAGCTGGAACTCTTAAATTTGGAATGACGGTCACTATTGGAGTGTATGATAGATGTTCGGAAGGTTTTTTTTTTTGGAAATTCGCACTATATGTGTATGAAAAGTACTAATATATGGAGGATGTTTTCGAAATTTGTACTTATGTGCACGAAAAGCACTAAAATGTACTAAAAGTATATGGTATAATTTCGATTTGGGGGAACAGATAGAGCTGTAATTCGGAAATTTAGAAACAAAATTACAATTGCATTCCAGGAATGTAGATAGTTTGGGAAATTCGTACTTATTTGTACTAAATAGCACTAAACCTGGTACAATTTAACATTTGGGAGAACCAATATAGTTATTATCCTGAAATTTTGAAATAAGATTACTATTGCATTGTAGGACAGAGGTATGCAGGTAGTTTTGGAAATTCGTACTTATGTGTACGAAATGGTACAAAATTTGGTACAATTTAAATTATCGGTAGAAACGGTAGAGTTGCAATCTATTGGACTGTAGGATGTAGGTAGTTTTGGAAATTTGTACATACAGGGTGAGATCAAAAATTTTTTTTAAAATTTTTTATTGAATAAAAGCAAACAATATCGGAAATAGCATCAAATTTTAGAATAAGTTTAGATTTGTTTGAATTGGTCACCTTTGGCACGATGAAACCATTACACGCTGCCCGAATGTTGCTCTGCGGTATTCTGACCTATTCCCAGCGAAGCGCTTGCTTGAGGTGATCGACACTTGGGTATTTTTTAGTGGCAACCTTGCTTTCCAAAATACACCAGACACAATAGTCTAACGGATTGGTATCCGGAGATTTTGGTGTCCATTGTGTGCTGGAAATGAAGCGAGGAAACTCATTTTGTAACCATTCTTGGGTGGCGCGTGCTGAATCCTGCTGAGAATGTCCAAGGTCTGCGGCAAAAATGGTTGTGTGCCCAAGGCTTTAATACACCCTCCACACCCCGATTAATACGAGCGGAGAGCGACCATCGGTTGTTATGGCGGCCCACACCATCACAATGGCCGGCGCTTGAGTTCTGGTGGCCAACCGAAGGTGCACATTTTCAGCTGACCTGACCTGGCAATTAAACACGATCATTTTGTTTGGTTACAAACTGCTGGACAACGAATGTTTTCTCATCGGAGAAAACCAAAGTCGATAGTTTACCACTTTCGGCCAAGCGAAGCAACTCTTTAGCTCTTTTGAGTCTATTTTCTTCGGGTTGCGGTGTAAGTTCTTGCACTTTTTGGAATTTCAATGGCTTTACCCTGAGCTCATTTACCTCATTCTTGGGTGGCGCGGGCTGAGTGCGATGGTGCTGAATCCCGTTTGGAATGTCCAAGCTCTGCGGCCAAAATGTTTGCATGCCCAAGGCTTTAATACACCCTCCAGAATATTTCCGTGAATATTCGGAATTTATTCTGATGCCACGGTCGATTAATACCATAATACCATACATTTTCAGCTGACTTCTTTGGCAAGTAGACACGATCATTTTGTTTGTTTACCAACTGCTGGACAACGAATGTTTTCTCATCGGAGAAAACCAAGTTCGGCGGTTCACCACTTTCGACCAAGCGAAGCAACTCTTTAGCTCTTTTGAGTCTATTTTCTTTCTGTTGCGGTGTAAGTTCTTGTATTTTTTGAATTTCAATGGCTTTACCCCGAGCTTATTTTTCAATATTTGCCGAATGGAATATTGCGATATGATCAGCTCACTAACCATTTTCGGCCACTGCGACGATGGTACGAGACACTATTAAATGCTGGAGTGCTCTGACGATAGCCACTTGCGGTTTTCCAGTCAAATATAAAAAAAGGCACACTATCGTTTGATATGAGAATCAAGTCTGAGAAATAGAGTTGATACAAGAAGTTGATTTGTGCTTGAAATGTGGAATAGTGTTTGAAATCTCAAAATCTTAAATTAGTGTGTATTGAAATCAGTCATCCAATTTATAAATTAATATTAATGAATTGTGGTCATTTATTTAATAAATTCTATTTTGGATAAAAAAAATTCTCGTAACATAAGTTTGCTTTATATAAATTCCATATTCCGCTTACGAATGCACTTTTTTATGTGGGCAAACTTTTTGTATTTTTTTTTGTTGATCGTTTGCTGGCGCGGAGGTTCTGTAGTTCGAAGACCTCTCTGATGATAATTATCATCTAAATCAACAGCTAATCGTACTTTATTGGCTGAGTCTCGAACTAGCAACCTTTGGTTTTGTAGTCGGACGCGTCGAAATCACCCAGTATTTTTTGAGAAAAAAAAGATCTTTTGCTTTACATTTTTTCAGAATATTGCCCGTCATTTCCATCTACTGGTAATGCCATTGTTTACATTACCTTGTAATGGGTTATTCGGCTAATATGGTTTCCGAATTTTGCTGAGTATTTCTTTACCTATATTTTTACCTATATTCCAATATTTCAAAGCTAAGGCAAAATGTAATTTCTCTTTGAAATACAGTAATACTAGGAAAGTTTTCAGGCCAAAAATTAAATTGGGCCCTCCATGTTATGAAATATCGCTGCATTTGACCGATAATGTTTTGCAGTGTATGTTACACATAAACTTAAAAAGCCTTGCCCAAGATGTAAGCAAGGTTAGTCCAAGCTTTGCACAACTTAACGATGGTATCGATTGTTGAAAAGTTGACAGACAGATTCGATGAAATGTTATTGGAGAACTTAAAATCAACTGAATCGCCACAGAATGAATTAACTGCCAGAGGAGGTAAGTCCCTGTCTGTGAATGGAGGACATAATAGCAGATACACAACGTTGTGCAAGAGCAGAAAATTCATTGCCTTAACTGATCATAATGCAATGCCAATTGCGGTGCTCTAAAGTCATTGGTTGCTTTGGGAAAAATCTTTCTCGCTTCCTGCAACAAACCAAAATCGCAGAACAGGTAACACATTAGGTCTGTCCACATGTCTTTCTCTCCCTATCAGTACTTTAGTTGATTTGCACCACACTATGGTGGCACACACAGAAAATAAAAAAAAAACAATGTTGCGGAGGCTGTTGTTTTTGTTGTTGTTACCGGTCAGTTGCTGGTCTGCATACGAATGTATGTATAGATCGCAGTCAGACTGGCACATGTTGCCTTCATATGCTTTTGCTATTTTGCATAAATCATAATGTAATCTGCATCGTATTGCCAGCCAGCTAACCAGCCAACGAAATGAGAAGTCACCTCCGAAGCAGTACAGAATCTGTACCTAAAAAATGTCCAAGCTTTCATAATTAACTGGGCTCACATAAATGCCACATGCAGCACATGTGGACATGGATGGGGCAATCTTGAACTTAGCATCTGCTCAGAAATAAACAAACACAACATCTCAGGACCAGCATTTTGAAGTCAAGCCTAGCGAACATAAACTTCAATCTACCAAACAAGGAAAACGAATAAAAATTAAAACTTGCGTAAACCCTCACCTTTTTGGATACAACGTATGGGATGGGATGGAAATAGGTAATCGAAACAATGGGCAAGGGTAAGCGAATAAAAATCGAAGCTATTATTTTTTCTATGGGGTATTTTGTTGAATTTTAGCTCAATAAAAAAAAAAACAATAGTTAAAATTAAATAAAAAATAAAATGGGGGATAGTCGAACGAGGCTGAAAACAATATTGGAATAGCACCCTTTTCGGCCGAATAAAAATGCATAGATACTTTCATCAGTCAAATAATTTTTAGAAAGCTAAAACATATTTTGAAAATTGCCACACGAATCGGGATTTCGATTGTTTATATCGTAAAGTCACTAAACACAATTGTTGACCCTGAATGGAGTAGGTTTCGAAGGAATGGGTCAATACCGTCCATTTCGTATCGGACCTAAATATAATATGAAAAAAAGTTTTTTTTTCGGGTGACATGCCCTTATAAAAATAATGGGTTAATAGTTTGATTTATAAGTACAAGGTGTCGCAAAAGTAAGGTATAAATTTTACGATTGGTCCCTAATGTCAGTTCAGTTCACGTTAATAAAAAAATGTTACGCTGCACTGCCCCATAACGCGGAATATTGGTAGCCAATAATTGGTCGGCGACTTTGGCACAAAGTCAAATTCGTCGCAGATTTCCTGGCCGTCCTACGCCTACTGGTAAAACACTGCGACGTTTAGCCGCTCGCCTCGGAGAGACTGGTACAACAAAAGATGCTGCCAGGCGTGACAGACCCCGGAGTATCAGAAAATTGCCTCTGTAGACGAGGATGTCAAGGAAACGCCGTCGACTTCGACCAGACGACGTGTCACGCAAATGAGTATCAGTCGACGGTCTTTACAGCAAATTTTGGTACAGAATTTAAAGATGTTTCCCTACAAAGTCCAGATGGTGCGTCAGCTGTTAGCTGCTGACCGCCAATCGCGTCTAGCATATGCTCAAGCAATCCTTAATCACCAATAAGAAGAGGAGGATTTTTCATCAAAAATAATCATGAGTGCTGAGGTCCATTTCTATCTTAGCGGCTACGTAAATAAGCTAAATTTACGTTTCTGTTGCACTGAAAATTCGCGTGTAACTCACGAAGAGCCATTACACCGCTCATAGTCACTGTATGGTATGATGTTTTCGCTGGAGGAGTAATCGGACCTTTTTTCTTCGAAGACGTCGCGCGCCAGTCGGTTACTGTGAATAGTGAGCGCTATAAAGCTATGATCTACGACTTCTTTTTGCCGCAACTTGATGAGTTGGGATTGAAAAACATGTGGTTCCAACAGGATGGTACGGCAACGGCACATACTTCACGTGCTACAATCGATATGCAGAAGGATGCATTTCCCGGGCGTCTAATCTACCGTTTTGGCGATTTGCACTGGCCAGCAAAATCGCCTGATTCGACCGCTCCGGAATTCTTTTTGTGGGGTTGTTTGAAGTCGCGGATTTATGCCAACAAGCCTCGGACTCTTTCAGCTTTTAATGACAATATCCGTTGAAAATGTGAGGACCTATCACCGGAAGTTTTGGCCAAAGTGATGGAAAATGCCATAAAAAGTGCTCAAAAGGCAATAAACTGTGGCAGCCAAAAAAAAAAAAAAATGGGAAGATTACTTTTGCGCCACCGTGTATGGGGGCAAACATTTTGAAATTTCGAGTTCTCATTGGGTCCATATTTGCTATAGCACCCACGTATATGTACCTCCTGATTTTCCGTACTTTAAAGGTTTCTGCCATAATTTCTAACCTGACGTTTGGTACACCTGGATATTTCGGATTTCTATTGGGAATGTTCGAAAGATGTCAAGTATTTGGTAATCCTGATTCTCTATAGTTTGAAGGTTCTACCTTAATTTTTAATTGAATAAACTTTTTTTTTGAGTTTTCATAAGATGTAATTTCTTCTAGCAAAGCATTGTAGATTCCATAGGATAGGACTGTTTACAGTTGCGCCGATACATGTCTAAATTCATTTTTAGCTCTATTTTCATAATCTGCTAGATATTTTAAAAATGAAAAAAAAACTAAAATTTCATTAAAACATTTTTTAAATTGAATTTTGTCATACAAACACACGTAATAACTAAAGTGTGAGTTCTGCTCTCTGCCTAAAACGGGTCCAAAGTGCCATAGAACCTGAGGTGAAGTCGGTGTATCTAGTGTTCCCATTTCATTATTTAACTATTTGGCCAAAATAACTTATTGTAACCTCCCACATAAGGCCCAAACCATAAATACGTCCCATTGTGCAAATACGACTGAGGAAGCATTAGTTACTTTTGAATCTTCTTTTTCTCATCTGTATATTCGCATTTGTTGTTGCTTTTGTTGGGTGATTTGAAGATCACAACTAACTAAAAACCTATGGGAAATAATTTATGCCTTTGGATTCATCTGCAGGAGAAAGGAACTCTTAGAGTTTTGAAGAAGAAAAAATAAACACAACTTTAACCACTCACTGTTAAAGACGTAGGAGTACAACACCAACCAAAGTTTTAATAACAACAACAAAATTAAAGGTAAAAATATTTGCTTAAGCCAAACAAGGATAAAAACAAAACCAAAACAAAACAATCCAAAGTTACACACATTTTAAGGAAATCACAAAGAAACCCAAAAGAAAACGAACTGAACACAGAACTCATCATCAGCCCAACTAGGTAAAAATATTGGCACAACATGGGCCAATGCGCCAGCGTGTCTTAACATCATAAAGCCACAGCCACCAGGGAGATACGGGCGCTTTACAGAGGACAGAGACACGAAGCAAACAACAAACGGCATATGCATCATGCAGACAGGGCAAGGTATTAACAAAAAAAAAACATAAAAACCCCAACAACAACCACAGACCCTAAGCAATCTCCGAGCAAGCACCCTCTTGAGAAAATCAACACAATTATAAATTATCAAATGTTAGACTTCTCTCAAAAGCCAGTCAGCTTTAAGACATTTTTTCCGAATCTTCCAAAGAAATTTCGTCTGTGAACAACAACCAACTAAACGACAAGAAATTGTTAACATAAAAAGGAATTGGTAAAAATAAAATTTATGCACAATTAAATCACAAGCGAAATTATTAATGTGGCCGTTCACGCTTTGCCATGTGTTGAAAAAATTCTCGGCTCGGCGAATGTGGAGGAAAGATGCGTCCGCACTGGAGGATGAAAGCCGATCGATGTTGCATTTAAGATCAATAAAACATTTCATATCGATTATTATTGATGTTTAATGCTTCTGCTCAGTATGTCTGTCAGGGTGGATGCAGACGAGCAAAAAAGGCACAACATCTAACCAAACAAATGAAATGTAAAGAAAATCTCACAAGAGAATAGTCAATGAAAAAAATATGACACAGTGGTTCGAAAATCTTTCATAAATAAGGAAAATTGAGGATCATACTGTCGAAATGAAGAACTTAATTTGTTGCCAGATCAATATTGCACAAAATTTTTGGGGCTCTCTTTTTATACTCTCAACCATATGGCAACAGAGGGTATATCATTTCATACGGCCAAAACGTGCCTCATCAAAAAAACTAGGGTCTAAATAGGTCTCTTTGGACCAAATCTATTTCAGGACATTTGGGGTCGATCTGGGGATTTCTGTCCGCCTGTCTGCTTGGCTGGCTGGTGCGCACGATAACTCTCGAAGCGAGTATCCGATTTGGTCTAAACTTCGGAGATATGGGTCTACACTTTCTGGTACTTCCCCCACAAAAGGTCGAACTTTTCAAAGAAAATAGTTTACTGCACAGAAAGAGAAACTATAATCCGATTTTGCTCTAACTTTGCAAATCGTAATATTTGCATCAGTGCTAGGTCAGGTGCAAAAATGGAGAATATCGGTCCACCCGACCAAGTACCTCCCTCACAAAGAGTCAACATGTTAAATAATTATAACTCTTATAAAATGTGACGTAAGAATCCGATTGTCTTCAAATTACATAAATCACAATATTTTTATTAACCTAAGATCTGTTGTGAGGATGGAATACATCGGTCCACTCCTTTGGGTCACTCTCCCAGAACGGGTCAATATTTTTAATATCCATGAAGCTCATAAAACGCGAAATTAACATCCGATTGCATTCAGACTTGGGACATCTCAATATTTCTATCAACACAAGATCTGTTATAAAGATGGAAGAGATCGGACCATTCCTTCTGGTATCTCACCCACTAACACTCAATGTTTTGAATAACCAACAAGAGTATAAATTCTCTTCATATTTCACAAACCCCATTATTTTTACTAACACAAGATCTGCCGTGAAGATGGAATACATCGGTCTACTTCTTCTGGTACTTCCCACATAAAGGGTCAAAATTTTGAATAACTATGAAGCCATAAAACGCGAAATTGATATCCGATTCCTACAGTATCGTCAAAGTTTTGAATAAAATGCGAAAAAAGCATCCGGTTCTCTTCATATTTCACACATCCTATTTATTCTACTAACACAAGATCTGCTGTGAAGATGGAATGCAACACAAGATCTCCTGTGAAGATGGAATGTACCGGCCCACTCATTCGGGTACCTCACCCACAACGGGTCAAAATTTCAAGTATACATGAAGTCCATAAAACGCGAAATTAACTTCCGATTCCATTTAGACTTGGCACATCTCAAGATTTCCATCGACACAAGATTTGTTATAAAGATAGTAGAGATCGGAACATTTTTTCTGGTACCTCCCCCAAATAGGGTTCAAGATTTTGAAAAACAAAACATTCAAAGGAAGCGAAATAAGCATCCAACTCTCTTCAAATTTCACAAAAACAAACATTTTTACTCACACAAGATCTGTTGTAAAGTAATATATAACTGCGAACCCCTTCTGGTACCTCATCCACAAAGGGTCACAATTTTTAATACTTTTATCTGTAGTAACTTGCGAAACAAGTCAGCGATTTTGAACAACTTGCTATATCTAAATATTTCTCTCAACCAGAAACTTGAGATGAATATGTAATTTATAAATAAAGCATAAGATTGGATATTAATGTTCTATTTTCGGTTTTCCAGATTTTATCCCTATTAGATGAAGTATGGAAATGGAATACTTCGGTCGACTATATCTGGTCCATCACGCTAAAAAATTTCAAAAAATTATCACCTATCTCATATAAAGTGGAGGAAGTAACTAATATACTCCATACCTAGACCGTCGCAATATTTATGTCATATTGATTTTGGTCCGATACGAAATGGTCGACATTGGCCCACTCCTTCGAAAACCTACTCCATAGAGGGTCAACAATTCGAATTATCATAACAGAAGTCAAAAGATATTTAAATAATCGAACATTGGCTAAGGGTATACATCTGTCAGCAAAACCGACTGATATTTTTTAACTTGTTTATATTATACCTGAGACATTCTCTATATTCCACTGTTCTACGCAATAGGAACAGAAAAAAATCGTTGCAACTTCGCAGCACATACAAACATTATGACGTGGATGTTCAGACCAAACGCAGTATGTTATGTACATACTCCAATGTGTAGGCATGTCTTGAACACAACAGCGATACTAGGCGCCGGATATTGTTCAGAGGTTAAGACGTTAAAAACTATGAAAATTGCTATTAGCATATGACCAAACATTATTGCTCATTGAGCTTCACAGGTCGACGGTGATCACCTACCGATGGGGGCAGATTTTATGTTTGTGTTTTTGGTCGGCTTTGATTGGGGAAGTTAATGTACAACGACATAAATTTATGAACAGCATTTGCAAGAGATGTGCAATTTTCAATTTTACATATTTTGCATATCTCAGAGCAAACTTATTTTAAATAGATGTCAGAAAATGCAATAGATAATAAATTGGATGATTTGAGAATTACAATATTAGAAATTGGGAATCAAATGAAACAAACAATTAAAATAATAAGTAAAAACTATGTTTTCTGACCATATCGGCTTTTCTCGACTTGCCTATGATTTGGAATTTTCTTTAGATGAGGGTTTGTTTGTATTTTATTTTTTATTTTTCTTTTTCAAAATGAATTTGCAAGTTGGGGTCGAAACTTGTGTTGATAAAAAATATTCAGGTATACGAAGACTGAATGGAATCGGATGTTAATTTCGCGTTTAATGAGCTTAATGGATATTAAAAATTTCGACCAATTGTGGGGAGGTACCAGAAAGAGTAAAACGATATATTCCATCTTAACACCAGATCTTGGGTTTATAAAAATATTGAGAAATTTGAAGACAATCGGACTCTTATATTTATTCAAAATTTTGACTCATTGTGGGGGAAGTACTTGATAGAGAGGACCGATGTTGTCCATTTCCGCACCAGACCTAGCACTGACACAAATATTTGCAAAAGTTGAAGCAAAATCGGATTATCATTTCTCTTTCTGTGCAAAAAATATATTTTTTTGAAAATGTAGACATTTATGGGGGAGGTAACAAAAAGAGTGAGCCGATATATTCCATCTTTACACCAGACCTTGGGTTGGTATAAATATTAAGATCTGTGAAATTTTGAAACAATCGGACTCTTACAACATATTTTATCATAGTTGTAATTATTCAAAACTTTGACCCTTTGTGGGGGAGGTACTTGATGGAGTGGGCCGATATTGCCGACATTTTCACACCTGACCTAGCACTGACGCAAATATTAGGATTAGCAAAGTTGGAGCCAAATTGGATTATCCTTCCCCTTTCTGTGTAAAAAATATATTTGTTGAAAATTTCGACCTTTTGTGGGGGAGGTACTAGAAGGAGTGGACCGATATTGCCCATCTCCGAACTCGATCTAAGTTTGACAAAAATATTACGATGTACCAAGTTTCGCCCAAATTGGATACTCTCTTCGAGAGGTATCGTGCGCACCAGCCAGACTGACGGACGGACGGACATCGCTACATCTGGTCCAAAGAGGCCTAGGGTCTAAAACCGTTATTTCGACTAGGCACGTTTTGACCGCATCAAATGATATATACCCTCTCTAGCCATATGGCTGAGGGTATAATAATGTACCTGATAGAATAAGGAAGGGTCATCCGTGTTTTCCGAACTTTGCTAATCCTTATATTTGTATAAGTGCTGGGTCGGTTGCGAAAATGAACAATATCGGTCCACTTCATCAAGTACCTCCTCCACAAAGGGTCAATATTTTGAACTGTGATAACTGTGATAGTATGTAAAACAAGAGTCCGACTGCTTTCAAATTTCACACATCCGAATATTTCTACCAACACAAGATCTGGTGCGAAGACAGAATGTATCGGACCACCACTTCTGGAACCTCCCCCACAACGAATCAAAATTTTAAATAGCTCATAAAACAAAAAATGTGTATCCGATTCCATTCAAATTTGGCACATCCTAAAAGATATATCAACACAAGATCTAGTGTATAAAAGGAATATATCGGACTACTTCATCAAGTACATCCCCACAAAGGTTTAAAATTTTGAATAATTATAACTCTTGTAGAATGCGAAAAAATTGATCTATTCTATCGAACCTCTCTTTTTGATCCAAATTTTAAATAAGTCATGGGTTATAAAAATAATTATTCGATGTTTCTTTTTACTTGGCCCACTCCTTCGGTAACCATTGAATAATCAGGTCAAATATATTTTATTATCACACATAAGCTAAAAGTATATATCTAAACAGATACTTTTTAATTTGTTATTAGCATATTTTTATACATTTTCTCTTGATTTTACTCTTTTCTGTCAATAGGCCACTTTGATGTGATGAGTATTGTTAAAATCCGCCCAGCTGCCTTTTTCTATGATTTTAACAGATTGTATATATTTTGCTATACATGTGATATCTTGGGTATCTGAAAATGTGATTTCGCTGGAATTAAATATATTCGCGGTTTAACGGAACTTCTATACGGTTACGGTCTTTTTCTATTCAAAATTGAGCAATTGCAAGACAATTTTTCTATTTTTGGCCCCTTTTAACCCCTAAATATATTACGGCCATCTCCAAAAATAGTAGACCTCAAACCCCACCTCCATGAAAAATCTCTTGAGGATCGGCCCATAATTGCGATTACAATTTAACATGAGCAAACGGACACACATAGCTAGATCGACTCAACTCGGCGAGATAGTAATATATATATATATATATATATATATATATATATATATATATATATATATATATATATATATATATATATATATATATATATATGTGTTACATAATTGTTGATCCAATCAGATTGAACACACAGTGTTGTAGGGTATAACAACCAAAGCTATTCTTCACTTAACCCCACCCAGTTCATAAGGCAATATTCCAATGAGTTACAATTGTAAGCCCATACACAAATTGGAATGCAGTCCACCAATTAAGAGTAACCGGTCAATACCGTACGTTTCCAATGAGAACCACTCAAATATTTATCACCAACGCATTAAACTTAAATTAATTGACCACTTAGAATTGCATTTATATTGGGCCATCTTTTCCTGAAAAACCAACAATTAAGGGAATCCTTGCTGAACATACATACACACATACGCAGGCCAATTCAAATATTCCAAACAGAAGGAAGAGAAAAATAAACGAAAGAGATTTTAAATTAATTGACGCTTACGAACATCTCAATGGCATAATCTTTGTGCCGTTAAAGGGCCACGAATAAACCCCTAATTAAGCGGATTTTAGAATCATCGTCATTTCATTTGGTTCACCAGGCGGCATCAAATGGTTGCTTATTTTTTGAAAGCGCATAACTCTTGCGCCTACAGAGGGTAGGCCATACGGAGGGTGGGGCGCAAACAAACTCGCCTGCGAAAACATATAAGAGGACGACAACTTTGTATGGCATATACCCTATATGAAGCTGGCCATATATATCTACGTGTAGTATGATACAATTAAATTAAGTTAGTTGGTCATTATCAGATGAGCTTCTGGAAATACGGTTGCCGGACGGACGATCTGCTTGCCTTTTTCACTTCGCTTCATTTGACTTTTCTTTTTTTTTACCAATTTGCAGCTAGTTGGAGTTTCATGACATTTTAAATGACCATACGATAACCATAAGGTAAGACGGCAGTGTTTATGAACAGTTTAAAAAGAACGACCAGCCGATCCGATTCTACGGTTGCGTCGTCGTATGCATGTGCTAATGGAGACCACACACATCGTTGTAGATTTCTGTTTTTTTTTTTTGGAAAACCTTCTTCTGTACTCTCAATTCTACACCGGCATTCGGATAGGGTATATAAAACCTCAGCAACGGGCATATGAAGTAGCAGCAGCACAATAAATACACAAATATAAGAAATACGAAGAGTCATATAACAAACTATAGGTGATATTATCATAAATAATGTAGATCAACGTGACACTCTGTGATCTTTGCTTTGCTGGGTCACAGAAAGAGCAGGGGTATGATAATTTTGGTTAAAGACCGCCGCCGTTCGTATAGCTTAAATGAATTAATAGAAAAACAAGTAAAATAGTATCAGTTAGTTTTGCCGACAGATGTATACCTCGAGCCTTGAGTTATGATTATTCAAACTGTTGACCCTTTATATGGGAGGTTCCGGGCCAGTTGGACAATATTGACCAATTCGTATCTGACCTAAGACTTATAAAAACATTACAACGTGCCAGATTTGGACTATATAAGGACTTCTTCCTGTAATTTATATGAGGAGGAGTAACCAGAAGGAGTGCACCGATATATTCCATCTTCACACAAGACCTTGGGATAATGAAAATATTGCGATGTGTGTAATTTGAAGACAATCGGACTCTATTTTCGCACCTGACCTTTTGGGGACTTAAAGTCGATATTTCGTGCGGCATGTTCTTGGAAAAATAATGGCCTGATAACCGAATTTATTGAGGATGTTTGTCCGTCCATCTGTCTGGCTGTCAATAATAATTAGTAATTGTTCTACAGCTCGCAATTACGGGTTGCAAGGAGTCGGGATTGAAGAACAGAAGTCTCTATGTGGTCACAAAATATTTGGGGGAAGAATTGAATGCAAAACCATCATTTTGTCCCGATTTCCTAATAGACTTAATATTTTGAAAAGGGTCGAAATTCACTATTCACTATTTTGGAGAATTATTGAATAACATTTAGGGGTTGAAATGGACCATAGATTTTTTTGTGAAAATTCCACTTAGCCGCTATTTTTTTGATGCTGAAGTGACATATACTCACAGATACCGGAAACATTTTAAATATACAAGAGTCCAAAATACCAAAATGACCCATTCGCATGACTATGTGGGTAAAATTTTCATGCAATAGTGGTTCCAGATTAATGAGGTTTATTTGAATGGATCTTTAAATTGGAAGTGAAATTAGTTAATCGAAAATAATTAGAAAAACCTATATATTTGAGGGACTTTTTCATTTACAATCGATTTGGCTAAATTCCCAATATTTAGGCTACTATGGGAGGGTTGAGAACCATTTTACAGATAAATTTCGACCTATGAATATATTTTGATATAGTCCCCATTTCATGGTACCTCCCAGGTCCACGTTTTCAGCCAACTGTGTTGAGAAATTCTTAATGGAGGCAATCGTATTGGATAAAAAGGGCAAATCCCTTAAAGGGTTTTAAATTAAAAGGGCAATGTATCATTGATGGTACTTTATGGAGTAGCCCGATATATCACGTCTTTACACAAGGTCTTATTTTTGTAGAAATATTAAGATGATCGAAATTTTTAGACAATCTGATGCTTATTTCGCATTTTATGAGAGATAAAAATTATTCAAAATTCTGACCCACTGTGGGTCAGATATATGAAGACAATCGGACTCTTATTTCATATTTTAAAAGAGTTGTAAATATTCCAAATTTCGACCCTTTGTGAGGGAGGTACTTGATGTGGGCTGATATTATCCATTTTCCCACTTGAGCTAGCACTGACCAAAATATTGGAGTATGCCAAATTTGTAATTTCTCTTTCTATTAGATAAATTATTTTTATATATAAATTATTTATTTTTATATACCAAGTTTATATCAAATCGGATACTCCGTTTGAAAGTTATCGTGCGCAGCAACCAAGCAGGCAGACGAATGGACACCCCGCGGCTCCAAATGTCCTGAAATCCATTTGGTTAAAAGAGGTCTGAAACCGTTATTTCGATGTGACGTTTTGGCTGTATCAAATGCTACATACCATCTGTGGTCATGTGGCTGTGAGTATACACTTATATAGGGACTCACCAAAACGTGGACCAGCATGATCTATATTTTGTTGAAATGATATTATTAATGCTCTATCTTAAATGTTGCGAAGTACAAAGCAAAATATTTGAGGTATGGCTAAGGCCCCAAAATATTGACCTGGAAACCCAAAATACTAAAGCAAAATATATATTTTTATATATGTTTCCAAAAACTTACTGTGCTGCTAATCAAAATGATTATTTAATACCTGTAAGGATATGTAAAAAAAAAAACAAATAAGTAGTTTTATCAAAATATATTTGTAAGATATTAAAAAACAGTTCATGAAAGTCTCACAAAATTCTGATTTAGAAAATGGCTAGTTATAGGCAGAAATATGCTGTATGGATATCGGTATGAATGTAACTTTAGAATGAGGCCTTGAGGTCTGCAAGTTGACTATTATTTATAACCACAGCCGTATAGCTTAAGAAGTCATATATCATCATACCCTCAGCCATATGACTAGAGAGGTTCTATATCATTTGAAACGCCCAAAGCGTGCCTCAACGAACCTAGGTCTGCTTGGACCAAATTCATTTCAGGGCATTTGGAGTTGATGGAGCGATGTCTGTCCATACGGATGATGCGCACTATAATTTTCGAACGGAGTATCCTGTTTGGTTCAAACTTGGTACATCGTAATATTTTTGTTAAACTTAGATCGAGTTCAAAAATGGGCAATTTTGGTCTATTTCTTCTGGTACCTGCCCCAAAACGAAGGGAATTTTCAAAAAAAAAAAATACTGCACATGAAGAGAAAGGACAATCCGATATTGCTCCAACTTTGCAAATCCCAGTGCTAGGTCTGGTGTGAAAATGGACAATATCGGTCAAGTACCTCCCTCACAATCGGCCAAAATCTTGAATAAATATAACTCTTATAACATGAGATGTAAGTCCGATTGTCTTCAAATAACACACATCAAAATATTTTTTTAACCCAAGGTCTGGTGTAAAAATGGGATATATCGGTCCACTCCAACATTTTCAATATTCGTGAAGCTCATAAAACGCGAAATTAAAATTCAATTCCATTTACAGAATAGTTCTATTAACACAAGTTCTGTTATAAAGATGGTAGAGAGCGAACCATTCCTTTTGGTTTGTTATTATTTCACACATCCCATTATTTCTATTAACACAAGATCTCCGGCGAAGATGGGACATATCGGTCCACTCCTTCTGGTACCTTCCCCACAAAGGGTCAATATTTTTTATATCCATGAATAGCTCATAAAACGCGACATTAACATCCGATTGTACATCTCAACATTTCCTTCAACGCAAGGGATCGGATCATTTCTTCTAGTACCTCCCGCACATAAGGTTCAAGATTTTGAAAAATCAAACGATCACATAAATCGAAATAAGCATCCAACTCTCTTTAAATTTCATATATCCAAATATTTTTGCTAACACAATGTCTGTTGTGAAGATGATATATATCTGCGAACCACTTCTGCTATCTCACCCACAAAGGGTCACAATTTTCAATATATCTATCTGTCATAACTTATAACTAGAAACCTGAGATGAATTTGGAATTTGTGATTTCGCATAAAATTGATATAAATATTAGATTTTTTTTTTGTAATTTTGGCCATACCAGTATTTTTTTATCGGTATTAGATGAAGTATGAAAACTGAATACTTCGGTCGTACTCAACGCAAATTTTAACATTTTCTAAAAGTTATCACATATCTCATATAAAGTGCATGAAGTAACCAATAAAGTCCAAAACTGGCACGTCGCAAAATTTATATCATATTTATTTAGGAATCCTTCGGAACCTACGCCATAGAGGATCAACAATTTTAATAATCATAACAGAAGTCGACTTATATTTAAATAATCGAACATTGTCTCAGGGTATACATCTGTCGGCAAAACCGACTGATACTTTTCGTTTGTTTTCTATTTGTTTTGATTAACGTAAGTAACTTTTGTATATTTTTTCTTTTCGTTTTTCTTAAATGTTCCTTAAATTAATTGACTGCCCTCTTAAAAGAATTTATTTAATTTTAGCTAAAATTAAAATCTTCAGAATAAAAGTTTGCTATCGCAGTTGTATTTCTTGGCATTGCATTTCTTGACAATATTCTAAGAAGGTTGAATGTTAAACCTCTGAAGACGCTCAACATTTGTGTGATTACAACTGCAACAAAGGGTTCAGGGATCACACTTCCCTTGCACTCAGTGGTCAGTGGGAAAAATTAAAAAAACAAACAGCCACAAACAAAATCCTTCTTAACAGGTAGTCGTAAGAGTTCGTCACTTAACAGTCTAAAGAACAAACCACCCAAAAAAAAACGAAGAGTTTAGTTTTGAAATATGAAATTCTCTTGAATTTTAAACACAGCATTGTGGTGGAAGGTACGCGCACGCATGCGCTTGTCTCACATTTATCTCGCCAAGTTCATCATCGTTTCTCAAAGAAATGAACTGAGGCGAAAGAATCAGCTACCAGTTCGCCTCACATTTGCATTGTGCGCTTCGTTTCGGCGCTGAAGATTAAAATTTTCCCATCTCCTCGTTCTCTGTTTTAAAGATGGAATATGGCCAGTGATTTAGCTTGGCGTTCGTCGATATGCCACCACTGACTTAGTGATGCCGACCGACTGTCCAAGTTAATAACATCTAATTTGTCATTGTTGAAGAACTAATTTTTCTTAAGTGATAACGTCAAACGAAGCGGCTACTAGTTTTGAATGTTGCACGTACTTCCCCGAAACTCTTGTGGCTTTGTGTGAGGCCTTTTTCTTCTTCACCGTCTTCTTCGGCTAAGCCCAAGGGCACAACAGGCCAAGATTATTGAGCACTTCGTAAGAAATAAAATTTAAAAACTGGTGCAATCTGTTATCTTCTGCATGATAAATTTGTTAAAATTAAAACAAAAAAGAGAGAATATATATGTTAGTTTTTGACTTGGCAGAAACAACTTTTTCGAAAAAAGGGTGAACTCGAATCTGTTCAAATTTCTTTTTTTTTCTTAGAAAATTTGAGAAGAGTTGCTTAAAAAAAAAAACAATACTTCATGATATCTAAATAAAATTTCAAATAAAATTCGTGTTAATTCTTCTAAGTAAAAGCAGACATTTTGAACTTTTCTAATGACAACATTATATTGTATGTAGCTGTGTGTGGGAAAGCATCAGCGGACCTTTCATCAAATAAAGCTTTTATGCAGTTTGTGAGTGTCAAAATTGAGATGTTTTTCTAACTAAAACATTGACTACTACATTTTTTTTAAACGTGGAGGGATCATGGGTGGATTTTAAAGATACAAAAATTGATAATTTAGACATGTCATAAAAACTAAGTCTTGATTCAAGCAAAGTTGTTAATTTTTAGTAAAGAATTAAAGAAAAAATATTTTTTTTGGATATACCATCTTTTTTGTAGAAAACAAAATGGCGATGAAGAAATCATATCATATGGAGCCTTTAAAAAATATTTTCAAAATCCACGTTTATCGAGAGCTATTTAGAACAAGTAAAATAATATCAGCCGGTTGGTTTTGCCGACAGATGTATACCCTCAGGCAATGTTCGATTATTTAAACATATTTTGAGTACTGTTATGATTATTGACCCTCTATGGAGGAGGTTCCGAAGCAGTTGGACAATATTGACCAATTCATATCTGAACTAATAATGATACAAATATTACAACGTGCCAGATTTGGACCATATCGACTACTTTCTATACTTTATATGAGATATGTGGTCATTTTTGGAAATATGCGTGAGGTAACATATATAGTCCACCGAACTATTCCATTTTCATACTTCATCTAATACAGATAAAAATATTGGTATGGAAAATTACAAGAAAATCGAACATTTATATCCAATTTTATGCGAAATCATAAGTTCCATTATATAGCGTTGAGCGTTTTGTTTTTCAAAATCTTGAACCCTATGTGTTGGAGGTATCAGAAGAAGTGGTCCAATTTCTCCAATCTTTATAACAGATCTTGCGATGATGGAAATATTTAGATGTACCATATCTGAATGGAATCGGATGTTAATTTCACGTTTTATGAGTTTTATTGATATTCCCAATGTTTTCCCTTTGTGGGGGAGGTACCAGAAGGAGTGAACCGATATACCCCAATTTCACACCTGACCTTGGTTTAATAAAAATATTGTGTTGTGTGTAATTTGAAGAGAACAGAAAACTTATTTCGGATTTTAAGATCCTTTTGGTTATCCATCTCCGAACTCGATCTATCCGAACTACGATGTACCAAGTTTGGACCAAATCTGATGCTTCCTCCGAAAGTTATCATGCACTCAAGCCAGGCAGACAGACGGATGGACACCACTCGACTCCAAATGTCCTGAAACTGATTTGGTCCAAAGAGACCTAGGATCTAAAACCGTTATTTCAATGACATACGTTTTGACCGTATCAAATGATATATACCCTCTCAACCCTGGCTGGGGGTTAAAAAATCCACGTTTATATTTGGAGCTTTGAAAATCAAAAATATTTTAAAAATGTCCATGTTTATAAATGTCTAATTAAAAATTTTGAAAAGTTGCCATTTATAGATGGAACGTTGAAAAAAATTGAACATTTTTATACCCTACAGCACTATGTGTTGGGGGTATTATAAGTTTGATTGGGCCAAAAAATTATGTAACACATAGGAAAGTATATATGGATCTTCCTAGCTCGCCGAACTGAGTCGATCTAGCTATGTATGTCCGTCCGTCCGTCTGTCCGTCTGTCAATGTTAATTTGTAATCACTCTATAGGTCGCAATTATGGCCCGATCTTCACGAAATTTAGAATGTAGGTGGGGTTGAGGTCAGAATAGAACCCTATTTCTTTTGGAGATGATCGCCAAATGTTTAGGGGTTGAAATGGACCAAATACTGAAAAAAATGTCGGATTTTGCAGTAGCTATACAGGTCGCAATTATAGGCCAATCGACGCGGAATTTCGCATGTAGCTAGAGTTTAGGGCAGGGAAGAAGCCTACCAATTCGGGTGGTCATCGGATAATATTTAGCGGGTAAAATAGACCATATCTTTTGTGTTGAAAAAATTCAAAATTTTTCATTAAACCGCGAATATTTTAAATCCCGGCGAAATCACAAAGCCATGACAAGTCTACTTCTGATCTTTACATTGATGTTAACATCAAACAAATCGGGTATATAGCAAAATGTGTGCGATATATATGTCTATCAAAGAGGATATGCTTGAAAGATCTCTTATATGTCGAGAACGGCTGAACTGATTTCGACAGTTCTCATTAATTCAGAATGGCCTCTTGGCAGGAAATAAACAACGTCTAAAAAATCGCATAAAAATATCTCTCTAAAGATGAAAATATTGATTTTGTAACATTTTCTCATATTTTTTCAATTTTGTCATATTTTTGGCATATTTTCATTTTGAATTAAACATTTGGTAATATTTCTACAGCTAACAAAACTTAGTAGTTAGGATATCAGGATATCATATACAGATCGCATTTATGGCCCGATCCTTACGAAATTTTGCATGGGGATAAGATGAGGGTCAGAATAGAAGCCTACTCTTTTTGGAGATGATCGCCATATATTTAGGGGTTGAATTGGACCAAAGACCATTTGCGGGCAACATCTACCAATAAATTGGAAATGAGCAAATTAGTTTAAGTTGCTATTATTCGAAAATTAGAGAACGAAACCTGATGGCTTTCTTTTATTATTTGTCACAATATCTTGTGGAATTGTTTCGAGTATCTCGCCTATATAAACTGTATCGTTGATTATAGTGTTGTAGGGTATTCAACGGTCGGCCCCGCTCGACTGTAGCCTTTGCTTACTTGTTTTTTTTTTAAATGAGAGTCCTTAAAAAGGAATTGTAATTAAAGTTCTACTTTTATATATGAGTAAGGTCCACTAAAAATCAATATTTAAGATCGGCGCTTTAAAAATATTTTTGAGTTGATAATCTTAAAATAAGATTGGCTCTTCAAAAATCAAAGTTTATGGCTGGGGTTTTGAAAAAAAGTTAAGTGAATTTCACATTTATGGATGTGCCTTTAAAATAGCGTGAATTTTTTTTAAATAAAATGAACAAGTAAAAAAGCAGCAAAGTTCGGCCGGGCCGAACTTTTAATACCCTCTACCATTTGAAAAAAAATTTGAAGATTTAAAAAAAAAAACGAAAAATACCGTTAAATGATGACCTTAATACGGGAACTGTACAACACGTAGACTTAATAAGATCATCAAATACGAAATTCGAAACAATTCTGTCGAATAATCTAGGTAAAACATCAAATTCGAATACGAAATTTGAAATAATTCGGGTGAATGGATTAACTACATCATCAAAATACGGAATATGGGGAGGTACCGTTATATATGGCTACACGAAAACGTGACTTAGAATCAACGCCCATATGAAACATCTGGAGCTAGAATCTTGACGAAAAAGGTCACTGATGGAGTGCAGGATAGATGTACCAAAGGATTTTTGGAAATTCGAACTAAAATTTGGCGGTTGTTCGGACATGCGTCTTATATTTGTACGAAAGCACTACATTTGGTATTAGGTGAAGGGATTTGGTATTAGGTGGAGGTCTCTGCTGATATCTGAAATTGGTGTAAGGAATAGAGCTGAAATTCTGAAATCTGACATAGACGCCATCTTTAGTATCTGAGGTTCAGATTTAAAGGTGGTTTCGAAAATGTGTACTGTTCGAAAAATACTACGTAGTACTAAAGTAGGCATTGAGTGAATGTATATAGCTGGGATCCAAAAATTTTATATTAAGGGATATGTATCTGGTGGTGGGTTTGCAAATGGCAACTATAAATTGTTCGGAAAGAACTTAGTTGTACTAATTTTGGATCCCTGTTGGTGTCAACTAAATGTTACTTAATTGGAGATTCTGAAATTTGATATTGAGGTTACTTTTGGTTACTAGGCTTTACATATGGAGAAGTTGAAATAGTTTGGGTGGGTCAATTGTGTGGATCAATTGTGTAATGGTGCTACTAATATCCTCGTCGGTAAACTTTTAAATGAAAAACGTTGAAGGCTTTTCGGCGTAACATATAAAAATTTTCCATTATTCTTTCCGAAAAAAAGGAAAAACTCGAATAATATATAAAACCCTGAAAGTCTGAAAATTGCTTACGATGTATTAAGTTTTGATTAAAGATTGCTGTCAAACTGGACAAATTGTGTATTTTTGCACCTGATGCAACTATTAGGATTTGCAAAGTTGGAGCAAAATAGTATTAGCCTTTGTCTTTCTGTGCAGTAAAATATTGTTTTTTTGTTTTTTTTTTTTAGGAAAATTTCGACCTTTTTTGGGGGAGGTAGGTAGTAGGAGTGGACCATTATTGCTCATCTCCGGACTAGGTTTAAGTTTTATAATAATAATACCATGTTGTTTGGATGGACGAACAAAAAGCCCTAGATCGACTCCGAATGATATGAAACGGATTTTGTCTAAAGAGACTTAGACGATGAGGCGTATTTGGTCGGTATTAAAGAGTATATCCCGTAAATTTTGCAAAGTAATGTTCCATAGATCCGAATTTGTGTAGAACTTGGCACTTTGGAAACATTGTCTTGGGTTTGGTTTCAATCAGTTGTACATGTTCTCGACCGTATTTATAAACAGGAAAAAGCAACATACTTTTATTTGTTCTCATCCTTTGCGACTCTAGGTGTGTAGTCCTTGAAGTCTGTTAAATGTCACATTAGTGAGACCCTTCTGACAAGAAAACGTTCGTTTTTTCCTTGGCAATGGATTTGAAAGTCCACAAAGTAATTAAATAAATTGAAAAGTGGCACTAAAATTTATGCGAATTAAATGTGAGTTGCCGTTCATGATCCCGATCCCGACGAAGAAAAAAAAAAGAACAAATACAATCTTCAAGTCACGCATGCAAATCACAATCTTACAAGACTAACGCCAAGACGATGTTAACTTTTGGCAATCCAGCACTGATGCTAAATTGCAAATGTGATCATGTGTTGTGCGGGGCAGATGGAATTTTTAAATACTCGCAAGATGCAAGGTAGATGGCGGGGGTGGTCCTAAAGGCCAAGAGATATAAACACAAATCAACGGAAATAAAAACACACACACACTCTCACTCGCACACATATCCTCTGCAGCACGATGGAACAACACATGCATTAAAGCTCATGTAAGTGATTTTGTTTATGATTCCTGACCATCAGCAACAACAGCAACGGCACAAATGCCAACAATGGAACTACCACCAACCTTGCTGGCAGCCACCATTGCTGGCTACTAACTAGACTCCGACGACGGCTTGAGCAGGGAAACGAGCGAAATCCAATGGGATATTTCGTGTACGGCTTCCGTGTCTTTAAGATTTACCATTGCTGTCGACTGTCTACTGTGGAAGGATTTGTTGGTGGACAATGACGCTGAGATGCTGAGACGATACCAGGCAAGAGTTTAAGGTTGTCGTCATGATTTGCATCAATGACGTCCGTTCGTTCGTTCGTTCGTAAGTTCATACCGCTGTACACAAACAGCTGTCTGGGAGTCTTCGTTGTTTATTCTGCAACTGGTGGCTTATACTTATAAACGTTACAGTCAGTCCATCTTCTGGGCATAAATTCCTTGTTGTAAAGTTCGGTTTTTTTTTCTCCTGCTACGACGACTTGCTGTCAGAATAATCGATATAATCGTTGGTCGTAAATCTTGGCTCAAGAAGACGAGCCACAAAAAAAGAAAAAATAAAAATTGAAAAAAAAAAACTCCTAAAACAAAATCCCGCTGCCATTGCACAGGTTCCTATTCCCAGTGGTGGCTCCATGATGTCAAGCTTCGGCTGCTGATGCTGTTGCACTTTCAACTCCATACTTGAGCTACAACTACTGCTAAGCTGGTCATTCATTTCCCAAGCCATAACATCCAAAGAACAGTTAAACTAATTTGCTTTGAAACAACATAAAAGCTTTACGACAATGCTCTAATAAAATATAAAATTTACAACATTCCCAAGGCTGAGAGGCTATGGCGGTTTGGCAATGGACGTCTTTGGGCTAATTAGTCTTTTTTAATATTTGCCCATGGGAGGAACGTTTAATTATTTTATTGATATAACAAATACGGATTCATATGGATTTTTTGTGTGTACTTTGAACCATCCAAGGAATAAATGCAGGAAATATAGACCAATTTAATACCTGAACACTTCCATTTCTGTTGGAGAAAGATTTCGTTTGCGAAAGTGAGAAATTTCCATCAAGTTTTTTTTTTAGGATGGGAGATTGGTTTTCTGCCCTGGTTTCACCGCGTTGCAACTAAGCCTATGATAATTGCAACGCTAAGCGTTATTATGAGTAAAAATTACTTTGGAACTCGGTGAGATGTGGTGTCCTTCTTCCTCCACTATATTCAATTAAGATCATTTCGCTTAAGCTCGTCTCTAGAGATTCATAGAAAGTGGGGTGGGACCATCAATAGGGATTTGCTTGTCGTGAATATCCCGCCGCATTTTAGTCCAATGATTAGCAGACAATTACACCCCGTTACCAGAATATTTTAAAGTCACCACTAGGTAGTGGACAGCGTTGACGAAAAAAATTGTGAGATCCAACTTTTGTACCGTATTTTAAAACGTTCCTTCCCGCACAAGGGGAGTGTCATAGCCTGCCAGACATAATAACCGGGTCACGTGTGACGCTAATTGTCATCCCACCTACTCTCCGCCATCAGATCGGCTTCCCATAATTGTCTCCATTTCCAATTCTAGATATCTAATTGACCAGAAGCCATCCGTAGCTTGGGGTACTGCCCAAAAAGATTTTCTATGACAGCATCGCAATGCAGCAACCGTTCGCAATATATCTAATAGACAAATACCTGAACTGAGAACAAATGCATATAATCCACCAAAAAATCTCATTACCAAATAATGGGTTAATTATAAACATTTTGACATCCGTAACTTCTTACAGGCTGTAAGTACTTACCAAATTGCCACCAAGAGTCAATAAATGTAATAATATTTGTAGAACACTAGAGTTGAATTTGAGTTAAATTTCAGAACAGTTTACTGTCAGCCACATGGCTATAGAAGGTATATATCATTTGCTACGGCCAAAACGTGCTTCATCGAAATAACGATTTTAGACCCGAGGTCTCCCTAGACCAAATGAGTTTCAGGGCATTTACAGTCGATCTAGAGGTGTCCGTCCGTTTGTCCGTCTGTCTGGCTGGTGCTCACGATAACTCTCAAAGGAAGTATCCGATTTTGTCCAAATTTGGTACAAAGTATTATTATTGTTAAACTTAGATCGACTTCGGAGATGTGCAACATCTGTCCACACCTTTTGGTACCTTCAACATTTTTAAAGAATACAATTTTATCGGTGCTAACTGAGATGAGAAAATGGACAATATCGGTTCATTCAATCAAGTACCTCCCCCATAAAGGTTTCAAAATTTGGAACAATTTTAACTCTTATAAAATGTAAAGTAGGAGTTTGAACTTCTTCAAATTTCACAAATCTCAACATTTTTCTTAACACAAGATCTGGTGTGAAGATAGGAAATATCGGCCAATCCCTTCTGGACCCCTGCCCTGTAAAAGAACCGTGATACTGGTAGCGAAGCCCGACGTCATGGAAGTGAAGGGAAGAAAACAACAACATCAGCAGAAATGGTTCGAAAAGTAAAGAAGCGACTGGATCGAAACCCGCGACGCAGTGACCCAAAAATGGCTCGTGAGCTGAACATATTGCAATATTCCATTCGGCAAATATTGAAAAATGAGCTCGGGGTAAAGCCATTGAAATTCCAAAAAGATGACAAAACATTCGTTGTCCAGCAGTAAATGTCGAATATTATCGCGAAAATATTCTGGAGGATGTATTATGGCCTTGGACACGCAAACATTTTGGCCGCAGACCTTGGACATTAAAACAGGACTCAGCACCAACGCACTCAGCACGCGCCACCCAAGAATGGTTACAAAATGAGGTTCCTCGCACAGTGGCCACAATAATCTTGGAGTATTTTGGAATGCAAGGTTGGCACTAAAAAATACCAAAGTATCTATCAAGCAGGCGATCGGACAGCGTGTGACGGTTTTATTGGCCGTTTGAAGGCCATAATTCGTGCTAATGATGACCAATTCGAACAAATCTAAACTTTTTCTAAAATTTTATGTTATTTCCGACATTTTTTGCTTTCATGCTATAAAATTAAAAAAAATGTAAAAATTATGGCGTTTGAATTTGTTGTAGTTTTTTTATTTCACCCTGTATACAGGCTTTTAATTTTCCAAACCTTTTTTTGAAAGCTCGAGATAATAACTTATTGTTTTGTAATTTCCTGTTAATGGCGAAGGCATAAAGTAATACGGAAATAAGAGCGTCAACTACCAAAATTTTGCTTGAAACATATGAAATAATCGAATCTGAAAAATAATCTAAATAGAATTCATATGAAGATCGTTATTTTGAAGAAGAACAATTAAACAATGAATTACTAAAAACATTGTTCTACAATAACGTGAAATGCTCAATCGCTTTCGTTTCAAAAGCTTAATGTCACATTTCAGCTGATACATGTGTCGCATTGCTAAAAAATGTCACAGCTGTGTAACAAAAGATTAGATAATTTACAAGGTTTTCAGAATTGTAGCACAATACACAGATTGTTATTCCTATATCATTCATGGACCCCTATAATAATATTCAATACCTTTTGTCTTCAATAAGGTTGCCTACATTGACTGTAGCACAAATCTCCGTGCTTCAATACTTTTTAAAATATCAATAATGCCATACATGAAAAGATTTCCTCACTGTTCCATTTAAAGTTCAATAGGCTACGTTTTGAGAGCATATTGGATTTCATTTAAGTCAGCATCGGAGTAAAACAATGCGAGAGGGCAAAGAAACACAAAACCATCGTCACTGTCAACGCTTTAAAAGGTTCCAGGAGGATTGCTGTAAAAAAACAGTTTGTCCAAAGACCCAAATGAACCTGTGAATGGTGTTGAGTTGTTGGTTTCAAATTAATTTATTTGCAAAAAACAAAAATGATACAAAAGCCACAGTTTGGCCGGAGAGTAAACTTGAACATAAATCTTGAATAATACAGCCAAGGAATGAATTGGCCGTGGCCAATTTTATTTTTCATCATTGGAATCTAAAGCTGCCAAAGGAATAAGGCTCCCAAAAATACACCTTAAATCGCAATGACTTATGACAAAGAATTCCAAACAAATGTTTCCGCCACGAATCGTTAAGTGGTCAGTAAGCAGTATATTTTTTTCAACGACATGATCTCGGGCATTTTGTAGGAAAAAGAGAAAAATAAACAAAGAAAACGATTTTCGCTGGCTAAAGAAATTCATACAGCGGCCCATAGTTTTTGTGCAACATTTGGCACCTAACGAGAAAGGCTTTCATAAATTTGAATTTTTCAAGATTAAATTTTGTCTTACAAAAAGACATTGCCAGTACAAAAAAAAAAAAAAAAAAAAAAAAAAAAAAAAAACAATAGTTTTGAAGAGGGCCTACAGAATCTTTTTGCACAAAATTATTTCACTCCGGGAATATATATTGGTTGTTGGACATAATTAATAATTTTTTCTATAAAAAAACCATTTCTTCCTATAGAGACATTGTTTCTGACTAATAATTTTTTGAAATAATCAACCATTATACATTTTGATCTTTTATGGGAAGGAGGCTCCGAAGTAGTGGGTAATAATTACAACTTGACAGATTTGGACTTATCGACTACTTCCATTACATTTTATGAGATATGTCACAAATTTTGTCAAATAATTAAATATGCGTGAGCTACCACATATATTGGACCAAAGCATTCCGCTTCATCTAATACTAATAATAATACAGGGTGAGATGAAAAAATTGCAACCTGCTTCAGACTGCTGTCATTTCTGAGTCACTCGTCCGACAGCTGCTAAAGATATTCCAGTGACAGCTCATTATATTATTTACAAGAGTACATAAGCATTTTAGTGAGAATTTTCCAGAAAAAAAGTTTTCTTTATATTTGGCTGGAAAACCACAAGTGGCTATCGTTAGATCACTCCAGCATTTAAATGTGAATAAATCTTTTGTGTCTCGTACCATCGCTCGTTACCGTGATAGTTGTAGCGTAGCCCGACGTCAACGAAGTGGACAAAAGAAACAGCAACAACAGCAGAAATGGTTCGAACAATAAAGAAGCGACTTGATCGACCCAAAAATGGATCGTGAGCTGAACATATTGCAATATTACATTCGGCAAATATTGAAAAATGAGGTCGGGGTAAAGCCATTGAAATTCCAAAAAGTGCAAGAACTTACACCGCAACAGAAAGAAAATAGACTCAAAAGTGCTAAAGAGTTGCTTCGCTTGGCCAAAAGTGGTGAACTGTCGAATTTGGTTTTCTCCGATGAGAAAGCATTCGTTGTCCAGCAGTTTGTTAACAAACAAAATGATCGTGTTTACATACCAAATATTCTGGAGGGTGTATTATAGTCTTGGGGACGCAAAACATTTTGTCCGTAGACCTTGGACATTCCAATAGGACTCAGCATCATCGCACTCAGCACGCGCCACCCAAGAATGATTACAAACTGAGGTTCCTCGCTTCATTTCCAGCGCACAATGGCCTCTAAAATCTCCGGATACCAACCCGTTGGACTATTGTGTCTTGAGTATTTTGTAAAGCAAGGTTGGCACTAAAAATACCAAAGTGTCGACCGCCTCAAGCAAGCGCTTCGCCGGGTGTGACGGTTTCATTGGATGTTTGAAGGCCATAATTCAATTCGAAAAAATCTAAACTTATTCTAAAATTTGATGCTATTTCCAACATTTTTTGCTTTCATTCAATAAAATTTAAAAAAATAATCAAAATTATGGCATTTAACTTTGTTGCAGTTTTTTTTATCTCACCCTGTATACCCTCAGTAGCCATATGGCTTAACCTTAAAAAAAATCTATCAGAACATATTTTATTTATACCCTCAGCTTTATTACAGAACATAAATGGTAAGTATTACATTGGGCATTACTACTACATATCCTTTGCATTATCAGTAGCACAACAAATAATGACTGCATATCTTCTGCATTACCAGTTACCTAGAAAATAATAAATTTCTATTAGACAATTTACATTTACCTTAGCAATTAATGTGTAACGACGTCTCAAAGCGAGCACGCACGACTACCACAGGAAAATAAAATCTCATTACCGAATAATGGGTTCTCTAAATACATTTTAAAGAATTACTTCAACGTGGACATGTGTCGCCGTTACTCTTTACTTGGTAGCATCAAGTAAATTTAACTTGCCTTATACACATTAAAGGAATAACAAATAATTTTTACCTTAATTGTAATGTAGAGGGTAAGTAGTAATCATTATTTGAGTGATACCAGTAATATATTACTCCAGTCATTACAGGTATCGCTAAACACCAAATTATTGATGTTTGGTTCTTATATTCCGTATGACCTTTTCATACTAAGAGAAGGTTAGTAGGCAGTTTTGTAAGTAATTACTGGTGCCAAAACTTATTATCGGAAATAGGATTTTATGATGTGATAGTATATCATTTCGATCGAAATGATTTTTTCAGGCTCATTAAAGATTTATACAATTTTATTAAAAATAAAAAATAATTCATAATTTCGCCTAAACCAACACTTTGTTGATCAGGTGCGAAAATTGACGATATCAGCCTATTCCTTCCGGTATCTTCTCCATCCCAACAACAAATTGCATTACCAAATACTGAGTTTTATAACCGATTTTTGCTTAAAATCTTCAAAATGCCGAATTAGGGATGTTCTGTTCACTTTTCTGTCATAGGCTATAGTATCCATTATGAACTTCAAATACCAAATTTAAAACAATTCCGGTTAATAATGTCGCTAAAATCATCAAAATGCCGAATATCGGGAGGTACCGTTATATGAGGGCTATACACAATTTTCTGTCATAGGCTGTAGAATCCATTACGAACTTCAAATACCAAATTTGAAACAATTCCGGTGAATAATGTTACTAAAATCATCAAAATCCCAAAAATCGGTAGGTACCGTTATGTGGGGGCTATACGAAAACGTGGACCTACATGTCCCATTTTCAATACCAAAAGTCCTGCAGACATAATATACATTTGAGTAAAATTTTATCAACCTACTTCATTTCGTTCGGAAGCTAGAGTGATTTTCACAGACGGACGGATTGGGCTAAATCGTCTTAGAATTTTACGCAGATCAAGAATAAATATTCTTTGTTGGGTCTAAAATTATTATTTCGATGAATTACAAACGGAATGACGAACTTAATATACCTCCCATATAATAAAAAGTAAACCAGCTTTAATTTCGGCATTCGGAATTTCGATCAAAATCAATTTATGCATGCCCATTTTAGATAGATAACTTTTTTTAATTATATTAAAATCAAAGAAGAAACCATATTTTGCATAAACTGACTCATCAGATATCACCCCACTCCTTTCGCTACCTTCTCCATCCCAGCAACAACTTTCATCACCAAATATTGAGTTTTATAACCAATTTTTGCAGGAAATAGTTATTGCTTGGCTAACAAAAAGTAAAAGTGTTGCAACATCCACAACTCTCCGCTGTTATTATTTACTCTTTTCACTTATAATGCTCAGTTCCGAAAACTTTGTTTCCACGTTACTTATTACTTGGCTATGAGGAATGTAAGTTATTTGGCTTTGTAATTTTTTAGGGAAGGAAAAGTAAGTTCTGTTGCTTTGTAATTGTTAGGGAATACTCCTCCTGCTAAAGAAAAAGGTTTATATACATGGCTTTTTAATAGGTTATTTGCAGCTTCCAAGTTTTTTTCGGAATACATTGCACAGTGGTCGCTGCCATTGGCCAAAATTCAAAAAATGAAAATCAGATATTCATTGTCAAATGTGTACACCTGAACTCTTAAGG
This sequence comes from Musca domestica, assembly GCF_030504385.1. Classification (NCBI taxonomy): domain Eukaryota; kingdom Metazoa; phylum Arthropoda; class Insecta; order Diptera; family Muscidae; genus Musca; species Musca domestica. Next base: position 9,527,332 of record NW_026712296.1, on the reverse strand, counting down.
GGTTAAGCTTTTTAGAAAACATAATTATCTTGACTTCATTCTAACGGCCCACTTCGAGAATAGCATCAAAAAAGAGAAAATGTAGTTAGTTGCTTTTTTCAGTGGGATCAGTGAAAAAGTGGAGTAAAAATAGAACTGTATTACAAAATTAAATACATTTTAAAACGACAAATCTTGGCATTATTATTGAAAAGCAAGGTATTGACTTACTTTTAGTGCAGCTATTTGTGTGTTTAGTAGTTGTGTATAATATAGAAGATGTGAGTGATCTGAGTTGCCTTTAAGATTCATTTTGAAAATGAAATTGGATTTCAGGTAAAGTTTTAATTGTTTTCCCCCTGAATCCTCCAATGTGATTTTTTTCACGCCATTAGTAATGGCCCTAAGATTCTAAAAATGCTAATTTAGCTTTCAGATTTTGTCAGATTTTTATGTTATGCCCAATATACTGAAGTGACTTCGCTACAATTTTGTCAGTTCTACGGTGCTAGTGACATAGAATATGTTTTTGTTGTTTGGGATTGATAAGGATGTAACTTAGGGGTTTTCAATAATGTTGCAAGCATTGTCTTCTAATTAATGACGAAAAGTTTAAGGCCTTTGCACTAGAAACTCCTAAGGAGTTAACTAATAGATATCCATGGCACTATCTTCCACCCTCAGTTCATAAAATTTTAATACATGCACCCGACTTTAGAAATTTGTCATTGTATAGATTAGATAATTATAGGAGGAGGCCGTGGAGTCTAGAAACAAAGATATAAAAAAGTTTCGACTAAATCATACCCGAAAAAGTCTTGTGTTTCAACAAACACAGATCTTATTAACCGTCTTCTTCTGAGCTCTGACCCTTTTATAACGCGACAGCGAACGTTACCAAACAATAACCAGTAAAGTTTGCATATTTCGTAGAGCCTCACATAACAAATAAAGGTTTTAATGGGGAATTTGTGAGAATTAAATCATACCAATTATGATTATAGTAATAATAAAAAGTCCAATGAATCTAATATATGGGAGGAATATCCTCCTCTGAATCGATTTCTACTAAATTTGTCTAGACATTTGCACCTTTTCAATTCGGGCTTTTATTATCCATTTGGTACAGAATTATCTTAACCCTTTCAGTGTCAATGAAAATTTTTGTCGAGATAAAAATCTGAAATTCCGTACTAATTTACTAAAATGTGCTCAGAAATTCGAAAACGAAACTAATAGAGTAGAACTGCAATATTTTTAAATAGCAAACGTGTCTGTTATTAAAAAATATCAAAAATAACGGTTCGTAAGAAAAACAAAAAATGGCAAAGAAAGAGAGAACTTTTAAATGTCAAATATATTTGACAAAAACACTGAAAGGGTTAAAATCGGATAGGTATATATAAGAGCTATATCTAAATCTGAACCGAACTCGATAAAATTTGACAAAGGTATTTCAGAGCTGTATTTGATATATTGCCCCGAATATCGTTACTACGGAGTCCACATTACGGCTATGCAGAGCAAATTCAACAAATCGGATGAACAATATGTATGGGAGCTATAGCTATATCTGAATCGATTTCCACCAAATTTGACATACTGGTTTCCAGTCTCAATTTGGCCGTAAATACCAAATTCCATTTCATTTGGGCTAATATCACACGTTTGGTGCACCATAAAAGGCAAATCGGACGAAGATATATATGGGAGCCATATAGCAAGGGTATTTCTGAGTTATATTTGATATATTTCCCCAAATATCGTTGTTACAGAGTTCATATTACGGCTGAACATACTGATGAACATACTTATTTTTAGGTCCAATCTAGTCGTACTTATATTCCATACTATTTGGGCTGTTACAAGTTTGGTGCACAATATAAGGCAAATTGGATGAAAATATATATGGGAGCTATACCTAAATTTTGACCGATTATCTACAATTTCAATCGGGCCTTGGGTCAAACAAATTATTTGTGTAAAATTTAAATTTGATTTAATTTTATATTGAGTTGTTATTTTATTTTGTTTACAAAAAATCAAATTTGGAATTGATTTATATAAAAAATACTTCTATTTTTGGAGGTATCTTTACGGGGGAACCCGCAGGTAGAGGCAGGCCGTTCCAATAATTTTAGTAGTAAGATTATTTTTTAACTCCTAGAACGTAAAATGTCAAATCACATTATAATCTGGTGTAGAAATGTGACAAGAATTGGGCATATAACCCTTATTCGGGAGGTACGTTGTAAGGGGATCATGCCAAAACATGCATCGACCTTATCCATTTTGTCACATTTTTTATTTTTATCCCATCAAGGTACCATAGCCAAAGATTGATATTGATATGTGCACTGAAAGTATTTTTGGCCGCTGTTCCCATACGACCTCGACCACTGTGCATTGTAAAGATTTTGAGAATTCACAAACTCTAAAAAGTTCTATGTGAAATTTAGAAATTTTGAGATCGCTCTTTCCATTGGAACTGGAATCTTTTTATAAAACAATAAACATTGAAACATTAAAATCAAAAATTTTAATCTAAATTTTCAAAATAGTTTCATATTATTAAATTATTTTTATTTTGAAACACTAGGCCATGAGTTTGTGCCGCAAGTTGGTATTTTCCTCTCCTACAAGATATGCCCAAAAATATGGGTGTCCTTATTTGGTGATAGCCTGGGATTAACGTTTTGTTCCTCATGGTGACCAGCAAAGACTTTTCGAAGCAAGTTCAATACAGATACCTGCGTATGAGAGTGTGGATTTTTTCCGTAGGAAGTCTCTTGCTTTTAGAGGCTATGCCATATAGATCAATATATTAACTGGCGATTTCATTTTTTGAGAAAATTTCTTTCTTAATATTGTTGATGTTGTTGGTGGGAAGTGGTGCCGCCGCTGGTGTTTGTGCAGAATTTGGTGGTGTGTAACCTTTTCATTGACAAGCAAATGCACTCAGCTTAAAAATGTCCAAATGTTTTGCCAAAGCTTAGCCACCACAACTCTAACGCACACCAAAAACATAAAAAGCCATAAGAAAAAGTACATTGCCTATAAGGCAGAGTTTGGCATATTTTTGCTAACAAAGAACGGGCCAGTGAATTTGGTACCTCGACTCTGGTTGGTTGCAGTTTTACCTCGTTTTTTGGTAATTTATGAGTTTGTTTTATTTAAGGCATAAAAAAAAGAAAGAACATTAAACACACGAAGAAACGACAAGTCAACGATTATTGCGGGGGTACATTTTTATTGCACATTGGAAGGCAACAAACAGGGAAAATATTTAAACTCAGTTTGGAATGGTTTATTTGTGAATGAGTTTAGCGGTTACGTGTATTATTCTCTACAGCGGTCAGTAGAAGTTATATAGAAAGTTATAATATACAGGGTGAGATGCAACCAACTTCAGACTGCTGTCATTTCTAAGCCACTCGTCCGACAGCTGCTAAAATTATTCCAGTGACGGCCCTTGATATTGTTTACAAGCGTACAAAAACATTTAGGTGAGAATTTTCCAGAAAAAAAGTTATTAGTAATGGAATTCAAGCGTGATAGTGTGATTTCTTTATATTTGGCCGGCAAACCACAAGTGACTATCGTTAGAGCACTCCAGCATTTAAATTGGAATAAATCTTTTGTGTCTCGTACCATCGCTCGTTACCGTGATACTGGTAGCGTATCCCGACGTTAAGGAAGTGGACGGAAAAAACAACAACATCAGCAGAAATGGTTCGAAAAGTAAAGAAGCTACTTGATCGAAACCCGCGTCGCAGTGGCCGAAAAATGGCTCGTGAGCTGAACATATAGCAATATTCCATTCGGCAAATATTGAAAAATTAACTCGGGGTAAAGCCATTGAAATTCCAAAAAGTGCAAGAACTTACACCGCAACAGAAAGAACTTACACCGCAACAGAAAGAGGGCTAAAGAGTTGCTTCGCTTGGCCGAAAGTGGTAAACTGCCGAATTTGGCTTTCTGTCCAGCAGTTTGTAAACAAACAAAATGATCGTGTTCACGTGCCAAAGAGGTCAGCTGAAAATGTGCACCTTCGGTTGGCCACCAGAACTCAAGCGCTGGCCATGGTGATGGTGTGGGCCGCCATAACAGCCGATGGTCGGTCTCCGCTCGTATTAATCGATCGTGGCAGCAGAATATTATGGTTCCTTGCTTCATTTCCAGCGCACAATGGCCACTAAAATCTCCGGATACCAATCCGTTGGACTATTTTGTCTGGAGTATTTTGGAAAGCAAGATGTCGTTCACCTCAAGCAAGCGCTTCGCCGAGAATGGGCCAAAATACCGCAGATCAACATTCGGGCAGTGTGTGATGGTTTCATTGGCCGTTTGAAGGCCATAATTCGTGCCAAAGGTGATCAATTCAAACAAATCTAAACTTTTTTTAAAATTTGATGCTCTTTCCGACATTTTTTTGTGTAAAAATGAAAAAGAATGGGTCTTATTTCCCCACCTCACTTAAGTAACCTTTCGATGAAAAATTTAAAAACGCTGATACCCGTTACTCACATTTTTAGCTATATTTTCACAATATTTTTGGGGTTTCGGAATGAAATGAGTTTTGTCACACAGTGTAATTTAGGATTTTAAAAAGTTCGATATTGTCGAATTTAACATAATTTTTGAATAGAATTGTATTAAAGAATTGAATGGAGTCCGGCAGACTTTAGCTGAACGTAGTTCAAGAACCAAAAGATTTTAACATTTTATGGAAATTTTTGTAGTTACAGCTGCTTGTTTTGTACTATGAACCTTCCTCCAACCTCCCCACCCCCCTCAAAACAGAAACTCGAAAACATTTTTTCATAAAACTTCGAGCATGGAGCCCAAATTGTTTTTGGGTACATACCCAACATCCTCCCCTCTTTTTTTGCAGAGGTGTGACATGGGCAAATATTCTTCTTATTTTAGCAATTTGATGATGAAGTGGGTGGAGCGAATAGTTTTATAACCAAATATTGTACAAAACTTAATCTTTAATGTCGTTTTGCATATTTCGTTAAACGGCAAATGTTTAGAGAGAACGACGCCAACAGACACTTGTGCTATGGCAGTTGGATGGAGCCTGGTCGTACACACATATCCTTTTCGCTTGCAAAGACAGCAACAACAACTTATCGACAACATAAGCCAGCAATGTTGAAGGCAAGCAGCCTGGAGAGGCTACAGCCACGCAAAGCAACACCTGCTGAAATTCTCTCATTAATTATGCATAAAAACAAATCTAACAACAACTTTTCAATCTAATCTCAACTGTCAAACAACAGCAGCAAATATTCGTCGTTGCCGTCGTAGTAGTTGTTGCTGCCATGTTAACGAGAGGAGTAGCAAGCAAAGTGTCACCCACCCGTAATTTTATAAGGAAATATCGGAATACAACTTGACACACACACACTCTCTGAGGATGCAATAAGTAAATGAGTGGAATGGATGAATGTATTTGTGTGCCTCCGAAACTAAACCAAGCACAACCAATTGGCAAACAGTCACCATTGACAGACAGACAGTCAGCCACACATTTGAACATTTAAATTCACAATTTGAGACAACAAAAGAGTTGTAATTGGGAAAAAGAAACGCATAAGAGCCATAAATGAGGAGTTGGGGTAAAAAAATGGAGATATGGATTTACATATACATGCATACACATAAAGTTCTTGACAGGGGGATGGGCTTAAGTTTGTCGGTTGATGTTTATTTCTAAATAGTTATTGCTGCTTGAATTTTGGGGAAGTGACAAAAAGGTGTGTTTTTTGAAAATTTGAAGGATTATTTGAAGTTAATTTAAATAACTTATGAAGATATTTGTATGTGAGCTACCATTGTCGCTTATATTTCGTCAGTTGACAGGGATAAACGAAACCAATTTTGAATTTTTGGAAGTTTGGATAAAAGGTCGATTGCTGTCAGTTTCTTTTTCTTGGTTACAATTATCTCAATACATCTAGATTCAATATTTTCCAGTAAGGAACATCGCAGAAATTTCTTCCAGCAAATGGTGATTCAGGATTCAACTTTCTATGTGGAATTCGATAGTTAACATATTAAGACTAAGTAATCCAAAATAAGGTCAACATATGGGTGTGGCAAATATTCTTCTTAATTCAGAAAATATGTCTTTTCTGGAAAAAGAAATAGACATATCTCGGAAATAATATCGTTAAAGGATTTTGATTGTAAGCGGAAAATGTTGTAAGTTTTGTACAAAAAAAGCAAAAAAAAAAAAATAACCAAGTTAAAAAGTATCGGTCAGTTTTGCCGACAAATGTATACCCTCAGCCAATGTTCAATTATTTAAAAATATTTAGACATCTGTTATGAATTTGCAAATTTTGAATATATTTTGACATCTGTTATGAGTTTTTAAATTCTTGACCTTCTTTGGAGTGGGTTTTGAAATAATGGTCAATATTGTCCATTTCATATCGGACCTAAATAAATATGATATAAATATTATTATGAATATATGAGAAAATCGAATATTTATATCCAATTTGTGGGAAATCTTAAATTCCGTATTCATTTCAGGATTCTGCTTGAGAGACATATATTTAGATATAGCAATTTGTAAAGAATCGCTGAGTTGTTTCGCAATTTATGATAGATAAAAGTATTGAAAATTGTGTCCCTTTGTGAGTGAGGTATCAGAAGGGGTTCGCAGATATATATCATCTTCACAACAGATCTTGTGTTGGCAAAAATGTTTGTATGTGTAAAATTTGAAGAGAGTTGGGCTCTTGTTTCGCTTTCTTTCAGCGTTTTGTTTTTCAAAATCTATGTAATCAAAACCTATGTTATAACAGATCTTGTGTTAATGGAAATATTTTAGATGTACCATGTCTGGAAGGGAATCGGATATTGATTTCGCTTTTTATGAGCTTCATGGATATTCAAAATTTTGAGCGTTTGTGAGGGAGGTGCCAGAAGGAGCGGACAGATATTGTCAATTTTCGCACCAGACCTAGCATTGACGCAAATATTAGGATATGCAAAGTTGGAGCAAAATAGGATTATCATTTTTCATTCTATGCAAAAAAGATGTATTTTTTGAAACTTTCGACCATTTGTGAGGGAGGTACCGGAAGGAATGGATTGATATATTCCATCTTAATACCGGACTTTGGTTTAATATAAGTATCGGGATGTGTGCAATTTGAAGACAACCGGAATTTTATATCACATTTTATGAGAGTTGTAATTATTCAAAATTTTTACCATTTGTGGGGGAGGTACATGGATGGAGTGGACCGATATTGTCCATTTTCCCACCAGACCTATCGCTGACGCAAATATTAGGATGTGCAAAGTTGGAGCAGTATCGGGCTATCCTTTTACTTTCTGTGCAAAAAATATATTTTTTTGAAAATTTCGACCTTTTGTGGGGGAGGTACCAGAAGGAATGTTCTGAAACGGATTTGGTCCAAAGAGACCTAGGGTCTAAAACCGTTATTTCGACTAGACACGTTTTGACCGTATCAAATGATATATACCCTCTGTAGCCATATGGCTGAGGGTATAAACCGTAAGGAAAGGTCAAATTCTGGCGGGGCCGAATATATGATATCCTACACCACTATGCGTATTTAGTAAAACTGCGGTATCACAAAATTTTATACTAGGAATTTAGATCAGTAGATCATACAAACTATGAAACTAGTTTGAATGTGTATCTTGCTTTTGGAGCAGTCACAATTTGGGAAATATATTCAACTCGGAATCGATTTTCAACAAATTTGACGGAGGCTTTTGTACTTCTAGTACCAAACAACATTGCATGCATATGACTTCGATAAGAATTATATTAAAAAATATTTTTTGGAGCGATAGATATACCGAGCCGAGTTTCACCAAATAGAAAAATTCGGTTGAAAATAAAAAAGTTAAAAAGAATCAGTCGGTTTTGCCGAATGATGTATATTCTCAACCAATATTCGATTTTTTAAATACATTTTGACTTCTGTTATGATTACTCAAATTGTTGACTCTCTATGGAGTAGACTCTGAAGGAATGGGCCAATATTGTCCATTTCCTGTCGGACCCAAATAAATATGATATAAATATTGCGACATGCCAGATTTGGACTATATCGAGTACCTCCTTCACTTTATATGAGATATGTGATAATTTTTAGAAAAATCGTTCACTTTTGAATCAGATATGACAGATAGTAGTATTGAAAATGGTAACCCTTTGTGGGTGAGGTCCCAGAACGGGTTCGCAGATATATATTTATATAATCGTGACAACAGATCTTGTGTAAGCAAAACATTTTGCTTTCTTTGAGAGTTTTGTTTCGCAAATGCAAAATCTTTATAACAGATCTTGTATTGTGGAAATATTGAGATGTATCAAGTCTAAGAGGAATCGGATATAAATTTCGCGTTTTGTGGGCTTCATAGGTATTTAAAATGTTGACCCATTGTGCGGGAGGTACGAGAAATAATGGAGCGATATATCCCATATTCACAACAGATCTTGTGTTAGTAGAATGGCTTTTCCAAATTCTGACCCTTTGTGGGGAAGGTACCAGAAGGAGTGGACCCATATATTCTATGTTCTGTGCAGCAAAATATTTTCTTTGAAAATGTCGACCTTTTGTGGGGGAGGTACCAGAAAGAGTGGACCCATATTGTCCATCTCCGAACTTAATCTAAGTTTGATAATAATATTTCGATGTACTAAGTTTGGACCAAATCGGATACTTCCTTCGAGAGTTATCGTGCGCACCAGCCAGACAGACATAGGTCTCTTTGGCACCAAATCCGTTGCAGGACATTTGGAGTCGACCGCCGAAATGTCCTGCAACGGATTTGGTGCCAAAGAGACCTACGTTACGACCTAACATTTTGTAAAAAGCGGAGGGATTTTAAACATTTTTATATTTGTATTCTATTTAGGTCAGGTGCGAAACTTCGAACATTACAATATTTCTACTTACATAAGAGTTGGTGTGAAAATGTTATATAAATGTTCACTGCTTCTAGTACTTCCAATACAAATGGTAAACATATGGAATTATCATAAATGTGTTAAAATGCAAAATGATTATGTGATTAGTAACTTTCCGCCAATCCCTCATTTCCACCTCAAAAACGGTAAAATCTTCAAAAAATGATTAATAACTGATCGGGTATAATTTTGCATTTTTTGAGAGTTAGGATTTTTACAAAGTTTTACAATTTTTATTCTAATACAAATATTTTGGGCTAATATTGTCCACTTTTGCACCAGACCTAGGTCTAGTATAAATATTACGATGCGACAGTTTGATACTATAATGGGTGCTCCCTATGATTACCATGAGATATTTACGTTTTTGGGTAAATGTGTATTTTTGAGGGGATACAAGACCTAGAGGACTGTTATAGTCCATCACTGAACGTGATCGAGTTTGAAAAAAAAATATCACGATGTATAAAGGTCGGACAAAATCTGATACTTCCTTCATGAGTTATCTTGCTAATCCGCCGGCAAGATAGATATACATGTTTTGATTGATGTCTTCAAATGGACTTTGTCCAAAGACTGAGAGGATATAAGACTGTTATTTCGATGAGGCGCATATTGCCCTCTCTTTAGCCATAAATACGATTGGGAGAATAAAAAGAAGTCTCCTGACTTTTCAATATATTTTGGTATTTGTTGCCGTATGCATTGTTGAACGATTCTATTAACTTTATTATTTACATTACACATTAAAAGTAAACAATGCTCCATATAATAAAAATTGTCTTTCATGTTTTTTTTCAAACAGCAGTCGCATATTTGTGGTGGGTGTATTGTAAGTCTTATTGGGCCAAAAATTATGACACACCTCGAAATTTTTTTTCCCACATATGGATCTTCCTATCCGCCGAGCTGAGTCAATCTAGCTATGTTGTTATAACCCGATCTTCACGAAATTTAGAATGGAGGTGGGGCTAGAGCCAGCATAGAACCCTATTGCTTTCGGAGATGATCGCAGAATGTTAAGGGGTTAAAATGGACCAAAACCTGAAAAATTTTCTGATTTTGCATTTGCTCTACATGTCGCAATTATAGACCAATCGACACGGAAGGTAGCATGGGCTAGAGCTTAGGGCTGGGCAGAAGCTTTTGTGGGTTAAATATTTAGTGGGTTAAATTAACCATAACATTTGTTTTAAATAAAATTCAAATTTCCACTAAGCAGCGAATATTTTTAATCCCGACGAAATTTCTGGTCGATAGTAAATACATCGGATGTATATATATATATATATATATATATATATATATATATACATATATATATATATATATATATACAAAGGAAGGGGATGTTAGCTAGAATGTTTATATCTCACGAATGGCTGGACCGATTATGGCAAATTTTATCAATTCAGAATGCCCTTCTGGCATAAAAATATAAAATCTAAAAAAAATCGCATAAAAAGATGCCAATAATTATGTTAATATAGATTTTGTAGTATTTTGTTATTTTTTATCGCATGCGATTTTTTCAATTTGACTTATAATATTGAAATGTATATTTTGTAATATTTTTTTTTTCACTTCACAACACAGGTTGGGGTTATTATATACAGATTGCAATTATAGTCCGATCCTCACGAAAATTTTCACAAGGGTAGGAATTAGGCTCAGAAGATATCCGCAATATATTTAGAAGTTGAAATGGACCAACAACTAAAAATGTTCCTGATTTTGCAGTCGTCATAAAGGTCACAAATATAAACCAAAAGACACGAAATTTCGCATGACGTTAGAGTTTAGGACAGCGGGTAGAATGGACCACTACTTTTGTGTAAGAAAATACGAACATTACTTAGAGATGATATCCGAATTACACAATCTGGCATTTTTATGCTGATTTCGTTGAATAATATAGCAAAATATCGTATACAAGCAAATCATATAGATGAGTCCAAATTTGGAGATACAGAGGGGCCTCTTGCTTTTGGAGATGATCGCAAAATATTTAGGGGTTCAAATAAACCAAAAACAGAAAAAATGTCCTGATCACACAATTGAAGTTAAGGACAGGGAAGAATTCTAGCAGTTTGGATGACCATTGATTATATTTAGCTGTAAAATGGACTACAACAACTAACAGCACGACGGAGTGCGTAAATATTGGGCAAATGCTAAGGGTGATATCTGGGCAGTGCTTCGTGACATAATTTCAAAAGCGAAATCTGGATTTGGATATAAGGGGGACTCTAACATATTGTAGTGTTGTAGGGTATCGCATGGTCGGCCCCGCACGGCTGTAGCCTTTGCTTACTTCTTTTTTTTGCAGTTTGCAATAGATTAAAAAAAAAATTTTCAAAATTAATTTTCACACCAAAAATTGTCCTCGGCATTGCCATTAAAATGAACTATAAGTGATTATGAAAAACTCCCCTGTGACGCTTGCCGTCTTCCGCATGTCTTCCTCACATCCTTTTTTCCGATGTAAAAATCTCAAATAAATGTTTTTATTACGGTACGGTGTTGATGTTTGCCGACGCCAACCACCATAACCCATTATCATCAACGGGCTGCTAAGAAGGGGCTGCAACAAAGGCAGTAGTGTTCCTAAAGTTCCTGACGAGACACTTATTAAGTCGTAAAAATTAAAACTATCACTCAAACAACTATTTCCCAACAAACACACACACACAAGGAGGAAACATGAGGGCGTTTTTAAAACAAACAAATAAAAGACCAACCCAAAATGAAGAAATAAACTGAAATGGAGAAGATTTAATTGTTACGTTTGACATCAAAGCAATTGTGAATGATATAATTATTAAGTATCACCGCTCGTCGTCGGGCAGACAGTGGGAATATGTGATTTAGATGAAACGACAGAAATTAATACAGCAAGGCCAATAAAATATGAGGCCTCGGAAGAAATGTTTGAAAAATGGATTAGTTTGATCAACTCAAGTAGTTTCATTATCATTTTCTCAATGTTAAAGGGATTTTTACAGGCAGAGCTTTGATTTTCTTCAAAAATGGCGTGTACTTTGAGTTATTTTAAAAGGCCCCATGACAACAGCAATAAAGTGTTTAATATTTCCTTTCCAGAAAATTAATCTTTAAAAACTTCCAATATTCAACTACAAACCATAATACGAGAACTATCACCCAAACTACTGTTGTAAAATAATAGAACAATCACAACTAAATAAAAAGACCGACATTATGGAGAACACCAATTAAATTTTACGGCGTGAAAGAAACGAGTAACACAATTCAACCCTATAATTCTACCCAAGGAGTTTTACTGCAGCCAGGGAAAGTAGAAAAAATAAGAGTGGCAATTGAACAATAACGCCATTGTATAATGCAGTGGCACCTATAATAAATGTCAACAAGACATGAATGACATTTCATTCATAACCAAGCAGCCAGTCAGCCAAACAACCAGCCAGACAGTCCAAGAAGGCAGCCAGCCGCCATGGCCCAAGTCACAGGAAGAAAATGGGATAGTTCAAATATCATTTCACACATTCACCCATTACACCCTGCCGTCTGCCAGCCAGCCTGCCTGCCTGTGTGTCAGTTGTCACCGTAGACACCAATAAAAAAATTCGAAGGTGGAGTTCTGCATAAAACGAACGGCTAAATGGGAACCAGCCAACGTTGGTGGTAAAGCGCCAAATAATTGTGGTGACGATTGAAATGTATTTCAGGGGAGGACGTAAACAAAATCACAAGGCCAGAAGTTATCAAAATATTGTGGTCTTACTCAATATAATGTTTGACAATAAAAATTGTTTTAGATATTCCCAAGAAATTTTGAAAATTTAATTTTTGTTGTGAAATAGAGGAAAAAATTTCTTATTATTTCGGGGAAATAGTTTACGCAAGTTCAATTGAGGTTTTGGTATTCATAGCAAAAATTAAGGATGTAAACAAAAAGACCAAAAGAAATACTAAATATTTCCGAGTGGAAGCTACATATAGAGGGTGAGATAAAAAAAACCTGCTACAAAGTCAAACGTCATAATTTTTACATTTTTTTTAATTTATTGAATGAAGCAAATGTGCCGGGAATTGCATCAAATTTTAGAATAAGTTTAGATTTGTTCTAATTGGTCACCTTTGGCACGAATTATGGTCTTCAAACGACCAATGAAACCGTCACACGCTGCCCGAATGTTGCTCTGCGGTATTTTGGTCCATTCCCGGCGAAGCGCTTGTTTGAGGTGAACGACACTTTGGTATTTTTTAGAGCCAACCTTGCATTCCAAAATACTCCAGATTGGTATCCGGAGATTTTGTTGCCCATTGTGCGCTGGAAATGAAGCGAAGAACCTTATTTTTTAACCATTCTTGGGTGGTGCGTGCTGAGTGCAATGGTGCTGAGTTCTGTTGGAATGTCTGCGTACACCCTCCAGAATATTTTCGCGATAATATTTGGCATTTATTCTGATGTCACGGTCGATTAATAAGAGCGGAGAGCGACCATCGGTTGTTGTGGCGGCACATACCATAACCATGGCCGGCGCTTGAGTTCTGGTGGCCAACCGAAGGTGCACATTTTCAGCTGACCCCTTTGGCAAGTAAACACGATCATTTTGTTTGTTCACAAACTGCTGGGAAACGAATGTTTTCTCATCGGAGAAAACCAAATTCGACAGTTCATCACTTTCGGCCAAGCGAAGCAACTCTATAGCACTTTTGAGTCTAAATTCTTTCTGTTACGGTATAAGTTCTTGCACTTTTTGGAATTTTAATGGCTTTACCCCGAGTTCATTTTTCAATATTTGCCGAATGGAATATTGCGATATGTTCAGCTCACGAGCCATTTTAGGCCACTGCGACGCGGGCGACATACAGACGAACATCTAAATGTCACAAAACCTATTTCATCCTAAAAGAACTTGAGTCTAAAACCGTTGTTTAGATGTGGCACAGACCGCATCAAATGATACATACCCTTTGTGGCCATGTGGCTGAGGGTATAAAAATTGTGAGGAAAGTAGAAGAACATGTGATACAATATTTGGGTAGAAATATAACAAATATACAAACAGACAAGTTTGGCCGGTCCGAATTTCAATATCATTCACCATTTAAAAACTAACACTAATTGAGAACATCAAAAACAAATGTTGAAAAATCCCGTCAAGCAATGTGGCTAAAATCATTAAAATGACAAAATGTCGGGAGGCACGGTAGTTTGGGGTTTACACCACTTTTCGGCCTATATGGACAGTTCTTATACTCGTCACCACATAGTGGTAAGGGTATGTTTGTGACATGGAGATGGAAGTCAGATACACGCATAGTTACTTTTGAGGATCTTCATTGAACTACTTTCTGAGTCGATTTATGCATATCCGTCCGTCTGTTCATGTATTTTTGTAAACAAAATGCAGGTCGCATTTATTATCCGATTGAGATGAAATTTTCCAAACAATATTTTTTTAGCCCAAGGATGAGCCCTATTGTGAGAATTGGTTCAAATTTAGACATAGGTCCCATATATATCTTCAGCCGATTTCGGGTTAATTGTGCCTTAAATAGGCAATATAAGTCCAAATGACCTAAGTTTAGGCAAATGCGACCGATTTCAGTCAAGTTCATAAAATTTAGTAAAAATCGGTTCAGATAAATCTACAGATCGCATATACATATTTCATCCGATTTGGGGTTTTAAGTCCCTTACATGCGTAATATGCACTCCACATGATTTTTGGTACCAGATATCAGATACAGCCTAGAAATACCTTTGCCAAATTTTATAGAGATCTTTATCCGATTTTAGGTTTTTGTACACCAAATGGTCAATAGCAGTCCAAATGACGTGATTTTTGGCACATGCGACCGAATATAGTCTAGAAGCAAGAACATCAAATTTTGTAAAAATCGATTTAGATGTAGCTATGGCTCTCGTATATATGTTTCATCCGATTTGGAGTTTTAAGTCTCTCACATGCGTAATATGCATTCAAACAGCAAGGATATATGATACCGGACATCAGATACAGCTCGAATATATATAGCTTCCATATATATCTTTATCCGATTTTACTTTTGTTGTCCACCACATAAGTAATATCAGCTAAAATTGGATAGATTTTTTCATATTCAACCAAATTTATGTGGGGCCTAATCCCAAGCATGGCTTATTCTTAATTCTTAATTATTTTCCTTAAATTGTAAAATTTTGAACATAAAATATTGTTTTCCATTTAATAAAAGAGTGTCATATCTAAGAAAAGTCAGTTTCGAATAAAATACATTTTTAGTTATCTATTGAAATTTGACTACCCTAATTAAAAGGATTATCACAAAAAAATGGAATAAACAGGTATCAGTGTTGGGCAACATTTTGATGCATTATTGGAAGTTGGAGAGAGGTAGTGAGATACATTTTAGAATTTAAAAAAGGTTTCATTTGGTATTATCAATTTCTTCGTTGTTTTCGTTTAGTGTTCTTCAAACAGGTTGCCGAGTACCGCTAAAAAAGTACGAGTACTCTTGGGTAATTCAAGACTTCAGATCTACGCTCCACGTTCATAGCAAACTACATGTGCTTAGTATGCACCTAGTCCACCCAGATACGTCCTACGTTGAAGTTCAAATCAATTCGCCTATTGTACCAACCCAGTGCCACTAAGAACCAGCTAAAAAGCCGAACCAGCACCAGCAACACATCAAATTCTCTATATAAACCGTCACACATTTTTGCACAATAAACTTCAGAATATTGTAGTCGGAGTCAAAATTGTAACACTCATAGTTTACTTAAGTTTTGTGGGTCTCTTGGGTTTATACTGTCGTTATAATCTGTCTAATTGAAACAAATATGCGTCCTAGGCTCGGAAAACGTACCGACAGATTTCATTTGCCATGGTATTGATGTGACCAGAAACCCAAGTGGTTAATGTAAAAATTACTTAAAACCAGTTAACTCTGCAAATAAATAAATTGAAGATTTGATTTATAAAAAAATGATGACACGCCCATTATTCTGATGTTTCCGAAACGAAAGAAAAACGAATGCTGTGTCATTGAACAAACTATTGATATGTGTCCCTGTGTCGGTGTGTGTGTTTCCCCAGTTTTCAACAAAACAAATAGAGGAGGTCTGACAGGCGTTAAAAACAAATTGCACTCTTTTTTAAATGCAATCTTCTCGGCTAACAGCCTCTTTCCCAACATAGGTGGCAGCCGCGGTAAAAAATAATCATCATCGATGGAAAATCGATTAAAATCAAATAAATGTTTTATTTTTTGTACAGCATTGTTAGCCAAGTGATTTAAAAACTCATAACACGTTGGCAACACCTTCTTTATGTCTCTCTCTCTCTCTCTTTCTTTCACCGTCTTGGTGCAGTGGAGGCCACCAACAACACAAAAGTAATTGCAAACTTGGCCCAATAACCGTGTGTGTGGCTTTAACCAAAGATGATCCTTCATCACAGTCATGCTGGAGGCTTTATTCTCAATGGCAACCTTTAAAAAGGGAAAGATATAACCACTAAACCCATATGAAAATATTATTTATTTTTATAATTTATGGCCCTGGATGGAATTTTTCCTCCTCTTGGAAGTTGGTCAGACTACACAAATGGAATTGCTTTATTCTTTTGGGCGCTTTTTACAAGATTGACAAATTGTAAAAAACGCCTTTAAGAACACAAACGATCGATTTGCTTGGTGGCGTCTGCAGCATGTTCAAAACGAAATTGCTTGTTAAAGTCGCCTTGCAAGCAGAACTTTTTGCCCTTGTTGCCGAAACAATATTGGTTATGGAAAGCCAAATACGAAGAGTTAATATCTCCAAGTTTGATTGTTGTTTGGTGTTTTCGGTTTTCAGTTGTTGTGAATTGAATGCCAGCCAGGCATTTCGGTAGCTGTTTAAGATACAACGAACAGTGGCAACCAAAACGACAGAAAACATGCGTTTCTGCATTTGCCTACCTCGAAACGAATCAGAAAATACGGCTGCAGTGATCGCAAATTAAGGCCGCCGGCAAATTAGAATTCATTTTTATTTGCAATTGGTGGCCGGCCACTGGTCGCTGATAAATGAAACCAAATCAATTATTTTATTCAGAAAAGACAAACATATATGTGGATGGAGTCAGCAGCCGGTTATGGACTAACTGCCAGTTAGCGTCTGGGTTGTTCTTGGTGTTGTGAAGAACTTATGTTGTATGCTTTTCCTGGCGGACTGACTGCGGTGACCCTAATAAATGCTCACGGTGGCTATGTTCTCCTCAGCGAAATTTGCATTTTAATCAGACTTTGTGCTAAGATTTTTGTTAATGATTGTCCATTAAAAAATGTAGCGAACAAAAAAAAAAAAAAAAACAACGACTGGCGACAACATTGAAAAAAAGTCATTAAAAATCTGTATTTTAGCGACTAATTAGGCAAAAATAAGAAATTGAGGTGATGAAAAAGAAACAATATCGCGTGTGGAATTGATTTTGGAAAATATATTCAATATTACTACGCTTTGCATTGACCTGCCTTATAGCCAAGCGGAAATACATACAAAATGAGTTTTGGGAGTTAGAAATGAGCAATTCGGTTTTAATGCAGTCTTCAAAGACAGCCAACAGAGCTATTGCAACAGGCCGGTTTATGGCGAAAATGAAATATCTAGGGAATTTATGTGACATAGATCTTGATATGACTTCAATAAGGATTATATTAAAAAATTAATGAATTCCGTGCTTTTGGGCAGATATTAACCATTCAAAAACGGAAATTGAATAAAGATAAATATGTGAGCTATATCCAAATCTGAACCAATCTTGACAATATTTGAAATATTTATTTCTGCGCTATATCTGGTACGAAGTATTATTGTTGTAGAGTACATATTACGCATGTGAGGGACTTAAAATCCCATATCGAAGAATTTTCCAGAAAAAAAGTTATTCGTGATGGAGTTCAAGCGAAATAGTTTGATTTATTTATATTTGGCTGGAAAACCACAAGTGGTCAGAGCACTCCAACATTTAATAGTGTCTCGTATCATCGATCGTTACCCAACGTCAAGGAAGTGGACGGAAGAAAATAACAACATCAGCAAAAATGGTTCGAAAATTAAAGAAGCTACTTGATCGAAACCCGCGTCGCAGTGGCCGAAAAATGGCTTGTGAGCTGAACATATAGCAATATTCCATTCGGCAAATCTTAAAAAATGAACTCGGGGTAAAGCCATTGAAATTCCAAAATGTGCAAGAACTTACAACGCAACAGAAAAAAATTAGACTTAAAAGTGCTAAAGAGTTGCTTCGCTTGGCCGAAAGTGGTGAACTGCCGAATTTGGCTTTCTGTCCAGCAGTTTATAAACAAACAAAATGATCGTGTTTACTTGCCAAAGAGGTCAGCTGAAAATGTGCACCTTCGGTTGGCCACAAGAACTAAAGCGCCGGCCATGGTGATGGCGTGGGCCGCCATAACAACCGATGGTCGCTCTCCGCTCGTATTAATCGACTGTGGTATCAGAATAAATGCCGAATATTATCCCGAAAATATTCGGGAGGGTGTTTTAAAGCTTTGGGCACGTAAACATTTGGCCGCTGACCTTGAAAATTCCAACAGGACTCAGCACCATCTCATTTAGCACGCGCCACCCGAGAATGGTTACAAAATGAGGTTCCTCGCTTCATTTCCAGCGCGCAATGACCACCACAATCTCCGGATACCAATCCGTTGGATTATTGTGTCTGGAGTATTTTTGAAAGCAAGATTGGCACTAAAAAATGCCAAAGTGTCGATCACATCAAGCAAGCGCTTCTTCGGGAATGGGACAAAATACAAACAAAGGCATAAAATAAAATAATACCCTCGTGACATAACAAAATATAAATGACATATAAATCGAGAGTCAGTCAACATTTCTGTTCCACTTAGGTCAGTACTGCGACTTTGATACTTTCTCTTTGAAAATATGGTTAAAAGCCCAATTTAACCACATAGTGCCAGGGTTTTTTATTGAAACCTTAATTTTTTCTATTGAATTCAGATTTTTATTATTTTTCCCAAATCGGTTCTCCTTTTATAAAGACAGTGGCAAAATCCAATACTTCAAAAAAAGTATTTTTAAAAAAAGCTCACTCAAATTCGATTAAAGGGTGAAACTCGTTCGAAGTCAAGCGGGAGAGCAAAGAACAAAACGAGCAAACTCTTTTTTATGGTTTCGCTCTTCTGTCTGATAATGGGGTTTTGTTCGTTTCATAGAGTACTAATGTTTTTAAAGAGTTCGTTATATAAAGAGCTCAATGTAAAAGGTTCGTTAAATCCCGAATTTGATAAACTAATTCGTTTAATCGGAAAACTACTGTATATTGTTGTTGCTGTAGTACACAAACTCCACCGACCCTTGCTGATGAGGATGATTAAATCTTATGCGATGGTGCTCTTGTATGCTCTTTCTGAGAGACAATTATGAATCTATTTTAGTAGAACCTTGCACGGTTTATTCTGAGTGGCCGTAGAACTCCTTTAGAAAAGATTGTGATTGAATTTTGCTCCCATATAAGGGTACTCAGTAAAATTACATATTTTAAAAGTTTTTTTTGTTCACATTTATGAGCCGAAGCGGACAACGAATTTGCATTAGATACCATTGTGGGAATGGTCAAAATATGGTCGTGAATATTTTAAATCACCAATCTTATATCTATCTATCATTATTCGATATACATACATCGAATAAATTGACATAAAATTTACCCTGGTTATGGATATTTATACTTTATGGTGTCTCCGAAGAATAGTTCAAGGTGTTTGCAAATATAATGACTGAATTGAATTTACCCTCCATTTTATGATAAGCAGGATGATAGACTAAAATGAATTCCATGATCCCTGGAGTTGGGGTCGGAGTGCTGTCAGAAATGATATAATTATTGAACCCTCTGCCATATGACTAAAGAGGGTATACATCATACGACCAAAACGTGCCTTATCGAAATAATGATTTAAGACCCCAGGTTTCTTTGGACCAAATCCGTTTCAGGAAATTAGGAGTCGATATATGGTTGTCCGTCCGTCTGTCTGTCTGGTTGGCGCGCGCTGTAACTCTCGAAGGGAGTATTCGATTTGATCTAAATTCGGTACATCGCAATATTATTATTAAATTTAGTTCGAGTTCGGAGATGGGCAATATCGATCCACTCCTTTTGGTACCGCCCCCACAAAAGGTCGTAATTAAAAATAAAATACTGCACAAAAGAGAAAAAATAAACCGATTTAGCTCCAACTAATATTTACATCAGAACTAGGTCAGGTCCGAAAATGAGCAACTTCGGCCCACTTCATCAAGTACCTCTCTCACAAAGGGTCAAAAATGTCAATAGTTATAACTTTTATAAAATAGATAAAGATTGTCTTCACATTATCTAAAACACGGGATAAAGCCAGACCATTTTGCAACAACAAAACACGATAATTTTATTAACCCAAAGTCTGGTGTGAAGATGGAACACATCGGCCCACTCCTTCTGGTACCTCCCCCATAAAGGGTGAAATTTTTGAATATCCATTAAGCTCATAAAACGCGAAATGAACATTCGATTCCATTCAGACTTGGCACATCGCAAGATATGTTATAAAGACGGTAGAGTTCGGACCATTCCTTCTGGTAGCTCCCCGACAAAGGGTCAAAATTTTGAATAACCAAAACTATCCTGAAATCAGAAATAAGCGACCTTGCTATATATAAATATTTCTCTTAACCAGAAATCTGATATGAATATGTAATTTATCGGAATTATGATTTCGTATAAAATTGGATATAAATGTAAATTTTGCACATACCAATATTTTTATCTGTATTAAAGAAAGTGGAATATTTTGGTCCGCTATATCTGGTATCTAACGCATATTTTCATATTTTTCTAAAATGTGCACATATCTCATATGAAGTAAAAGAAGTTGGCGATAAGGCCCAATTATGGCACGTTGTAACAATTATATCAAACGTAGGTCAGATAAGAATTTGACAATGTTGGCCAACTGCTTCGAAACCTCTCCTATAAAGGGTCAAAAATGTAAATAATCAAAACTCAAGGCTGTGAGTATACCTCTATCGACGAAACCGACTGTTTTTATGCAATTTTATATTCGGATATGTCCACGTGTAGATTATCCAACATAAATTTGGAATAGCTGCACAATTATTAACATTTTGAAAGGCTTGATCAGTTTTTTCCACCGAATATCAGATACTTCAGTAAATTAGGTAAATCTTTGGTGAATTTAAATGATTTTTCTTCAAATATATGGCTACATATGTATTTTATCCATAATATTGTGGATAGCTCCTGGTGGCATTCCAAAGTTGTTGTTTTCTTGCGTGATAAAGTTTTTTGTTGCTGAAATTCCAACCTTAAATTTCGATGACAATTTCACAAAAAAAAAAAAAAAAAAAAACTCAAGAAAAAAATTACATTAACGCCAGTAAATAGTTGGTAACGTTGGTGGTGTCTGGAGATCGTTGCTGGGCAATGCTGGTGGGCATGAAATGTACATACCATTGATGACTTTAGCAAGTCACGGTAAGCAAAAGGATGTTTATGTTTTATATAATTTTTGTGATTGTTGTTGCATTTACCAGGTTTTTTTTTTTTTTTTTGTATTCAACGACCAGTCAAAGTTACTATGAGGACTACTGACTAAAACGTTTATTGCAATGGCAAAAAACAAGAGTTTCTCTTAAAGCTAGGTGGTGAAGATGATCATGATGATGATGCCGATGAGGGAGATGGTAATGGTTATGACGATGGCGCCCGAATTTTATTCTTACCAAAAGAAATAAAAAAAAAACGTCAACAACAAAAATATACCACAAATTGCAATCCACCGGCTGTTACCAACTTCGTTGGATTGTTAGGATTTTGATCCTCGATTTCAAGTTTTGTTTTTTTTTTGTCTTTGACTTGGCCTCGCGTTTTGAGTCTTTAATGCGATGTCAATGGCAACGACAATGATTGCGTTCAAACTTACATGATCGTTGGAACGTGCAACCGTTGGCGCCAATAACGCCACCCAATAAATACTGTTGACACACAGCGTACACAGCCTGGCTTGATCTTGCCTGGCCAGAAGAAAAATCCACCGAAAAGACAATCTTTAACAGAACAAAATACAGAAATAAAGATTATCTGTGCGAAATGCGATTGCATTTCTTTTTTTTCTTTTTTTTGCTTTTCCGAAATTGTTTTGCAATTTTGTAATGCTTGATTTGAGTTTTTTTGCTTTGGGTTTTTTGGTCGAAAACAACAACATTGCCAGTTCAATCCATTGAGAAAAAAGACAATTCGCTTTATGCAACCATGCAATTTTTGGCATTCCCTAATAGCCGTTAAGTTTTATGGCGGAAACAATCGTTGAGGAACTGTGCGAACCAACAATGGGGCTGGGCTGGGTTGTGCTGCAACAATAATCAGTTCCAGGCTCCTTCTTCGTCTGTTTCCATTCAGTTCAGTTACCCACCCAGTGTTTAATAACATTCGATTTAATTCATGTTCACTGTCATCGCAGCCATTTTTCATAATTAACCAGAAGAGAAGCTGAGAATTGTCGATATGCGCCAACATTGGACCAGGAGATCTTCGGCGAAGTGGCAATGAAAGGGTTTCTAGTAGGAGTATAATGTATTTTTAAAGGCGTTACCAGTTGTTGCGGTACGAGGGATGATTCAGAAGGATAGATTGTAACTACTCTCTTGCCCCTTTTTTCTTTTTTATACCATCAGCCACATAACTATCATTTGATGAGGCCAAAAGGTTCCTCATCGAAATAAGGGTTTTAAACCCCAGGTCCCTATGGACTAAATCCGTTTCAGGACATTTGGGGTCGATCTAGAGGTGTCCATATCTCTGGTTGGTTGGTGCTCGAAGGGAGCATCCGATTTGATTCAAACTTTTTACATTGGAATATTATTGTCAAACTTAGATCGAGTTCAGAGATGGGCAATATCAGTTCACTCCCCCACAAAAGCTTAACATTTTTACAAAAAATATTTTTCCGTATACAACAAGAAGGGATCAATATTGTTCATATTTTGCAAATTCCAATATTTGTATCATTGCTCTGTAAGCTGCGAAAATGGACAATGTCGACCCCCTCCATTATGTGCATCAGATACAAAGGGTGAACATTTTGAATAATTATAACTCTTATAAAATACGAAATAAGCTTCCGATTCTTCTTAAATATCACACACCTCAATATTTATACTAACACAAGAACTGGTGTGAAAAGGGAATATATCGATCCACTCCTTCTGGTACCCCCACAAAGGGTGAACATTTTGAATAATTATATTTCTAATAATTTGCGAATCAAGCATCCGATTCTCTTCAAATTTCACACATCCCAATATTTATATCATCACATAATCAGGTACCTCCGCCACAAAGGGGTCAAAATTTTAAATAGCTACGAAGCTCATAAAACGCGAAATGAGCTTCCAATTCTCTTCGATTTCACACATCCCAACACTCAACACATAATCAGGTGTGAAGATGGGATTTATCGGTCCACCCCTTCTGGTATCTCTATAAAAAAGGCCACAATTTTGAAAAATCAAAACGCTTATAAATGCGAATATCGATATGCGATATTGGCCAACAACTTCTGGTATCCCCCCACAAAATGTCACAATTTTCAATATTTATAACTCTTATAATTTGCGAAACAAGTCAGTGATTCTTTTAAAACTTGGTAACTTGAGAATGGATCGGCTCACTCCTTCTAGTACCACCCCCATAAAAGGTTTAAAATTTGATTAATTATTTGCAAAAACTTGGAAATATATATTTATTTTTTTTAGTATTAGATGAAATGGAGTACTCCACAATATCTGGCACCACACGCACATTTCTTAATTTTCCAAAAAAAATATTACATCATGTATATCAAACTTAGGTCAGATACGAAATGACAAGATTGGCCCACTTCTTTGGAACCTCCCCCATAAAGTCTCAACAGATTGAATAATCATAATGCAAGTTAAAATATATATTTAAAATATATTTTTATATTTGATTTTTAATAGTCATTTTTTTTCTATTCGGGTCTTTGGTCGTGGTGTAATGTTTTATCATAACCAAACCCGAAATTCGAAATTTATTCACAGGGGAAATTTATATATACATATAACATTTAAAATTTTGATTACTTAAAATGGTAACCACAGATTGGTGTTAACTTACCATCTGCCTAGTAAATGAGAAATCAATGATTTAATTACCTGAAAAAAAGAAAATAAATCATTAAAAAAAATTGTAAAAGAAGGTGAAATATTTCGCATATTTGTACTTCATTAATATTTATTCTCTGCACCATACTGTGCAAAGGGTACTATAAATTTTTTTAAACCAGTAATTTTTATTCCAGATCCATCATGTACTACATGTCACATATTGGTAATTACTCCTTATGTCGCAATTTTGGACCGAGCCACACGAAATTTAGCATGAAGTCCGGGTGAGTGTCGAAATAGGGGCCTTTGATTTCTACAGATTATCGATGATGATCGAACAATTTTTAGATGTTTAAATGGTCCATAATTTCTAAGTGAATAAGTAAATTTGGAAGGTCCCAAATCGACTATTGTACAAAGATAAAATTTTGAAATTATGTTATATTGTACTTTGCTTATACAAAATATCGTCATATAATATACTAAAAACTGCCCGCAACTTCGTACGCGAAAAACCGAAATTCTCTTAATTGAATTTATGTGTGATTTTTTAGACCCAAATAAAAGACTACTATTTCTTAATTTCTTGTTATAAACTGAACGGCTTATTACACGCTCAGCCGTATGACTACAGAGGGTATATATCATTTGATGCGGTCAAAACGTGTCTCATTGGTCTAGTTCTCTTTGGACCAAATTCGTCTTAGGATATATATCATTTGATGCGACCAAAACGTGGCTTATCGGTCTATGTCTCTTTGGACCAAATCCGTTTAACGACATTTGTAGTCGATCTAGGGGTGTTCGTCCGTTCGTCTGTCTGTCTGTGTGACTGGTGCACACGATAATTATCGAAGGGAGTATTCGACTTGACCCAATCTTAGTAAATCGAAATATTATTGTTTAAATTACATCGAGTTCGGAGATGGACAATATCGGTTCACTCCTCTACAAAGGGTCAAAATTATGAATAATTATGAAGCTCATAAAACGCGAAATTAACATCCAATTACATTTAGATTTGGAACATCTTAATATTTCTATCAACACAAGATCTGTTATATAGATGGTAGAGATCGGACCTTTTCTTCTGGTACCTCCCCCACATAGGGTTCAAGATTTAAAAAAAAAAAAAAAACAAAACGCTCAAAGAAAGCGACAAGGATTATATTAAAAAATATTTATTGGAGCAATAGATATACCGGACCGGGTTTCACCAAATTGTAAATTCCGTTGAATATAATTTTTTTTTTCAATTTGGGCCGATATTACATATATGTTGAGCAATAACCCGAAAATCGGATGAAGAAGTATATTTAAGCTACATAAAAATCTTAACCGATATCGATAAAATTTGATATTGTTGTGGAGTGCATATTACGTATGTGAGGGACCCCCAAATCGGATGAAACATATATATGAGAGCTATAGCAATATCAGAACAGAGAACCTTAAATCGGATAAATCCTTAAACCTTAAATCGGATAAATCAGATCAGATATCTGAACCGATCTTGATAAAGTTTCATACATTTTTTCTGAGCTGTCTCTGATATACGGCACCAAAGATTTTTGTTGTGGAGTGCATATTAGGCATGTGAGGGACTTGAAACCCCAAATCGGATGAAACATATGTATGGGAGCTACAGCTATATCTGAACCGATTTTCACCAAAAAAAGAACTTGTTTCTAGTATGAATTCAATTCAGTCCATTTGCGCTGATATTAGCCATTTGGTGCACAATAAGCCTGATGTCGGGTAAGCATATATATGGGAGCTATATCCTACTCTGATCCGATCTCGATAAAATTTAAGAGAGGTATTTTGGAGCTCCAAGAGTTATCCGGTACCAAATAGCTATATCTGAACCGATTTTCTTTCAAATTTCACGTACTTGGTTCTAGACTGAATTCGGTCAGATGTGTCAAAATTCACGTAATTTGGACTGATATGGGTCATTTTGTGCACAATTAACCCGAAATCGGTTGAAAATATGTATGGATATTGTTTGGAAAATTTCATCTCAATCGGAGAATAAATGCGACCTGCATTTTGTTCAGAAAAATACATGGACAGACGGACGGATTGACATGCATAAATCGACTCAGAAAGTGATTCTATAAAGAGCCCCAGAAGTAACTATGGCTCTATCTCGCTTCCTTATCCATGTTACAAACAAATACACAAAGATATAATACCCTTTCCACTATGTGGTGTAGGGTATGAAAAGTCAGATTTTTTGGGCCTATATTAAAGCTCATGCCTGTACAGACGAGCACGCTTCAATTGACGCATTGGTAGATAACCTTGAAGCATTTAATCTTGAGTTTTCGGTAGAAATAATGGAAACAGTACGCCAAAATTGGACTAAGTGGATGGACCATTTAAGGCGCAGCCACGGTCAATATTTGCATGAAACAATCTTCAAACATTAAGTTATATGGACCCTACTATAATTCTGAATTTTATGTGTTTTATACCCTCCACCTTGGAAAGGAGGGAATATTAACTTTGTCATTCCGTTTGTAACACCCTTAAATATTCGTCTTAGACCCCATAAAGTATATATATTCATAATCAGCATAAAATTCTAAGTCGATTTAACGATTTCCGTCTGTCTGTCCGTCTGTCTGTTGAAATCAAGATACAGCCCACAATATTTGACGTAGAGCGCCAAAATTTATCAGAGCTATTTGCATTGTGTCTAGGATGGTTGGTACTGAAAATGAGATATATCGGTCCACGTTCTGGTATAGTTCCCATATAACGGTACCTCCCGATATTCGGTATTTTGATGATTTATGCCACATTTTTTCACGGATTTGTCTGGAAATTGGTATTTGTAGGTCATAACGGGTCCCTGAGCGTGTGGCAAAACATTGCATGTATAGGTCCACGTTGTGGTATAGCCCCCATAAAAAGGTACCTCCCGATATTCGGTAATTTGATGATTTTTGCAACATTTTTTCACGGATTTGTCTGAAAATTGGTATTTGTTGGTCATAATGGGTTCCAGCTCCGGTGGCGAAACATTGCATGCGTGGGTCCATGATTTGATATAGCCCCCATATATATACCGATATTCGGTATTTTGATGGTTTTTGTCACATTTTTTCACTGATTTGTCTAAAAATTGGTATTTGTGGGTCATAATGGGTTCTAGTTCGTGTGGCGAAACATTGTAATTATAGGTCCACGTTTTGGTGTAGCCCCCATATAACGGTACCTCCCGATATTCGGCATTTTAATGGTTTTTGCCACATTTCTTCTGATGTTTCTTTTACCCTAAGGTGGAGGGTATTAAAAGGTCCGCTCGAACTATATTTTTTTTTACTTGTTTGTATTAAACTGTCCCATATTTTTTATAGAATATCTTATCGTATTCGTAATGTCGAAAGAATATTAAGAAGCTAGAGAAATTAAATTTTCGTTGATTTCAAGTGACTGCCTTCGTTTCGTTTTGGTAGTAAATTTACAACAAAATTAAAAAAAAAAAGAGAACGAACCTCGTACTTACATCACAACATCAGATGTAATCATTCAGGAAAAATAGGCGTATTACCTTCATGATTAAAAATCAATTTAAAGTGGATGGATTCATGGAAGCGACTGACACACACATACCCACATACAATGTAGCTATAACCCAGCATAGAAAAGTACTTAAAATCAAAACTCGCTATCCATAAAACTTTATGTGAAAGGATTTCATAAATTATTAATTGAACTGAAAATTACTTCATTTTAACTTAGGAAAACTGTTTACCTTGTGATTCCAAAGGAATGGCCAATGAAGATCATGGCAAATGGCCATTAATCATTTCACTTGTTTAGTTTGGATTTAAGACGTTTTAAGTGTTCCCAAGTACACGGGTTGCAATAAAGCGAAAAACAACAAAAAATGAGTGAAACTTATAAGGGCGGTAGCCACATTCCTGAATCCTGTGAACAAGACTCTTTTTTTTTTTTTTGAAGGATCTTCTTGTTTTCCTCTCAATGAGAACAGACCCAATAGACTGCCGTCTGCATAAATACTCTAGACGACATGACACGTTATGATATTTATGTTATTTATTAATCGGCTTTTAATCAAAGACATTCTTACATGGCCACTACAAAACGGAGGCCATGTTAACGGACATCATTTCGGCCTATCTGACTGAACTGAGCTGACGAAATGCAAGGTATCAGACCTGCATACACCACGACTATGGAGCATCATGCGTGTTCCAAGCAAGTTAGAAAATGCATGTTATGAAAATTTATCGCAAAAAAACAAGAAACAAACGAGACGACGTTTATGTATGTATGTATGTAGCCAACTACTGGTCGTATGTATTCCCATCTGTACCAGAAACAAATTGCAACAGTGGCAAATGTGTTAATTAAAACGTTGTCAACCCATCCTTGCCGTTTGCATTAACATTCCATAATAATTGAGCTTGAACCCATAGACCATGCCGGTGAACAGGTGAACTACGGGCAACCAACCAACCAACCAACCCCTAACAAGCTATCATTGTCCTTTCCCTATCCCCCATGCAACCCTTTCAAACAAGTTTGCCATAAATAATATCAGCAACATGAACACAATATCCATGAAACTCTCTATCTCCAGGGAGCAATATTGTAATTGTGATGGAGAAATTAACAAAGTTCAAAGTATTCTTTTTGGGTAAAAAAAACCCGAAAAAGTATTTACAGTTAGTAAAAGAGTTATTTGGTAATGAAAATTTATGAATTTTTAAGCAAAATTTTGTATTTTGTTCACAGAGAAAAAAGTGTAAGCCAAACTAAGGTCACTATTTCTTGGTTATTTATATCGTGTGTGGGAAACACTAACACTAGAGGGATTAATAAGTCTATATGTGTATATGGAACACTTGATTTGTGTGGTCAGACATTACCTGTTTAAAAACACTACGAGCATATTTTCCTTTTTAAAAGAAAAAAATTCCAATGATTTTGTAACGAATGGACTCATGATCCCCATGATTTGCTATGACATTTCTTATGATCTCCTAATAAAGTATTCATCACAGTTCACTAGAGTAGACAAATTTGTATTCTTAAAAGAATACCCTTTATAAAAGACAGCAGGAGGAATTCTTATGACAAACTATAAAAGAAAACTTGAGGGTCAAATATAAAAAACAGCATAAGTTTGATGGGCTTTTAAAAAATTTCGAAATTCTTTTTACAATATAAGGTTTCCCCCTACTAAAACCATTTAGAAAGTTTGAGTTTTACGTTTGTTACGTTTGATATTTAAATAATGAAAGGACATAGAGGAGTTAAAATAATATTAATGTTTTTAACCTGTTAAATACAAGCTAATTATTCAAACGTCCGAGCGAATTTCGCTCTTTACCCGAATTCGAGTAGGAGCACTCATTGCAGTAGAAAATATTGAGCATGCACTTTTATTCGATGTCGCCTAAAGAAGAGCGAACATGTTTATTTTGCTTTTTGCCGTGTACTCTTTTAGTCTTTGTCATCGCGTTGTTGTTTTTGTATGTACATACAGGGTGAGATGAAAAAATTGCTGTCATATCTAAGCCACTAGACCGATAGCTGTTAAAATTACAAGTGTCAAAAAAGCACCTTGATGAGAATTTTCCAGTAAAAAAAGTTATTCGTGATGAAATTCAAACGTGGTAGTGTGATTTCTTTATATTTGGCACTCCAGCATTTAAATGTGAATAAATATATTGTGTCTCGTACCATCGCTCGTTACCGTGATGCTGGTAGTGTAGCCCAATGTCAAGGAAGTGGACGGAAGAAAACAGCAACATCAGCAGAAATAGTTCGAAAAGTAAAGAAGTGACTTGATCGAAACCCGCGTCTCAGTGGCTGAAAAATGGCTCGTGTATATATCGCAATATTCCATTCGGTAAATATTGAAAAATGAGCTCGGGGTAAATCCATTACAATTCCAAAAAAGTGCAAGAACTTACACAGCAACAGACAGAAAATAGACGCAAAAGAGCTAAAAAGTTGCTTCGCTTGGTCGAAAGTGGTGAACTGCCAGCAGTTTGCAAATAAACAAAATGATCGTGTTTACTTGCCAAATAGGACAACTGAAAATGTGCACCTTCGGTTGGCCACCAGAACTCAAGCGCCGGCCATGGTAATGGTGTGGGCCGCCATAACAGCCGATGGTCGCTCCCCGCTCGTATTAATCGACCGTGGCATCAGAATAAATGCTGAATATTATCGCAAAAATATTCTGGAGGGTGTATTATTGTGTCTGGAGTATTTTGAAAAGCAAGGTTGGCACTAAAAAATACCAAAATGTCAAAATTATTTAGTGATTGTATACGTTTTTAAATAGAAACAAAGAAAAAATATATATCCCACTTTCAATATTAAAAGTTATATGGACCAAAAATACATTTCAGTGAAATTTTTGGTCAGTAGAAAATTTCCTATACCAGAGGAAGGGTCTGCTGTTGTTTTGATTACAAAATTGAGGAAAATTTTGTAAAAAAATTAGAATATTTAAAAAAAAGTTTAACAGTTCTTAAAATCTCTTCTCATGCAAAATTGTATTGTTGGAAAGGTATGAAACGATGAAAGCGACTTAAAAATCAGGAAAATTTAATTTTTTTGGTCCACTTGAACCACTTAATGTACATCTTCAAAAACAATAGACTTGTATTCTGACCCTAACCCTACCACCATGCAAAATTTCATGAGGATCGGACGATAAGTGCGACTTTTATATAATACCCTCAACACCCCGCAACACGGGTGTAGAAGTCTCTAGAAAATGTACAATTCAAAATTTTAAGTCAAATTGAAAAAATCGCATGGGAAAAATGCAAAAAAAAATAAGCAAAAAATATTCTATTGTTTGGCATTATACCCTACAACACTATGTGTTGGGGGTATTATAAGTTTGATTGGGCCAGAATTTATGTAACACCTCGAAATATTGGTTTCCCATATAGGAAAGTATATATGGATCTTCCTAGCTCGCCGAGCTGAGTCGATCTAGCTATGTATGTCCGTCCGTCTGTCCGTCCGTCCGTCTGTCCATGTTAATTTGTAATCACTCTACAGGTCGCAATTATGGTCCGATCTTCACGAAATTTAAAATGGAGGTGGGGCTAGGGTCAGAATAGAACCCTTTTTCTTTTGGAGATGATCGCATAATATTTAGGGGTCAAAATGGACCAAATACTGAAAAAATATCGGATTTTGCAGTAGCTATACAGGTCGCAATTATAGACCAATCGGAATTTTGTATGTAGCTAGAGTTTAGGGCGGGGAAGAAGCCTACCAATTATGGTGGTCATCGGATAATATTTAGCGGGTAAAATAGACCATATATTTTGTGTTGAAAAAATTCAACATTTTTCATTAAACCGCGAATATTTTAAATCCCTGCGAAATCACGAAGCCATGACAAGGTTACTTCTGACCTTTACATTGATGTTAATATCCAACAAATCGGATATATAGCAAAATATGTGCGATATATATGTCTATCAAAGAAGATATGCTTGAAAGATCACTTATATGTCGAGAACGGCTGAACTGATTTCGACAGTTCTCATTAATTCAGAATGGCCTCTTGGCAGGAAAGAAAAAACGTCTAAAAAATCGCATAAAAATATCTCTCTAAAGATGAAAATATTGATTTTGTAACATTTTCTCATATTTTTTCAATTTTGTCATATTTTTGGCATATTTTCATTTTGAATTAAACATTTGGTAATATTTCTACAGCTAACAAAACTAAGTAGTTAGGATATCAGGATATCATATACAGATCGCATTTATGGTCCGATCTTTACGAAATTTTGCATGGGTATAAGATGAGGGTCAGAATGGAAGCCTACTCTTTTTGGAGATGATGGCCATATATTTAGGTGTTGAAATGGACCAAAAAACTGCAAAATTGTCAGGAGGTCGTAATTATCGCCCGATCCTCACGCACATTTGAATGGGGGTTACCGGACATTGCAAAAGCCAAGCAGTTTTGGATGGCCATCCAAAAATATTCAATGTGGTAAATAGTTTGCCAACTTTTGTAGACAAAATACGAAAATGTTTATTCCAGTGACTCTTTGGAGAATTCACAAATACAGGAAAGACGCACTTCTGACTATTTCGTTAACGCTGATTTCGTGGAAGAATATAGTCAAATGTCTGTATCTCATATAGATGCGTTTCAGTCAAAAACCAACAATAAATGTTAATCTTTTGCCACTTCTGAGAGATTATAGGACTTTGGGAAATATTGGTTCCAGGTCTAGGAAGACCATTTACGTGCAACATCTACCAATAAATTGGAAATGAGCAAATTCGTTTAAGTTGCTATTATTCGAAAATTAGAGAACGAAACCTGACGGTTATCTTTTATAATTTGTCACAATATCTTGTGGAATTCTTTCGAGTATCTCGCCTATATAAACAGTATCGTTTATTATAGTGTTGTAGGGTATTCAACGGTCGGCTCCGCTCGACTGTAGCCTTTGCTTACTTGTTTTTTTATACGATTTTCATAGATTTTATCATTTTCTGGCTAGAGACAATTCCGAATTTATGAGAATCTGTCCAGCGGTTCTTAAAGTATAAACACACCTATTTTGCTATACACCCGATATCTTGCCTATCAACATCGCTGAGCGGTATTTTTTTTTTTTTTTTTTGACTTTTGTTAGTAGATTTAGTTTGAATAATGGGTTCTTCTTTATCTATCGAAAATGTTCTTGTTGGACCTTAATATCATAACACATTTCTCTTAAAAATTTGTTAAGTTCTTATCTCATCCTGATGTTCGAATTCAAATTACTCAAAAATTTGACAAATTCCAAATGTGTAATACAAAGGAATTCAAATCCATTTCTAGACCTACTCAAATTCATATTCACTGCCACCAAGTGAAACATCCTTTCTTGGCACTTTGAGAGTCATTGTGGTCGTAATTACCACCGGCCTCACCCTTATGGTCGCGTATTTCCTACCACCAAAGTGATTTATTCACATGTCCAATTGAATTGTTTTGCGCGTGCTGGATCACCCAGACTTCAACAGAGGACAATTATCTGAGATCTGAGAGCAAAACGCACTGAATATCATTCAAGTATTCGAATTCACTTTGCAATCAGACTGGACAAATATAAAGGCGACTTTCAACTTTTCTCGTTGGACGAAGGCAACACAACTTTGTCCCGTAAAATAAAGCCGAGGACAATTGATGTGCACACGATTGACATGCCATGCTCTGGAAATTGACATTTTTTGCGGTCAATCCACAACAATGGTTTAGCTTGGCATGCCTTGGCCAAGTCTTGTGGTGGTTACCTTCCAAATCTTGGTCTTTAGCATAACTCCGTGCAGATGAAATGCAGTGATCTGGTAGTTTCGTCGTCAAGTGAAGGCGCGTTGACGAAATGACAAAAAGCGAAGAGATGATGGTGAGGCAACAAAAAAAAAAAAAAACTGTTGTGGTGACAATTCCCCAAACGACAAGCCAAGGCGCCATGTTAACCATTTACCGGATTTACGTTCCTCAGGCATGGAATATCCATCCACCACGACATAACTAACAGAGGAATAGGACAAAAACAGCAGCAAAAAAGTTGAGGCGCTCCAACACTGACACTGACGAAAGATGGAGATGAATTTGGTGGCGTCCAATTGTCAGTGGTTTGTATTCGTACGAATTCGTTATTTGCGGGACAGCAAAAGTGAGTGATTATGGTGGCTGCTCTCTGGCATTGTTGTTGTTATTGTTGGCATGGTTTATTGGCCATACCAGATGATGATCAAAGTGCAAACGATGGCGCTAAATTGAGTTCAATATTATATTCTGGCGGTTTCTTTTTTTTCTCGTGGTGGACCGATCAAAATGATTGTTTTGTGAGAATATTATTTTGCTGAATGACCAAGACAACTGCCTTTTACGGAAAGTCAAAAAAAAAAAAGGAGTCGAAATTTTGCATTTGATTATATTGAGAATGGAATGGACTGACTGAATCCGAGGATCAGTAGTGCTGTTCATGACAATTGTATGGGTGGAATGGTATAAAACGACGAACCACTTCGAGGATGAACTTCAATTTTGATATGCCACAACATTGGATTGTTCTGACAGACTGATGATCCCTCCTTCGGTTCTTATTGCATTGCATTCCGTAGTATGGCGTTTTTCGGTCTTGGCATTACTCAAAGCGAGAATATGCGCATAATTTAGGTTTCAATTTGATCGACAGATGATAATGTGATTGATTGCATGCAAACAGTTCACAGATCGCAATAAATGATCAAGTGAATGATGAAGATGATAAAATCGTGAGTACTGCGGCGGAAAACTTCTTTTTTTTTTGGGTATGAGGTATTTGTACGTTTTTCAGATGACACAGACTAAATGCCTTCTGTGAGAGTCATTCGTGTAGTTCGGGATATAATTTTGGAACTAATATGTACTCATTGTTTCATAAAATTTATAACAGAGCTCTGTTACAAAAATATATATACTGCACCAAATTTCAGACTGCTATCATTTCTAAGCCACTCGTCCGACAACTGTTAAAATTATTCCAGTGACAGCTCATTATATTTACAAGCGTACAAAAGCATTTTAGTGAGAATTTTTCAGAAAAACAGTTATTCGTGATGGAATTCAAGCATGATAGTGTGTTTTCTTTATATTTTGCTGGAAATCCACAAGTGGCTGTCGTTAGAGCACTCCAGCATTTAAATGTGTCCGTGATACCGGTAGCGTAGCCCAACGTCAAGGAAATGGACGGAAGAAAGCAACAACATCAGATCGAAACCCGCGTCGTAGTGGCTCTTGACCTGAACATATAGCAATATTCCATTCGGAAAATATTGAAAAATTAGCTCGGGGTAAAGCCATTGAAATTCCAAAAAGTGCAAGAACCTACACCACGACAGAGAGAACATAGACTTAAAAGAGCTAAAGAGTTGCTTCGCTTGGCCGAAAGTGGTGAACTGCCGAAAATGATCGTGTTTACTTGCCAAAGAGGTAAGCTGAAAATGTGCATCTTCGGTTGGCAGAACTCAAGCGCCGACCATGGTGATGGTGTGGCCGCCATTACAGCTGATGATCGTTCTCCGCTCGTATTAATCGACCGTGACATCAGAATAAATGCCGAGAGTGTGTTAAAGCCTTGAGCAGGCAAAATCTCCGGATACCAATCCGTTGGACTATTGTGTCTGGAGTATTTTGGAAAGCAAGATTGGCACTAAACAAGTGTCACCTCAAGTGTCGATCATCTCAAGCAAGCGCTTCGCCGGGAATGGGCCAAAATACTGCAGAGCAACAATCGGGCAGCGTGTGACGGATTCATTGGCTATTCGAAGGCCATAAACGGATTAAGCTGAAATTTTGTATTGGGGTCCATGTTGGTAGTTGGTTTGCGATAAACAGGAGGTTATGAAAATGGGTACTACAAGTGCACGAAAAGTACTAAATAGAAATATATTTCGTACGATTTGTATTGGGTGAAGAGACAGTGCTTGAAGTATGAAATTTGGTATTAGGATCGCTGTTCATGTGTAGCCTGGACAAATGGAGGTGGTTTCGAAAGTGTGTACCACATTCGTTCGAAAAGTACTGATAGAGACATAATTGTGAAATGTAATATTTAAATTATTGATGGTATCTGTGTTTGAGATTTGGCGGTGGTTTAGAAATGTGTCTTATATTTCTACGAAAAGTGCGAAATTTGGTATTCTGTGAATGTATAGAGCTGGTGTACCGAAATTTGATATTGAGGCCTCTGTTGGTATCTGGTGGTGGTTTTG
Source organism: Musca domestica (assembly GCF_030504385.1). Classification (NCBI taxonomy): domain Eukaryota; kingdom Metazoa; phylum Arthropoda; class Insecta; order Diptera; family Muscidae; genus Musca; species Musca domestica. The sequence continues at coordinate 9,491,399 of NW_026712296.1, read as the reverse complement.
CAAATGCGTACATTAATTGTTCGAAAAGTACAGAATGGTACTTATTTTAAATCTGTCTAAAAAGGAGAGATGTAGATTGTTATGTATATGCTTACTAAATGATACTAAATTTGGTATTGTGTGAAGGGATAGAGTTGAAATTCTGAAATTTGATACTGAGGTCACTGTTGGTTTCTAGGGTTTACATATGGAGACATTGAAATAGTTTTGAACAGTGAAATTGGATGTGGGTACATTGGGCAATGGTATTACCAATATCCTCCTCGGTTAACTTCAAAATCAAAAAATTTGAGCAAAAGAAGTGGAAAATGTTTGTACGTTTGATTGTTTGTTTGTAACTTATATACTCCAAAACTGCTGAACAGATTTTCCTGAAAAGTTCCAAATATACTACAGCTTAGTCTGAAAATAACATAGGCTATATAAATAGGCTATGAAATAACCAAATTATATTGAAATCGGTTTAAATTTGAATATAAGTTCCATATAAATTTTCGGCCGATTTTATGTATTTGATGCATTAATCACGCTATGTATGTCCGATTACAATGAAATTCAGAATTTGGTACAAAAATAAATTTGACAAATTATATTGGAATCGGTTATGATTTGGATATAGCTCCCATATATATTTTCGGCCGATTTCACATACTTGATGCACCAAACGCGATATGTATGTCCGATGAAGTCCCAATGAATCTGGACTGAGACGATATTTGATACAAAAAAAATCGGCAAATTATATTGAAATCGGTTTAGTTTTGGCTATAGCTCCCATATATTTCAGCCGATTTCACATACTTGATGCTCCAAATTCCAATGAAATTTGGAATTCATTACAAAAAACTGTCAAATTATATGGAAATCGGTTCGGATTTGGATATAACTTTCATGTATATACAGGGTGAGATAAAAAACTGCAACAAGGTCAAACGCCATAATTTTTACATTTTTTTTTAACTTTTATTGAATGAAAGCAAAAATGTCGGAAATAGCATCAAATTTTAGAATAAGTTTGATATGGCACGAATTATGGCCTTCAAACGGCCAATGAAGCTGTCACAAGCTGCCCGAATGTTGCTCTGTGGTATTTTGTCCCATTCCCGGTGAAGCACTTGCTTGAGGTGATCGAAATACTCCACATACAATAGTAGGATTGGTATCCTGAGATTTTGGTGGTCATGCGCTGGCCATTTTCAGCTGAACTCTTTGGCAAGTAAACACGATCATTTTGTTTGATTACAAACTACTGGACAACGAATGTTTTCTCATCGGAGAAAACCAAATTCGGCAGCTCACCACTTTCGGCTAAGCAAAGAAACTCTTTATCTTAAGCTCTTTTGAGTCTATTTTCTTTCTGTTGCGGTGTAAGTTCTTGCACTTTGTGAATTTTAATGGCATTTTTGCATATTTTCGAATCCATTTTTTAATATTTTCCGAATGGAATATTGCGATATGTTCAGCTCACGAGCCATTTTTCGGCCACTACGACACAAATTTCGATAAAGTCGCTTCTTAACTTTTCGAACCATTTCTGCTGATGTTGCTGTTTTTTTTTCCGTCCACTTCCTTGACTTCGGGCTACGCTACCAGTATCACGGTAACGAGCGATGGTACGAGATACAAAAGTTTTATTCATTTTCACGTTTGAATTCTATCACGAATAACTTTTTTTTTGGAAAATTATCACCGAAATGCTTTTGTACGTTTGTAAACAATAAAGAGCTGTTATTGGAATAATTTTAACAGCTGTCGAACGAGTGACTTCGAAATGACAGCAGTCTGAAGATGGTTGCAGTTTTTTATCCTGTATATGGACGAATTGAACAACAAATTTGTAAAACTACAATTTCATAACTTGGTTTCAAGTCAACATTGTGAAAGTCAATTGTAGGGAAATCTGAATAATTTCATATATATTTTAGTTAAAAGAAATTGTTTATCCAAAGGGTCCTTCGCTTTGCGATTAGCCATATGTTTAATCGCAAAGTGAAGGAAGAGAATATTTGTAATTTAAATGTCGTAATATTGGTTTTAGATCCTAGGTCTCTTGGGACGAACTCCGTCTTAGCACATTTGCCCGTGCATACATTCGCCATGAACGTGCATACATTCGCCTGTTTATTAACAGCCCCGCTAGAACTTATAGAAAAGTTTTAACATTTTATATTAATTGTTCAAATAAAAAAAAACATAAATATATAGAAAACATTTCTTTTTATTTATTCTTTTAATATCCCATATAAATATTTGTCATATTTTTAAATTAATCATTTCAAATGGAAGAACTATGCCAACAACTGTATTTCAAGAGACTGCCGCCGCATTAGAGGATAGACAAACTGAGGCTGACAACAAAGACGACAAACAACAGAGACAACACAAATTCCTGACAACAAAACACGAACAACTGCAACATGTTGTACTACAACATGCCATTAGAAAAAAAGAACAGTAAGTTGTAAGCAACTAGAATGATGAAATTCTAACACATTTAATTGTGATTAATTTCATAATTTAACAAACTAAGACAACAACAATGCCAACACCAAACAATTCGAGAGAAGATGAAAAATCTTTCGTTGTCTTAGAAAGATGCATTGCATTGCAGCGACAGACAGGCAGGCAGGCAGGAAGAGATATAACAACACACAAATGCAGAGTGGTGACAGTTTGTCTTTTGTTTTAAATAAATTTGATTTTAAGTGTTTAAGACATTTGCAGATGATTGACACTGGTCCATGCTGACGTTGAGCACTAAATAAAATCTGAAAATTTTGAATTTCAATGACATGATGATAAACGAGAGAGTGTATTTTTAGCTATCGTTTCATTTGAAAATAATTTTTTGCTATTTCTATTGAAGAATTGTGTGCTCAAGAATTTTAGCTCATTTTTCATTTTTTTCAAAACGAATAGCAATATTATACGACATGACAGTGATAAGGCTTGAAATACGGCGTGGTTTGTATCTGTACTAAGCGTGGGAAAGCCATTGCGCCCTTATTTACACATTATAAAACCTAAAATTTATAAGGGAAAACAATCTACTTCTTTCATACCAACGAACAAAAAAAATCCAGTTAAGTCGGGTTTGCCGACAGATGTATACCCTCAGCCAATGTTCGGTTATTTACATATATTTTGACTTCTTTTAAGATTATTGAAATAGTTCATCCTCTATGGAGTAGGCTTCGAAAGAATATTGTCCATTTGGTATCGGGTCTAAACAAATATGATATAAATGTTGCGACGCGCCAGGTTTGAACTATATTGGTTACCTCCTTCACTTTGTATAAGATATGGGATAATTTATAGGAAATGTTAAAATGTGCGTGAGGTACCAAAAATAATTTTAATGCTTCATCTAATTCAGATAAAAATAAGAGTTATAAGTATTTAAAATGTTTACCCTTTGTGGGGGAGGTACTTGATGGGGTGGACCGATATTGTCCATTTTCGCACCTAACCCAGCACTTATGCAAATACTAGTATTTGCAAAGTTGGATTTCCCTTTCTCTTTCTGTTTATGAAAAAATAGTTTTTTGAAAATGTCGACCTTTTGTGGGTGAGGTACCAGAAGGAGTGGATCGATATATTCGAACTTCACACCAGACCTTAGGTTAATAAAAATATATTGAGTAATTTTCGCACAAATAGGGGACACATTTCCAAACCACCGCCAAATCTCAAACACAGATACAATCTGTAATCTAAATATCAAATTCCAAAATGGTATCTCCATCCCTTCAACCAATACCAAATATAGTACCATTCAAAACTTTTCGTACAATTATAGTACACATTTCCGAAACAACATCCATATGTCCATGCTACATATGAGCAGCGACCCTAATACCGAATTTTAGATTTCAAGCACTGTTCACCTTATAGCAAATTGTACCAAATATAGTCCTATATATTCGTACAGTTGTAGTAGACATTTCCAAAACCACCTCCTTATTACGAACCAACGACAAAAAATGACTCCAATACAAAATTGCAAAATTTCCAAATTTAGTACAATTTCGCATACTTATTTTAAATGGCAATATTTTAGAAGCTAAGCACCATTTTAGAACTATTCCTTTCTTACTTATCCTTTCTCTTTCTGTGCAGTAAATTTTTTGTGGAAGAGGTACCAGAATTTTGACCCTTTGTGGGGGAGGTACTTGATGGAGTGGGCCGATATTGTCAATTTTCTGATGATGCAAATATTAGGATTTGCAAAGTTGGAGGATAATGCAATTTTAGGATTATCCTTTCTCTTTCTGTTCAAGAAAAATATTTTTTTTTTGGAAAATTTCGACCTTTTGTGGGGGAGGTACCAGAAGGAGTGTACCGATATTTTCCAACTTAATAATAAAATAATAAAAATATTGAGATATGCGAAATTTGAAGACAATCGGATTCATTTTATAAGAGTTATAATTATTCAAAATTTTGACACTTTGTAAGGGAGGTACTCACCGGGTTATCGTGCGCACCAGCCATACAGACAGATGGACGAACATCGCTACATCAACTCAAAATGTCCCGGAGCGGATTTGGTCTAATGAGACCTAGGGTCTAAACTCGTTATTCCGATGAGGCACTTTTTGGCCGTATCAAGCGATGTACATCCTCTGTATCCATATGGCTAGTGGGTATAAAAACTGTGAAGAAAATCTTAAAAATATTGAACATCAGGGGGAAAATTTACATAGAGGCTATACACATATGGGGATATGTACTATGCCATTGTATAATTTATATAGATGCTATAGAAAAACGTGGACCGATACGGCCCATTTTCAGTATCATTCCAGTATTATTTTCCGCACGTTTTCTGCCATGGAGATTCGAACCATAACTTGATATGATAAATATAAGTTATTTTGTCTTATAGTCATAGGTCATAGTTTATGGCTTACTGGTAATGCAGAGGGTATGTGGTAGTCTTTACTAGTAATAATGAAAGTACATAAAGCTATCGCTTTAATTTAAGAGAAGTATTCAAATTTAAAAATTATATAAATATTTTTTTTTGTTAAGGATGTTCTCGGATGGTTTTGATGAAAAAACTTATTATAACATAATTACATGATTTTTTTTTTAATTTATTCGACCCAACTCTGGCAAATATAGCATGCATATTTATAAAAATAATAACATTTTTAAACATTCACAGGTTATGTTTAATTGATTTTTTTCTCAGTTCACCAATCCAAAGCAAATGCAAACGCGACAAAAGCCGCCTTGTACACACACACACACCAAACAAATGGCTGAATGTAAAATAGCCATGGCTGAAATCCCTGTTATTTTTGGTTATAAGCTTGCAACCATGGGTTACGGGCAAAAAATCCGACATGGCTTTGAAAATATAACTAAACGGACAACCACAACGGCCAGAAATCAACCAGAAAACACTGCCATCAGACCGACCGCCACCACTGGGGGTTATGTTAGAAGGGGTTATTAGTGTCCAAATGTCTGTTTTCAAAACTCATATCAAAAGTTTCGAAAACAACATTTTTTTTAGAATATGATATTGGGAAGAATAATAAAGATGAAATAATGGTCCACTCTTTTAAAAATCAAATCATAAAGGTATATCATGTTACATTAAAATTTAAATGTGCCTAATATGGTAATCAAAAATGTTTAAAAAGTAGCTTTGAGTACCACCCTAATGTCTTTGGCACAAAAATGATATACATAAGTGCGAATACATTTACCACATGATATTTGAATATAGCACTCTTGTCGTTACATCAGACACAAAAATACACAACTAAGTAATAGAATTTTTGTAAAATACATGGCGTATTTTTACATTCGAGAATGATGAATGTCTGTGGTGGAGAATTTTTGTGTAACTCTGTTGTTATGGTTTTGTTTTGAATTGTTTAGCCAGTGTCCGAAATAAGTCAAATGGGATAACAAAAAGCGATATGGGGGGAATGGTTAAGCATTTTTTTGCGGAGAAAAATGTAATATGACTGAAAAATCCCTGGTAATTTAAGGAGGGTATATCGTAGTCGAAAGGAAATAATATATGTTAATATATAAATGTAAAATATATGAGATGAGGAGATGATCGAAAAATATCTAGGGACTGAAATGGACCAAAATATTATTTTGCGGAATGACCAAGACAACTGCTTTTTACGGACAGTCAAATAAAAGAGTAGAAAGAGTAGAAAGAAAGAGTAGAACCTGGTGGTGGCACTTTGGTAAGTACCTACTTCCTAAGACATGGTAAATGATACAAATAAAGTGCTGTTTTGTAATTAGTTATTGATGAAAAATGTACGGACGTGGGTGATAAACTTGTTGATCTTGGGGTATTCTCTGTATCGTTGAAACTGCCAATTTAGAGACTGGCACGCCAGGATGGGGCAGTGTTATAAACATATATCATGTTGCAGCTCTCCGATTAACGACGATTTGGCAGATCTAAATACTTATCCAATGCACAAGGATTCACAAACCATAAGGATTCAAGAACCGATCGCGTTATTAGTTTACATCGACTCGCAAGGCTAGTGACGCAGAGAGGGGGTGAAATTACAAAATACGGAGATATTTGGAAACATGAAATTCCTTTTTGGAATAACTGATTTTACACGATTATTAAACAGAAAGTTCTTCTTTGAAAGTTATATAACTTGAAATTATGGCCAAAACCTATAGAATACCGTAAATTCGGTAGTACCGCTATATGGAGCCTATACCAAAAGGTAAGGTAAAATTTCTAATTTTATTATACGTGATATTATACGTGATTTTATAAGAGGTTGAAGAAATCCAAAAAAAATCTCTATAAATTTTCAAAGCCATTTGATGGAGTCCCTTTACAGATGATCAATGCTATAAAAAGGTCCGAAAATATTTTCGGGATATTTAACAACAAACCAGCGTTAGCGAAAAGTCCACCTCAAAATTTTAGATTCATTTCAACAGTTCGTTTTAGGTATTTTTAGTAATCCGAATGCACAAATTGTTTACTTTTACAAAAAGTTTCAATCAAAACTGGTACTAAATTTTCATACTTTCACTGTTTTATATATTATTCAAGTTTTTTTCCATTTTCATTACATTTACCGAGGAGGATATTATTAAAATTCTAAAAAATTGTGCATACATTTTTCATGTCCCAGGCTATTTAAACGTTTCCATATGTAAACCCTATAAACCAACAGTGATCCTTATATCAAATTTTAGAATTTCAACTCTATCCCTTCACCCAAATTTTTTATTTACATTTAGTACGTATATCCAAAACAATCTACATATCACCATCCTACACACCAACAGTGATCAAAAAATTAATAAGTACTTTTCGAACAATTATAGTACGTATTTTCAAAACCACCGCAGATCTTAACACCTGATAGCAACAGAGATCACAATATCAAATTTCGAGATTTCGGTTTTATACATTCGCCCAATGCCAAATTTAGTAACATTTAGTACTTTTAGAATATATTTTTAGTACTCATTTACAAAATCGTTCCAAACCTCAATTCTGTGACCATCAGTTACTACAGTTACATCACTCAATACCAAATTTAGTTCAAATTAGTATTTTTCGAACAAGTGTAGGACGAATTTTTAAACCACAACCCAATTTTAAACACAGATCAATTATTTCTACATCAAAATCAAAATTGTATCTCTGTCTATACCAAATATAGTACCATTTACTACTTCCCGAAAAATATTAGTACACATTTCCAAAATCACCACCAGATACCAACCATGACCGCAATATCAAATTTCAGAATTCCAGCTCTATCCTATCACCCAATACAAAATTTAGTAACATTTAGTACGCATATCCAAAACAATCTACAACTCTCCATTCTAGACACCAACAGTGATTCAAAATTAGTACCATTTAGTACTTTTCGAACAAATATAGGACGTATTTTTTAAAACCACCTCCATATCTTAACCACAAACGCCAGGAGTGACCTCAATATCAAATTTGAGAAGTACAGGGTTGCCCATATTCGACGGACCCATCTGGCAACGCCATAACTTTTGACAGAGATGTCACATCGCTTAATGACATACCGCGTTTGAAGCATCAGTCCAAGCAGATTTTTACCATGAACCAATACACGCCACGCAAGCGCTCTGAAATTTACATTCAACAGAAGAAGTCAATTGTGAAAACTCAACGTGCTTCTAAAACATTAAAAAATTTGAGAAGTGCGCCTTCTAAGAACACCATTAAGCGTTTATACGAAAAATTTTCCACTGGTAAGGCTCTTTCTAATCCGAAGAGGCCATAAAAAGTCGACCAAGGCGATCGGCCGAGAATATCGCTGCCGTACGAGCCAGTGTTGAGAGGTCCCCAAGAACATCCCAAAAACGCCGTTCTCAGCAGTTGGGCATGGCTCGGTCCACTTTACAACGGTCCACTTTTCAAAAAATGTTGCCTGCGGACAAGCCTCGTCGATTGGAATAGGCCCAAATGTCCGTCGAATATGGGCAACCCTGTACAGCCCTATCCCTTCATCCAAAATATTTCCGAAGTCAGCTTCATATATCAAAATTACTTTCCAATCTTGACTCTCATACCAGATTTCAAGTTTTTTTTAATCTTTTATACCAAATAACATTGCTATAGAGTGCATAATACCACTTCGTAAAGAAAAATATATATATATATAAATATATATATATATATATATATATCGGAGCCGAGTTCCACAAAAAGTTCACTCCATTTGGGCTGAGATTTCCCATTATTTGCACAATAAACCTGAAATCGGATTAAGGATATATATCGAAGATATATCCAAATCTCAGCCGATCTCGGTAAAATTTGGCAAAGGTATTTCCGAGCTCTATAAGGTACCTGTCACCAAATATCATTGTTGTCGAATGCATATTACGAATGTGAGGGATTTAAACACCAAATCGGATAAAACATTTATATGGGAGGATACGCGAACTAAAGTTTTTCTTAATTGGACACTCCTTTTAAGTAGCAGATTTTCACCAAAAAATGAACTGATTTTCACCAAATTTTACGAAATTGCTTCCAGACTGAATTCGTTCGGATGTACCAAAATTCAGGAATTTTTGACAGATATCTGCCATTTGGTGCACAATTAACCCGAAATCGGTTGAAGATATATATGGGAGCTATATCCAAATCTGCTGGATATCTGGCACCAAATATCATTGTTGTCGAATGGATATTACGAATGTGAGGGACTTAAACACCAAATCGGATGAAACATATATATGGGAGCTATAGCCATATATGAACCGATTTTCACCAAATCTGATGTACTCACTCCTAGACTGAATTCAGGTAATCGGTTGAAGAGCTATATGGGAGCTATATACAAATCTGGACCGATCTCGATAAAATTTGGCATACATATTTTCGTGCAAAACCTGATGCACTGTACCAAATATCATTCTTACGCATGTGAGGGACTTAAAACCCCAAATCGGATGAAACATATATATGGGAGATATCTGAACCGATGTAAATTTGATGTACTTGAATTCGATGACTGAGTTCGGTCGGTTATGCCCAAATTCAGATCATTTGGACTTTGGACCGATTTCAGGGTTGAAGATATATATATGGGAACTATATCTAAATTTGATCCGATTATCATCAATTTCAATAGGGTTGGGTCAAACAAATGTTGTTTGGAAAATTTCAGCTCAATTGGATAATAAATGCAACCAGCATTTTGTTCACAAAAAAACCAGGAACGGAAAGACAGACGGGCGGACTGACTGACTGACTGACATGCATAAATCGACTCAGAAAGTGATTCTATGAAGATTCTTAAAAGTAACTATGTCTTTTTATCTCGAAGTACGCTTTAACCCTAAAATGCGTTTTAAATATTTGAGGTTTAGGTAAGATTAAATAAAATTTTATGACAGACAATTTTCTAGAATATTTTTACTTGCTGTGATCCAATTTAAAGAGATTTTCTAGTCACATTTTATAAAAAAACCAAAGGACCAAAATGAACCTCACTTGTTATCAGCAATACTGCCGAAGACACCATATGCTTAAAATACATGGACTCTAAGGAATCTTAATCCGAAAATGTCATAAAATTTGGAAGAGAGAGAGAGAGAGAACCCCCTTCATTTAGCTTACATTGCGATGTAAACTTTCGTGGATAGATGTGTCTTTTATTTTTAGCTTTACTTTCACAATATTCTTGATTTTTAATGTAATTATTAGCTGTAGTGCAGTGTTAAAAGATACAGGAATGAAATAAGGTACTGAAAATAAATGTTACTCACTACACGGAAGGACATAACTTTCAATGATTCTATGTTAACATAGAGATCATTGAACACAGTATGAATGTCCTACCTAACAACAAAACAATCATTAAAACTATTTCAACAAAGTCCACCTGATATTATCAAAACAATTTTTTGTTTATGTACATACATTCCATTTTCTAAAAATAAAACTTAATAAAAAGCAAACATCAGCATGAACAACCAAAAATAAATTTCATCTTTTTTGGGGGGAAAATATGAATGTAACATTGTATTTTAAAAATATTATTTTTTGTTTTTTTTTAGTATCTGAATTTACATCGTCCAGTTGAAATTCGTAACATTCATCTTAGAATAGTGATGGATGATTATTCAACCATTTGACGTCGTCCATCATATGGAGTTACCTTTCATCTATCTGACAAAGGCATGTTATTCAGTTTGTTGTTGTTTCCCCATTTCGGGTTAGGCGTAGACATGTTTGACATGCAACTTAATTGAATATTTTTCTGTTTCGTTTCAGTTTTTTTTTTTTTTTTGTAAAGTTTCTTGTTTTATTAGCGGCTTGAAAAATATTACAGTCATGTTGAATGTACTAAAGTTCAAGTTAAAAAGTTTCAGATGAATTGCGGGTTTTTTAGTTTGTATTGGGGTTTGATACTTAACATGTGTGGAGTTGGGAGGTAAAATAAACATTTATAGAATTAAAAAAGCAATATGTGTGGCCATTAAATTAAATTCCATAGCCAGGTTTACCAAGTTTAGACCAAATCGGATATCCTTCGAACCTTATCGAGCACACACACAAATAGGTGGAGAGGGATAGATCGACTCGAAACATCCTTAAACGTATTTGTCCAAAAAGAGATATGGGCTAAAATTGTTAATTTGTTTAGATACATTTTGGACATGTCAAATGATATAAATCCACACAGAAGGTAAAATCACGAAAAATGGAGAATAATTGAAAAAATGAAATTCATCTTTTGGAATACATGTTTAAAGACATTTATAGACTATTATAGAACACAAAATCCTACTTCAGTACAGAAAATTCAGTCCATGGAGTGGGGTCCGAGGGAATGGGCCAATATTGTCAATTTCGTATCAGACCTAAATAAATGTGATATAGATATTGCGATGTGCCAAGTTTGGACTATATCTACTACTTCCTTCACTTTATATGAGATATATAATTTTTAGAAAAATTTAAAATGTTCGTGAGGTATCAGATATAACCGACCAAACATTGGTATTGGCAAAATTACAATAAAATCGAAAATTTCTAATCAATTTTATGCGAAATTATAAATATTATATTCATCTCAGGTTTCTGGTTGAGAGAAATATTTAGACATAGCAAATTGTAAAGAATCGCTGACTGTTTTAGCAAGTTATGATAGATAAAAGTATTGAAAATTGTGACCCATTGTGGGTGAGGTACCAGAAGGGGTTCACAGATGTAAATCATCTTCACAAAAAATCTTATGTTAGCAAAAATGCTTGTTTGAGTGAAATTTGAAATTTGCTTATTCCACTTTCTTTGAGTGTCTTGTTTTTCAAAAAATTTTGTGGGAGAAGTGCAGGATGAAATGTTTTGATCTCTACCATCTATGTTACAGATCTTGTGTTGATGGAAATATTGAGATGTGCCCAGCCTGAATAGAATCGGATGTTATTTCGCGTTTTATGAGCATCATGGATATTCAGAAATTTGACCCTTTGTGGGGGAGGTACCAGAAGGAGTGGTCCCATATATTCCATCAGCAAATCTTGTGTTAGCAGAAATAATGGGATGTGTGAAATATAAAGAGAACCGGATGCCTTTTTCAGATTTTATAATCGTTTTTGTTATTCAAAACTTTGACCCTTTGCGCGGGACGTACCAGAAGGAATGGTCCGATCTCTACCGCCTTTATAACAGATCCTATGTTGATGGAATATTGATATGTGCCAAGTCTAAATGGAATCGGATGTTTATTTCGCGTTTTATGAGCTTCAAAATTTCGACCTTTTGTGGGGGAGGTGCCAGAAGGAGTGGACCGATATTTCCCATCTCCGAACTAGATCTAAGTTTGACAATAAAATTTCGATGTACCAAGTTTGGATCAAATCGGATATTCACTTCGTTTCCCTTCCATATCGTGCGCACCAGCCAGACAGACAGATGGACGGAATAGCTAGGTCGACTCCAAATGTCCTGAAATGGATTTAGTCCAACAATACCTAGGGTCTACAACCGTTATTTCGATGAGGCACGTTTCGGCCGCATCAAATGATATATACCCTCTCTAGCCATATGGCTGAGGGTATATGTCCATATTTTCGCCATATCCGAAAAAGTAGATGGAGTTAAAAAATATATCGAGATCTATTTTTGTTATTTAGTATGAAATTACATATTTTATAATCACCAAAAAATCGTCATTTTTGTCCATTTTTGTTTTATGAATATAATTTGATCTAGTTCTCTGTTTTGTGTGTTTTTTCTTTTTGCTGTTATTTTGATTGGGGGTCTTCTGCGCATTTGTCCTATTATAACTGGGAAATTTAGACTATACAAAAAATGATTCACTTTCTTTAAAAATCAGTTGTTAAGTTACTTGCCTCAACCTCAATTTTGACTATTGGTCCAATTTGAGGGAGGAACACGATAGTTATGATTCTTAAACATCAGCTCTCCTTTTTTATAAAAATATATTTATATGGTTTTGGTCTACTTCAGATAGGAAGGCGTTGTGTGAATATAATTTCTCTTTCATAAAAATATGTAGTCTTTCTGTCTTCAGCTTTATGAAGGTTTTTCAAAGAAAAGATTATTTATTTCTGGCTCAACACAAATTTCGTTCTTTTGGCAATCTTGAAAATGTTTATATCTACTCAGAACTCTAAATTGGTTAAAAATTTTAGTCAACAGAATTCAAAATATCGAAAATCAGGATGTCGAAACGTGGACCGATATGCCCCATTTTAATAGCAAACATACTAGGGTTAATATAAATGTCTGGGAAACAATTTAAAGCGATCGAACGATCGAATTAGTCTCCGTTTTTTGGGAATCTGACCCCACTGTGTGCCGTTAAGCTTAGAGTATAAACCCTAAAATTATTTTTTCTTGAATTTGTCCGCATAGAGAGCTAGCTGACGGACGTGGATGATTGCTAGTTGTCAATGTAGAAACACACTGGGTTTTAAATATTGTCTAATGGAGTCTTTATTTCAAATTTTATGTATTTTGAAGGACTTATAATTATATTTTTAATTATGGTGAATGTCTACAAAACTCAAATTTATAAAGCATTTCCAAAATTATAATTTATACATTAAAGTACTCCTATTCAATATTTCACATGCAAATACTTATTCTCATTCCCTCAAATGATCAGATACATATATGCATGCAATTACATTTGAAACTAAATACACAGATATTTGAAATTTTATTGACTATTGTTGTATGTAGTATCTCATGTAAAGTATGGTATGGTATTACTTTGAAGTATGCCTAACATGTGTTTGTTTTATTTTTTTATTGTAGGGCGTTACCTGAAGTTGTATTTCATTTTTGTTGTTAAACGACCACATTTTCAAGAGAAAAAAAGAACAAACCATAAACAACTGTTGTATTTTTTAAATAGATGATGGGGAATCGAGGGAAGTTCTGTCTTTGAGTGTCTAAGATATTTTGGTTTGAATTAAATTAAGACAAATAATGAAAATGCATAAACTGGAATACAATTGATTATAATTTTGTATAGGGGAAAAACATCAGGAGTCCTATTATATTGGGACGATAGAAAATTATGCGGCGAACCATAAAATCAATGCGAAAAGATATTATTCAATCTAAGTAACCATATGGCTCAGGCCAGATATAGCCGACCAGTACCAGATATATTCGACCGAAGTATTTCATTTCATACCTCATAAAGATATAAAATATTGTTATGGGCAAAATTACAAGAAAATCGAAATCGAATCGAATTTATATCCAATTTTATGCGAAATCATAAATTCCATATTCATCTCAGGTTTCTCGTTGAGAGAAATATTTAGATATAGCAAGTTGTAAAGAATCGCTGACTTGTTTGTTTGTGAGTGAGGTACCAGAAGGTGTTCGCAGATTATTAAAATAGATCTTGTGTTTGCAAAAATGTTTGTATGTGTGCAATTTGAAGAGAGTTAGATGCTTATCTTTACAACCTTTATAACAAATCTTGTTGATGGAAATACTGAGATGTATCAAGTCTAAATGAACTCGGATGTTAATTTCGAGTTTTATGAGCTTCATGGACATTAAAAAAAATTACCCTTTGTGGGGGAGATACCAGAAGGAGTTGACCAATATATATGGGATATTGTTTTAGTAGAAATAATGGGATGAGCGCACCAGACCTTGGGGAATTAAAATATTCTGATGTGTATAATCTAAAGACAAATGGGGCCTTGCATCACATTTTATAAGATGTTTATATCTACTCTTTAAAATTGTTCAAAATGTTGACCCTTTGTCGGAGAGGTACTTGATGGAGTGGACTGATATTGCACTTTTTCGCACCTGACCTAGCACTAATGCAAATAGTACGATATGCAAGGTTGGAGCAAAATCGGATTATCCTTTCTATTTCTATGCAGAAAAATATTCAAAAATCGGATTATCCTTTCTATTTCTATGCAGAAAAATATTCTTTTCAAAATTTCGACCTTTTGTGGGGAATGTACCAGAAGGGGTGGACCGATATTGCCCATCTCCGAACTCGATCTAAGTTCGACAATAATATTACGATTTACCAAGTTTGGACCAAATGGAATATTCCGTTCGAGCCAGCCAGCCAGGCGGACGGATATCGCTAGATCTACTCCAAATGTCCTGAATATTTGGTCCAAAGACACCTAGCGTAAAATCCGTTATTTCGAAGAGGCACGTTTTGGCCTCTCTACCCATATGACTGAGGGTGTAATAATGGCATCAATTACTGTTAATAAAATGCAACATTATTTTTCCAAAATTCCAAAATTTTCTCATAATTTCACTACACAATAGTCAGTCTGGGTTGTGGAAAATGTCAAGTGGACTTTATAGCACTCGTTTTTAGATAAAAACCTCAAAGGATTTCTGGGTTCATTAGCCAGTTGTTGTTAAGGCTATTTTATAATTTTGACCCGTGTAATAGTATCCCTATATTTTGCAATATATTTCGTAATATTAAGAACAGAACTTGGAAATTTGGTAGAGATCGAATCATTGATACAGAAAATATCGGTGCCCTCTTTGGAATAGTTGTCTTGTAAGGATAACTTCGATTTCAATTATTTTTTAAGGCAGAGACAGACATGACAGACGCTCATGACTAAATCGATATCGAATTTGATGCTGATCATGATTATCTTCGAAGAAAACTTCGAGATTTTGCGAACGAAATGACAACTTTCATATACTCTCCATTTTGTGGAGGAGAATTTGAAAATGTTAATATATATTTCCAACGTTAGAATATTCATTTTTAAATTACAGGTTGGGAAGACACGGTATTTGGCTCCAAAACATTCCTTTTGGCGATCATCGGTCTTTTAATTGTAAAAGTTTTCTTTTTCCGCTCATATCTTCCAAACCGCACCGAAATTTTGGTTTGCTCTGGAAGGCAATGTTGTTGCTCTTGCCATAAACATTGCCAACACATTAGTTACATCAGAATTCATCTTCATCAGGGGTAAAATCGTGATTTAAGCGACAGTATTCACCGGAATTGTTTAGAATTTGGTATTTGAAGTTCGTAATGGATACTACACCCTATGACAGAAAACTGTGTGTGCAGGTCCACGTCTACGTATAGCCCCAATATAACGGTACCTACTTATATTCGGTATTTTGATGATTTTAGCTACATTAATCAAGTTTCGCATTTGAATATTGTAATGGTTTACGACAAAAGTTGCCTATGCGGGTCCACGTCGTCGTATAGACCCTTAAATAACGGCTACATTCGGTATTTTTAAGATTTTAAAAGAATTTTTAACGGATTTTATCATTTTGAAAATTTTCAAAATCGTTCCAAATGGTGGAGGGCAATCAAAGATCGGCCCGGCCGAATTTACAGATTTTTTACTTGTTTTTTACATTTTTTTCTACGATTTTTATTCACTTTTTTAAAAACCGTCAGGAACTGGAAGAAATATCCAGCTATGAAATGTACATTAACATTAAAAAATAATCTTACAATTTTATTTTTATCAGTATATAATTCATAGTGTCGGAAATGACTTAGACATATGCTATGACGGTGGCTATAAAAATTGGCAGAATGTTAAGATATGCCAAGATTTTTTTGACGTACCAGAGATATTTTTTCCTTTTAACTAACCACTGTCTGGGAATTCATTGACTTCGCCAATTAGTTAAACGCGCGCTGCATTAAATGAATAAATCTGAAACGCTAGTCGAAGAACAAAGCAAAAAAAAAAAAGAGTCACAACAACAATAGCAACAATTGCCATGTAAAACATATGTTTTTCATTTTGTTTAATTGTTGGATTTTTGTGTTGTAGCTTTTCAAGACACTTTATCCAAATGAAAAAAGCAAACAACTGTTAAAAAAAAAAACAACAACACAAGACCGCCCCAATTGGGTGTCGAGTGCTGCCGCTGCTGTTGGTTTTAATTTGTTTAAATGGCGGATTTTGTAAATTTGTTGGCCTTTTTGTGGTTTCTATTTTTTACAACTTCTGGCTTTTTTCGCTGTTTTGCCATGTGGCTGTGACTGTGACGGCGGAACAAAAATTGTGGGAGACAAAATGTTAAACAAAATGTTAACATGAGAGAAAATCTATGTACCCTGGCTGGCTGGCTGGCTGCAGGTATGTCTGTCCGTGTGTACGACGAACAGCGAGTACAAGCATGTAATGCATGACTAGGAGTATGTACGTCGTAGGAGACACAATAAATACAACAACACCCGCTGAACACAATAAAAACGACAACGACACGTGTCTTTGTGCCAGCTTCAAATGCCGCTGCTGCTGCTGTCGTTACCCCCAGAAGTTGCGTTACACCATGTGAATACGCCTCCTACCTAGCGTCGTCATTCAAGTGGCTCCCGAATGTAATCCAACATTTTCTATTTTCTTTTTTTAATGGCTTAACAATGACAGTGACGTCTGCGCAGTCAATGGGAAAATATCATGTTTTGTGATACACCCCCGTCGCCTTAAATTAAAAAATAACATTCGGTAGATTTTGTTTATCAACCGTTTTGTGTTAGTCCGACCAACGACCATCATCAACAAGTGAGCCAGCCCTGCAAGTCATGCGACCATGTCATGTATGATATGTAAGGATCACATACACACACACACAGGCACACACAAAACATAGAAATCGCATGTTTGCATTTAGAATGCAACAAATATAAACATGTGTTCTAACAGTTAGTTAGTCATTGAACTGCTGCTGCTGCAAAACTCTAGCATTCGAAGTAAATTACTATTGTTGTGATTTTTACTAACAACAGAATTAATTTTAACAATTAAAAAAAAATGATTGTTTTGGGGCATGAAAAACATTTTCCGAAATTACAGTTTCTGACATTTAGGACAAAAAAGGAAGGATGTATCAATCTGCCTTGCGTTATGATTACCTAAAATGTTGCCCTTTTATGGGAGAGGTACCGAAGGATCTGGACCATATCGACTAATTCGACTTCATATGAGATTATTGTGTAATAAGAGTAATAACGATAAAGCAACCGAAATAGAGGGGGTAAGTACGCTCCTCTTCCATTTTCGGATTAAGATTATACATCCTTGCATTTTAAGTATATAGTGTCTTCGACAACATTACATTTTAGCTTCATGTGTGTATATGCAAATTTTCTCAAACAAATTTTCATTTTAGAAGGATGACCTCAAAGACAAAATTTTTTTTCATTAAATGTCACTATAAGTCTCTTAAGTTTTATTATATATCGTACCAATCTGTAACAATTTTGAAAAAAAAAAAAAAAAAAACGAAGGTATTTCCTATTTTTTGATCTTTAACATAAAATTTCGTTTCAGGCAGAAACTGTTAAATTAAAGAAATATAAGAAATAATTGCATTCGAAATGTATGTGTTACAAGTGAAAAACATGCGTGTATATTTCTGAATGCTATTTTAAAACGTTTCCAATTTGAGTCAAAATCTCCCTTAATAATCCATATTTTCCGAATTTGAAACATAATGCAAGAATCTTATGAGCTTTTAATACTTTTCAAAGTCCCATGGTCCTGACGACATTACCTCCGCTATATAGCGGCTAACGAGCTGAAACCAGTCTTAAAAATTCACAACATCCCCATGAAGCTACTCTGGCAAAATTGTTACGCTGGCCCATAGATTGGGAGTCGACTCCTGGGACGAACGCAGAAATTTGGTACCGGTCTCCTCCGAAAAAATTACTTTTCTGATATTTTTGTAAATTTTTCACATGATAAAGTTTTTCTTTTTTTTTTTTTTGCTAGATTGGCCCCTCCAAAATTGTTTTGAAATAAATTTCAAGCATCATCTTCTGATAATAAATTTCTACCAAAAAAAAGAAAAAATATTGGAAAATTGGCTGGAAAAATAAGTCACCAATGTTATAAACAATTTTAAATATTTAACGTTAATCAATTTCTTTTTATACCCTACAACACTATGTGTTGGGGGTATTATAAGTTTGATTGGGCCAAACATTATTTAACATCTCGAAATATTGGTTTCCCACATAGGAAAGTATACATCGATCTTCCTAGCTCGCCGAGCTGAGTCGATCTAGCTATGTATGTCCGTCCGTCCGTCCGTCTTTCCGCCTGTCCGTCTGTCCGCCTGTCCGTCTGTCCATGTTAATTTGTAATCACTCTACAGCTCGCAATTATCGCCCGATCTTCACGAAATTTAGATTGTAGGTGGGGCTTGGACCAGAATAGAACCCTATTGCTTTTGGAGATGATCGCCAAATGTTTAGGGGTTGAAATGGACCAAATACTGAAAAAATGTCGGATTTTTCAGTAGCTATACAAGTCGCAATTATAGACCAATCGACGCGAAATGTAGATAGAGTTTAGGGCGGTGAAGAAGCCTACTAATTTTGGTCATCGGTTAATATTTAGCGGGTAAAATATCAAAATTTTTGAAAAAAAATCAAAATTTTTCATTAAACCGTGAATATTTTAAATCCCGGCGAAATCACAAAGCCATCACAAGGTTACATCTGACCTTTACATTGATGTTATTATCCAAAAAATCGGATATATAGCAAAATATGTGCGATATATATGTCTTTCAAAGGAGATATGCTTGAAAGATCTCTTATATGTCGAGAACGGCTGAACTGATTTCGACAGTTCTCATTACTTCAGAATGGCCTCTTGGCAGGAAAGAAAAAAACGTCTAAGTCGCAATTATAGACCAATCGACGCGAAATGTAGATAGAGTTTAGGGCGGTGAAGAAGCCTACTAATTTTGGTCATCGGTTAATATTTAGCGGGTAAAATATCAAAATTTTTGAAAAAAATCAAAATTTTTCATTAAACCGTGAATATTTTAAATCCCGGCGAAATCACAAAGCCATCACAAGGTTACATCTGACCTTTACATTGATGTTGTTATCCAACAAATCGGATATATAGCAAAATATGTGCGATATATATGTCTTTCAAAGGAGATATGCTTAAAAGATCTCTTATATGTCGAGAACGGCTGAACTGATTTCGACAGTTCTCATTAATTCAGAATGGCCTCTTGGCAGGAAAGAAAAAAACGTCTAAAAAAATCGCATAAAAATATCTCTCTATAGATGAAAATATTGATTTTGTAAAATTTTCTCATATTTTTTTCAATTTTGTCATATTTTTGGCATATTTTCATTTTGAATTAAACATTTGGTAACATTTCTACAGCTAACAAAACTAAGTAGTTAGGATATCATATACAGATCGCATTTATGGCCCGATCCTTTCGAAATTTTGCATGGGGATAAGATGAGGGTCAGAATAGAAGTCTACTCTTTTTGGAGATGATCGCCATATATTTAGGGGTTGAAATGGACCAAAAAACTGCAAAATTGTCGGCAGGTCGTAATTATCGCCCGATCCTCACGCACATTTGAATGGGGGTTACCGCACATTGCAAAAGCCAAGCAGTTTTGGATGGCCATCCAAAAATATTCAATGTATGAAGGAGTTTGCCAACTTTTGTAGACAAAATACGAAAATGTCCATTCCAGTGACTTTTTGGAGAATTCACAAATACAGGAAAGACGCACTTCCGACTATTTCGTTAACGCTGATTTCGTTGAAGAATATAGTCAAATGTCTGTATCTCATATAGATGCGTTTCAGTCAAAAACCAATAATAAATGTTAATCTTTTGCCACTTCTGAGGCAAAAGGTCTTTGGGAAATATTGGTTCCAGATCTAGGAAGACCATTTAAGTGCAACATCTACCAATAAATTGGAAATGAGCAAATTAGTTTATGTTGTTATTATTCGAAAATTAGAGAACGAAACCTGATGGTTTTCTTTTATTATTTGTCACAATATCTTGTGGAATTCTGTCGAGCATTTCGCCTATATAAACTATATGGTTTATTATAGTGTTGTAGGGTATTCAACGGTCGGCCCCGTTCGACTGTAGCCTTTGCTTACTTGTTTTGTTTAAATTTGTCTGTACACTTTTGCAATGGATTTGAAAATAACAAAAATATAACATCCAGACAATATACAGGGTATTAAAAATTTATAAATATGAACTAAATTTCAGCAATATGCAAACATATAATTCTTCCTGAATTAGTCATTCTATTATTTTTACTAGATAACCTAGGAAAAAAATCGAAGAAATTCCAAACCTCACCCCCAAACACAATGAATGGATGACATTTTTCCAACAACCAATGGAAAAATGTTGGAAGACGTTTTTTATTTAATTTCAAAATTTATTATGGCATTCAAAATTAATGTTCAACTTTTCGTTTCTTTCATCACCGAAATTACCGGAGATTGTGTTTTGCTGTTTGTTGAACATCATTTCGTCGGTTGTTAAACATTCGCCAAGACATTGTTGTCTAACGTTCTTAATTTGTCATAAATTCAAATATTTCTCTCCCATTGTTGGGTGTGTGCCTGCGTGTTTTTGAAGTTTTTGTTTAGTTGTAGTTTTTTTTTATAAATAATTTGAAATGTTATTGTTTATAATGAGCTCGAGGGGATTTATGCGTGTTTGGTTTTTTTTTTTTTTTTGTGGCCACTATAATACAAAATAAAACATTCTTTTGAGAGCGGTAAAAAACCAACACTTTCAAGGTGGATGTTTCACGATTTAATCAGCTGTAGAAATAAACGAGAATCACCAATCAGATAAATTCGGAAGTTGTTGTTTTATATTTTTAGTTTGCCCCATATTTTCACAGAAAGATCATAAATCTATAAAAATTCTATGACAAAATATAAATCATAAAAATGTTTGTTTATTTTTTAAACTTTTGACAAAAATAAAGTGTTGATATTTAAGAGTAAAAAAAAAAACAAAACAATAAAACAACATGAAATTTAACGTTGACTGCGAAATACAAAATAAGCTTATTGATATAATTTATATAGTAATACAATTGAAAAAATGTGGTGCTATGGAGGAGCCCCTTTTCCCCGTTAAATTTCAGTAAATTAAAAATTGAATTTGATTAAAATATAATTTTTGATCCATGTTTTTGTATATCCCTTTTAAACTGAGTTTTCCATGAATATATATAGAGTTTTGAATGTCTATCCAACCATATCCGTCGCCCGTCTATTGAAATCACTTTAGAGTTTAAAATAAGTCAACTTTTTTGTGTTGCACCCATATATCGTGGGATAAGGTAAAAAATATATGTCCCATAATGCGGTTTATTTTCGCAATCGTTTTGTAAATAATCCCCATTATAATGGGGTTTATGCCCGCTACTTCTGGGATTATGACATAATCCCCATTATATTAAGGAATGTACGACCGTGGGCATTATGACAGAGCACCACCCATAATAATTGTGACCTATAGAGTGGTTAAAAATTAATATGAGCAAAAAACAAGTTCAAAAGTATGCCTTAAGGTGTATGCCTTAAGCTAATGTTTGATTAATTAAATATATTTTGACTTCTGTTATGATTATCTAAATTGTTGACCCTTTATGGAGACGGTTTCGAAGGAATGGGCCAATATTGTCCATTTTATATGGGACATAACTAAATTAGATATAAATATTGCGACATGCCAGGTTTGGTAACTTCCTTCACTTTAAATAAGATACGTGATAGTTTTTAGAAAATGTTAAAATGTACGTGATGTACCAGATATAGTCGACCGACCGACATATAAAAATATTGGTATGTGCAAAATTACAAGAAAATAGGACATTTATATCCAATTTAATGAGAAATTATTCCTATAAATTCCATATTCATATCAGGTTTCTGGTTGAGAGAAATATTTAAATATAGAAAGTTGCAAAGAATAGCGGACTTGTTTCGCAAGTTATGACAGATGTAAATATTGAAAATTGTGACCCTTTGTGGATGAGATAGAAGATGTTGGCAGATATACAGGGTGAGAAAAAAACTGCAAAGCCAAACGCCATAATTTTTACATTTTTTTTTTAATTTTATTGAATGAAAGCAAAAAATGTCGGAAATAGCATCAAATTTTAGAATAAGTTTAGATTTGTTCGAATTGGTCACCTTTGGTACGAATTATGGCCAAACGGCCAATGAAACCGTCACACGCTGCCCGAATGCTGCTCTGTGGTATTTTGGTCCATTCCCGGCAAAGCGCTTGCTTGAGGTGATCGACACATTGGTATTTTTTAGTGCCAACCTTGCTTTGCAAAATACTCCAGACACAATAGTGCAACGGATTGGTATCCAGAGATTTTGGTGGCCTTTGTACGCTGGAAATGAAGCGAGGAACTTCATTTTGTAACCATTCTTGGGTGGCGCGTGCTGAGTGCGATGGTGCTGAGTCCTGTTGGAATGTCCAAAGTCTGCGGCCAAAATGTTTGCGTGCCCAAGACTTTAATACACCCTCCAGAATATTTTCCCGATAATATTCGGCATTTATTCTGATGCCACAGTCGATTAATACGAGCGGAGAGCGACGTTCTTGACATTTTCAACATGACCTCTTTGGCAAGTAAATACGATCATTTTGTGTGTTTACAAACTGTTGGACAACGATTGTTTTCTCATCGGAGAAAACCAAATTCGGCAGTTCACCACTTTCGGCCAAGCGAAGCAACTCTATAGCTCTTGAGAGTCTATGTTCTTTCTGTTGCGGTGTAAGTTCTTGTACCTTTTGGAATTTCAATGGCTTTACCCCGAGCTCATTTTTCAATATTTGCCGAATGAAATATTGCGATATGTCCAGCTCACGAGCCATTTTTCGGTCACTGCGACGCGGGTCGCTTCTTTACTTTTCGAACCATTTCTGCTGATGTTGCTGTTTCCTTCCGTCCACTTTCTTGACGTCGGGCTACGCTACCAGTATCACGTTAACGAGTGATGGTGCGAGACAGAAGATTTATTCACATTTAAATGCTGGAGCTCTCTAACGATAGCCACTTGTGGTTTTCCAGCCAAATATGAAGAAATCACACTATCACGCTTGAATTCCATCACGAATAACTTTTTTCTGGAAAATTCTCATCAAAACGCTTTTGTACGCTTGTAAACAATATAATGAGATGTCAATAGAATAATTTTAACAGCTGACGGCCGAGTGGCTTAAAATGACAGCAGTCTGAAGTTGGTTGCAGTTTTTTCATCTCACCCTGTATATAGGTCTACGATATCGTATATCGCCATGTAACGATACCTCACAATATTCTACCCAAATTTTGCTATGGAATTGTCTGAAAATCCACACAAGCAGTTCCTTTCGAGTCATCTCAAGAAGAGAATTGTCGATATGGGTCCACGATATCGTATAGCCGCCATACAATTGTAACCCTCGATATTCGCTGTTTAAATTATTTAAACGAAAATTTTTACGGAATTCTTTCAAATTTCGTATTTAAAGTTCGGCTAGTACTCATGCCTATGAAAAAAAATGCGTACACAGGTAACCCATCTTCTTATAGCCCCCATATAAGGAAACCTCCTGATATTCGGTACTTTGATGATTTTAAGAACATTATTCACCGGAATTGTTTCACTACAATCTATGACGTAAAATTGTCTTGGTAGGTCCAAGTCTTCGTATAGTCCACATATAAAGGTGCCTCTACTTCTTCGATATTCTGACGATATAAACTACATTATTTACCGGAATTTTTTCCAGTTTGATGATATTAGAGACATTTTTACCGAAATTGTTTAAAATTTCGTATTTAAAGTTGGCAAAGGGTACTACAGTCTATGACAAAAAAATTGTATATGCAGGACCATGCCTCCGTATATAACGGTTTTCCTTTGAACGGTATTTTTCGACGGGACTTTTTGGAAATTTTTCAAGTTCCTTCAAATTGGTGGAGGGTATTATTACAATTTTGCATATAATTGTCTCCCATACCCGTATTCATATTAAAAATCAAATATTGAGAATTGTTTTTTTTTCCACGAAACATGTATATCAATCTGTTGAACATTTGCCTGACAAATAACAAATTTTAATAATAATCCCAAGTTCTATGCGCTGCAGTGTGTCTGCGTGAATTTGAAGGCCCACCAGCATCAGCCAGCTTCGTCATCGCCAGTAATGTGACAGGAATTTATGATCTCAACTTTGGGGAATTAACAACGATCATCATCCGAAAATGGCATGACACACTTGTGGTGCAGTAACAACGTTGCATTCCACCACACTGGCGAGTGCACTCCATTCCGCTTGGCATAATCGAGTGTGATTTATTCACATTTCCGTTTCGATGCAATTTCAAATGAAACGTTGAATTTGCAAGCGCCAAATAAGTGGGTGCCGGGCATAATCCATGCCATTCGATGACACCTACCACACCACTGGCTTGGGATGCGTTTTTGTCGAAATAACCAAGTTTTAAAAATAAAGAAAATCCGAAAAAGAAGTGCTGGCGTACAAATTAATTACCCGAACGTCACACATGCTCACCGAATTAAGAATTTCTGTTGGAATACAAAATATTTCCGGGAACAAAACTGCAGCGATCAAGTAATATAAGATCCAATTAGTTTATATGATTAACTAATTTCCCACATAAAGTATGAGCGGATTGCAGCATCCAGAGCAGAAGTAGAAGTAGGCAATTTATGCTGTTGTGGCAAAGAATTCCTTAAAGACCAATAAATCATGGCGATCAACTGACACCATCAGCCCAGTGAGAAAACTGATTGGGAGGAGCCGCATCCAAAACATTCTACGTTTCAGTTCCCAAAATGTGGAGGGCATGCAATCTGCCTCTTCGACCAGAATATGGGAGGCATAAAAAATGAATTATGCGCCTCTTAAGGCAAGTTAGGGCTAATATTTTTCCTCTTTTCCAAAGCAGGGTCGTTCGGTCGCTGGATATGCTCCCATTCCATTGCTCCACAATTTAATTGAGAGACAAACGTTTTTACGCTGTGTAACTTGAAAACAAAAAAACGAACTGAGGCACACACTTGATTTACTCATCGAAAATGGAAAGATGAAGATGAAGAAATTATCATTTCATTTGTGTGTATTAACAATTTGAGGAAAATTTAAGGGGCGAGGTTAGGTTATTATGACACTTTATGACCGCGTAAAAAGATTTATGGTTATTTAAGATATTTAAAAGAAAATCTTTCCCTTTCAAAATAAAAAAAAAAAAAACAAACATACGGAGAATTTTTTATGTCTTGGCATTGTGAGTTTGTGTGTTCCTCGTTCTTGATGGCATGCCCAACATACCAAGGTGTGTTACATTTGGGGGTTCTGGTATTGGGGGAGGACGACACACATCAATTTTCAATAGTCATCAAGAATTTATTACGACAAGCAAAACTATTGATTTTTTAGAGGGCAGTAGGGGAAGAAGAGTGTTTTTTATGGATTTTTTAATTGTTATAAAAACTTGATTTATTTAATGCCTAGATGTATAGTGGGGTAGGAGGTCTGGCAGGCAATAAACGTCGTTTTAAGGTAAATGCCTTAAATTTCATTTAATTAAATTGTTTTTTAATTAAAAAAGAAAAAAACGAAAGGAGGTAGCTTGCAGTGGTCGTGGAATGAACATTTCATGTTTGTAGAACAATGTTTCGGTTTCTGCCGGATCGTCATGTAGAAATATACTTTTTGACCAGTGGATCTACAGCAAAATTAGACTGGAAAAATGTTTTTTGGCCCCAAACATTTTTCCATCATAAGCATAAAGTGCAAGTCTCTACACCCTCTCTCTATAATCCTTAGAATTGGGTCATATATAAATGTGACCAAGGCGGTTAATAAATAGACGTTAAAGACTGTCGAGCAGACACAAATATATAGGTGGAAATCAAGCTCATTGAAACTATTACACTGTGATACAAATATTAATTAAAAAAGAAAGAAAAAAATATATAATAATAATAATATTAATAATAATAACAATAATAATAATAATAATAATATAATGAATAATAATAATAATAATAATATAATTAATAATAATAATAATAATAATAATAATAATAATAATAATAATAATAATAATAATAAGAATAATTATAATTTTAATAATAATAATAATAATAATAATAATAATAATAATAATAATAATATAATGAATAATAATAATAATAATAATAATAATAATAATAATAATAATAATAATAATAATATAATTAATAATAATAATATAATTAATAATAATAATAATAATAATAATAATAATAATAATAATAATAATAATAATAATAATAATAATAATAATAATAATAATAATAATAATAATAATAATAATAAGAAGAAGAATAATTACAATTATAATAATAATAATATATAATAATAATAATAATAATAATAATAATAATAATAATAATAATAATAATAATAATAATAATAATAATAATAATAATATAATAATAATAATAATAATAATAATAATAATAATAATAATAATAATAATAATAATAATAATAATAATATAATAATAATAATAATAATAATAATAATAATAATAATAATAATAATAATAATAATAATAATAATAATAATAATAATAATAATAATAATAATAATAATAATAATAATAATAATAATAATAATAATAGTAATAATAATAATAATAATAATAATAATAATAATAATAATAATAATAAAAACCATAATAATAAGTTTATATTGTGAATTTATGTGAGGTCAATAATTAGTTTCGCCAAATTGTAAAATTCTGTAGAATATGAAAAAATCTACTTTATTTGGGCTGATATTACATGTATGTTAAGCAATAGCCTTAAAGTAGGATAAAGATATATATCGAAGCTATATATACCCGTGAACCAATCTCGATGAAATTTAGGAGAGGTATTTTTGAGCAGCATCTGATGCCCGGTATCAAATAATATGGTTGTGGAGTGCATATTACGCATGTGAGGGACTTTAACGCCAAATCGGATAACACATATATGTGGGAGCTATAGCTATATCCGAATGGAGTTTCACCAAATTCGTAGAACTTGTTTCTTTACAGAAAGAAAATAGACTCAAAAGAGCTAAAGAGTCGCTTCGCTTGGCCGAAAGTTGTGAACTGTCGAATACGATTTTCTCCGATGAGATAACATTCGTTGTCCAAGAGTTTGTAGACAAACAAAATGATCGTGTTTACTTGCCAAAGAGGTCAGCTGAAAATGTACACCTTCGGTTGGCCACAAGAACTTAAGCGTAGGCCATGAAGATGGTGTGGGCCGCCATAACAGCCTATGGTCGCTCTTCGCTCGTATTAATCGATCGTGACATCAGAATAAATATCCAATATTATCGCGAAAATATTCTGGAGGGTGTATTAAAGCCTTGGGCACGCAAACATTTTGGCTGCAGACCTTGGACATTTCCAACAGGACTCAGCACCATCGCACTCAGTCTGCGCCACCCAAGAACGGTTACAAAATGAGGTTCCTCGCTTCATTTCCAGCGTACAATGGCCACCAAAATCTCTGGATACCAAATCCATTGGACTATTGTGTCCGGAGTATTTTGGAAAGCAAGGTTGGCACTAAAAAATACCAAAGTGTCGATAACTTTAAGCAAGCGCTTCGCCCGGAATGGGCAAAAATACCACAGAGCAACATTCGGGCAGCGTCTGACGGTTTCACTGGTCGTTTGAAGGCCATAATTCGTGCCAAAGGTGACCAATTCGAACAAATCTAAACTCAATCTAAAATTTGATGCTATTTCCGACATTTTCTGCTTTCATTCAATAAAATTTAAAACCAGTTTTTTTATCTCACCCTGTAGGTGTCGAAGTGATAAAATATAACAATCGTAAAATGAAACAATTTGACAGAAGTAAAGAGGTTATTAGAATCAAATTCTCATAATCATAAAAATCTTGGATTGATCCTATTTAATTATGGACACTTATTTTCCAAAAATAAAAAAACGTATACCTTGTTAAATAAATCTCGATCGTATTTTACATAAAGACAGTTTACATACCTGTAGTTTCACCAATTCGGGATGATCATTGGCCAACTTTGCCAATTCCTGGTAGTTCGCCTTAGCCATGGCAACGATCCATTCCTTGGCCTTTGGATGGGCCAACGTTACTTCCGGTAACTCCTTCTCTTCTACAAACTGCAAAAAAAAAAAACAACATTTAATTTAAATAAAATGCTGAATAAATAAATTTCGAAAAAGCATAAAAGCCCCTACAAAAGTCATTACTTTGATACCGTAGCAGATTCCCTGGCGTATACAATGAACTACATTATCCTGCTCTGAGACATTATGGGCAAACTTCAAAATAGGCCTTCCCTTTTGTGGCTGTTACTTCTTTTTATGGTTTTAATTGTAATAATTTTAATTTATTAGTCCGGTAAAAATACGAAATAGCTTTAACATTAACATCTAAATGCATGAACATCCTTTCACACATAATTAACTACATATGTGAGTGCGTGTGTAAATTATCGCTAATGAGGCTGGAATGTTACAACCCTTATGAAAAAACAACAACAACAACGTAAGGAATTAAACGGATTTTCCTTGTTTTACCCTCTAACGCTACATGGAAATTTAGAAGAAATCTTGGCGAAAACTCTTTAGCCATAAAACATGTAAATCTTATTAACAAAAAAAACAAAAAAAAAAAAAACAATTTCACAGACATTATTTTATGCACATTGGATTAGTTGTTCAAAACTTTGATATTGAATCAAAAATTGTGACAAGTACTTAGTATGAAGAATACCCAATAAAAAATTGGGAGCTTAATAGCTTATTAAAAAAAAAATAAACAAAAAACTTTCTGCATTTCCAGTAGGTTGGAAATAATGGGTTATTACTAAAACTAATTAAGAATGAACCTAGGTCCACGTTCTGGACCTATAAAAATCTAGCTATTGACCCATATATAGGTCAAACCCATTGGTCACTCTCTTGAGGATTAAAAGTTTCGACTAAAAATATCCTCGCATGTTTGTCAGTAATATTGCAGAATGCACTACAGGTTGAGATAAAAAACTGCAACAAAGTCAAACGCCATAATTTTTACATTTTTTTTAAATTTTATTGAATGAA
Source organism: Musca domestica (assembly GCF_030504385.1). NCBI lineage: Eukaryota > Metazoa > Arthropoda > Insecta > Diptera > Muscidae > Musca > Musca domestica. The sequence continues at coordinate 9,461,434 of NW_026712296.1, read as the reverse complement.
ACCAATAAATGTCGGAAATAGCATCAAATTTTATAAGTTTAGATTTGTTGGAATTTGTCACCGTTGGCACGAATTAAGGCCTTCAAACGGCCATTGAAACTGTCACACGCTGCCCGAATGTTGCTCGGTCCTCCCCATCAAGTACCTCCACCACAAAGTGTCTAAATTTTGAATAATTATATACTTCTGGTACCTCCCTTAAACGCTCAAAATTGTGAATATCCAAGAAGCTCTTAAAACATGGGGATTTAACATCCGATTCCATTCAGACTTGCCACATTTCAATATTTCCATCAACACAAGATCTGTTGCAAAGATGGTAGAGATCGTACCAATTTTTCTGTTGCCTTCCCCACAAAGGGTCAACGTTTTGAACAACCAAAACGACTATAAAATAAGAAAAGCCGGTTACCTTCCCACAAGGACTCAAAATTTTGAATATCCATGAAGCTCATAAAACGCGAAATTAATATCCAATTCCATTCAGACTTACAACATCTCTATATTTCCAACAACACAAGATCTGTTAGAGAGATCGGACCATTTCTTCTGGTACCTCCCTCACAAGATTTTGAAAAATAAAACGTTCAAAGAAAGCGAAAGAAGCATGCAACTCTTTTCAAATTTTACACATATAAACATTTTTGCTAACACAAGATCTGTTGTGAAGATGATATATATCTGCGAACCCCTTCAGGTTCCTCACCCACAGTTTTCAATATTTTTATCTGTCATAACTTTCTTTTTTTATCTGTATTAGATGAAGTATGAAATACATAGGTTTACTATAACTGGTACCTCACGCACATTTTAAGATTTTCTAAAAATTAGCACATATCTCATATACAGGGTGAGATAAAAAAACTGCAACAAAGTCAAACGCCATAATTTTGGCACGAATTATGGCCTTCCAAAGGCCACGCTTGTATTCCATTACGAACCACTTTTTTCTGGAAAATTATCACCAAAATGCTTTTGTACGCTTGTAAACAATATAATGAGCTGTCAATGGATTAGTGGCTTAAAAATGACAGCAGTCTGAAGTTGGTTGCAGTTTTTTCATACCACCCTGTAAAGTAAACCTGGCACTCGAAATATTTATATCATATTTATGTAGGTCCCATATTAAATTTACAATATTAGCTACTTCCTTTGAATAATGACAACAGAAATCAAAATGTATTTAAATAATCGGACATTGACTGAGGGTATACATCTATCGGCAAACCGACTTATACTTGTTAATATTTGCGGATTTTTAATGCAATATTCAGCCAATCAAGTTTGAAAATATGGCTGAAATCTAAAAATTCCATAAAAGGCAAATATTAAAAAATATGGGTTGGAAACTCAAGCATCCGATAAATACTACGCAAAGCATTTCCTTTTTAAAACTGAAATACAAATTTAAAAGTTCGACATTTTATTCACACATACAACCACAGTGACATTTGACATTTGAACAGCCAACCGCTTCCTTCCTTCCTTCCGTCCTTCCAACCATTCTAATGATAATATATTTCCACAAAAACAGCAACAACAAGCGAAAACGCCAAAGTAGGCATATGTGTATTCGAGGCTTCTTCCGCTTTTCCACGAAATCTTCATTTGTTTTCTTCTTCTGTTTTTTTTTTTAATTTCATGTTGCTGTAAGCTTATTTTGTTATTTGCTTGTTGTTTTTTTTTCATACGCCTCCCCGAAAACATGTGTGCTGAGTGTGTTATTTATTACGAAGATAACATTCTTCTTATTAGCGTTTTTCGTTAGTATTTTGGCAACTAATTATCTCCGTTTTTTATGGAGTTGTGAAAATATGTTTCTCCGGTTCTTTGGAACGGAACAAAAGATACAAGTACTTGGAGAGCCCTTTATGAATTCTTTGGAAAGTGGCAAAATGGGGTAGACCCCTCCCTCCCCAACACTCCCAATTGACGCGTGCTTGTGTGTGTGCGGTTGTTAGATACACGTGCTCATTATGGCCTTATGTGCTGCAGGAAAGTACAGCGTTTACGGCTGCTTGAACAACACCTTTTCGCGATTGCGTCCTCTTCTATTGTGTCGGCGAACTTGTTTTTATGAACAATTAGTTTGCTAATAAATAATATTAATAAGCATGTATGTGTGATATAAATGTTTTGATGTTTGTAAAGTGTAACTGTATGAGTGCGCCCAAGTGGACGGAAACAAGTTCGCTCCACAACAACAATAGTTAAGAAGATGGCACACGTGCTGCCTGTGTTACTATTTTGTGCTGATACTGTGTTTAACCTTCTTTTTTTTCAAGAATTTTTCAAGTACTCAACGCCGGAATCATAATAAGTAGTCATAAACTTTTGGTAATTGTTATATGTTAGAATGTAAGAAAGAAGTATATTTTGGAGTAGAGCAATACCACACGTGCTGCCCATTTTGTCCACTTGACTTTTGGTTAAACAAGTTTGGGAAAAATTAAAGCTAGTTGTTAAACCATAGACGTCGAACATTTCTATCGAATTAATTGTCTGGACTGTGGGAATAAAATATTTTCATAGATATCTGTAATTTTGGAAAGAAGAGCGACCCCTTGGTAATAATGAAATATTGGTGGCTTCAGCGATTTTTAAAACAAATATGCGAAAAAAAAATTAGAATAGATCCTTCTTTACAAGGAGTTTCAAGGAAAGCTTCGGAAGATGCTTCGGAATAGGTTATTATGCTTGTCATATCCGATTTGTGAACGGTTCTTAGATTTGTTAACTGTCAGTTGAAACAAATTATTCCCCAAAAATTTTGCAAATTTGAATTTTAATTTCAACCACACGAACAAAAATGCGGTGCATATGTTTCGACATTACAAAAGTACTAAGTACAAAAGTTCTAAGCCACTCGTCTGACAGCTGTTAAAATTATTCCAATGACAGCTCATTATATTGTTTACAAGCGTACAAAAGCATTTTGATGAGAATTTCCCAGAAAAAAGTTATTCGTAATGGAATTCAAGCGTGATAGTGTGATATCTTTATATTTGGCTGGATAACCACAAGTGGCTATCGTTAGAGCACTCCAGCATTTAAATGTGAATAAATCTTTTGTGTCTCGTACCATCGCTCGTTACCGTGATACTGGTAGCGTAGTCCGTAGAAATGGTTCGAAAAGTAAAGAAGCGAATTGATCTAAACCCGCGTCGCAGAGACCGAAAAATGGCTCGTGAGCTAAACATATCACAATATTCCATTCGTCAAATATTGAAAAATGAGCTCGGGGTAAAGCCATTGAAATTCCAAAAAGTGCAAGAACTTACACCGCAACAGAAAGATGGTCAGTTGAAAATGTGCACCTTCGGTTGGCCACCAGAACTCCATGGTGATGGTGTGGGCCTCCGCTCTCTGCTAGCATTAATCGACCGTGGCATCAGAATAAATGCCGAATATTATCGCGAAAATATTCTGGAGGGTGTATTAAAGCCTTGGGCACGCAAACATTTCGGCCGCTGACCTTGGACATTTTAACAGGACTCAGCACCATCGCACTCAGCACGCGCCACCCAAGAATGGCTACAAAATGAGGTTCCTCGCTTCATTTCCAGCGCACAATGGCCACCAAAGTCTCCGGATACCAATCCGTTGGACTATTGTGTCTGGAGTATTTTGGAAAGCAAGGTTGGCACTAAAAAATCCAAAGTGTCGATCACCTCAAGCAAGCGCTTCGCCGGAAATGGGCCAAAATACCGCAAAGCAACATTCGGGAAGCGTGTGACGATTTCATTGGCAGAAAGGTGACCAATTCGAACAAAATCTAAACTTATTCTAAAATTTGATGCTATTTCCGTCATTTTTTGCTTTCATTCGATTAAGATTTGAAAAAAATGAAAAATTATGGCGTTTGACTTTGTTGCAGTTTTTTTTATCTGCTGTGTTTTCTAAGCCACTCGTTGTCATTTGGAAGTAGGAGGAAGAGTGGGCCGATAAGTTCCATATTCACTCCAGATCTCTGATTAAGAGAAATATTTAAGTATATACCGCTTACTTGGTTTTCAAGTTATAAGAGATATAAATATTGAAAGTTGTGAAAATCAGATGCTTATTTTGCGTTTTATGAGCGTTTTGGTTACCAGAAGGTGTGGGTCGATATCTACCACCTTGACAACAGATCTTGTCTAAGTGAAAATGTTGCAATGTGTTAAGTTCATAATGATTCGGATGCCTATTTCGCCTTGCCTTTGTAGGTGAAATGCCAAAAGGAGTGGACCGTTATATATTCACACCAGATATTGTATTGATAGAAATATTTAGATGTGCCAACTGAATTTTGACACATCCCACCGAATTCAGTGTAGAAGCAAGTACATCAAATTTGGAAGAAAATCGGTTCAGATGCAGCTATAGCTCCCATATATATGTTTCATCCGATTTTGAGGTAGTCACATGCGTAATATGCGCTCCACGATAAACAATACTGTTTGAAAATACCCCTGCCAAATTTTCGGTAAAGATTTGCATATTTTTTTATACATCTTCATTCGACATTATGGTTATTGCTCACCATATATGTAATATCTGTCCATATTGAATAGTTTGTTTTTTTCATATTCAACCTAATGTTACCTTTTGGTGAATCTGGGACCGATATACCTATTGCTCCAATTCAACATTTTAACATAATCGTTATCGAAGTCATATCATACACCATACATCAATGTTATTTGGTTCAATGTTATTTGGTATGATATACTTCACACATAAATTCTCAATATAAACTTTTTTGTTACGGGAGCTCTATTAAATAAACATAGTGGTGTAGGATATCGGCCTCACCCGACTTTTGACATTTTCTTACTAGTTCATAATAGATCTTCTCTTGGTAGAAATATTGACATGTGCGAAATTTTAGTTTCCATACTGAACAAATGGAGTTTCCTTATTTAAACTTATAGGATCTTTGGTAATAAGTTTGGAAATCCATAAGTCTGCAGGAGTTCGATTCATCAGCATATAAACATATTTTCAACGACCATATTCCTGAAATTAAAGCAAAGTATTTCAAGCCAAAGCAATGTTAGCTTCCTAGCCTCTTAAACTGTGATATGCTTTTGTCCAAAACATAACCACCACGAATCAAAATATTAAATTCGTATATATACTTTTATATTTGTATTAAAGTTATGGTTACAATGTTGGTTACCATTATTATTGTTATTGTTATAATTATTATTAGCATCATTGTGGTGGACCATGTTGAGTCCCTTAATCGCTTCGGGACAAAACTTGAAATTTGTTTCAGCCATAACAGCAACAAGAATGAAACTAACCGACTTCATACATAAGGTTTGTCAGAACTTGGTGCCATTTTGTTGTTGTTGTCAATATCCGGAGCGTGGGTGGTTGTAGAGGTCGTTTGTTTGGTTGGCTGGTTAGTTAGTTGGATGTTTGGCTTTCCCTTGGACATTTCTAATTGGGTCCTTTGTGGTTGTTAAACAGAGAGAAGCAAAAAGAAAAAAAAATACAGCAAAAAAGGAATAAAAGAAATACAAAAGGACCTTTTGTTACCACTACAACTGTTACATTGTGTTGAGACACAATTTGGCCCCCCGAAAAAGGTTGTCATTACAAGACGTTAGGGAATATTTTTTTTGTGACAGGCTAACATAAATGTTGTAGAGCGGGGGAATAAAATAATTGGGGGACATGTTGTCAATGTGAATTATGACTATAAAACCACATTTTTTGGTAAGTTATTTTATCTACTTACTCAAAAGAGGAAAGAGGGAAGGGGGGTTGTTGATTAAAAAATGGATAAATTATAGCTCATACAAATTTTTATATAAAAAAAGTATCCGTCGGTTTTGCCGACCCTTAGCCAATGTTCGAATATTAATTTTTTTTTGGTTTCTGTTTTGATTTTTCAAACTGTTGACCCTCTATTCATACCATATACAGCAAGTTGTAAAGAATTGAAACACTTGTTTCGCAAGTTCTGACAGATAAAAATATTGAAAATTTTGATCCTTTGACGGTGAGCTACCATAAGGGGTCCGCAGATATATATCATCTTCACAATAGATATTGTGTTAGCAAAACTGTTTGGATGTTTGAATTTTGAAGCGAGTTAGATGCTTATTTCGCATTCTTTGAGCGTTTTGTCTGTCGAAATCTTAAACCCTATGCCAGGTAGTTACCAGAAGGAGAAGGAGTGAAATATTGTAATGTAAGCAATGAATACAATCGGACACTTAAATCACATTTTATAAGAGTTATAAATTTTCAAAAATGTTGACCCTTTGAGGGGGAGATATTTGATGGAGTTGACCGATATTGTCCATTTTCGCACCTGACCTAGCACTGATGAAAATATTAGGATTTTCAAAGTTGGAGCAAAATTGGATTGTTCTTTGACTTTCTGTGCAATAATTTATTTTTTATGAAAATAGTGAGATTTTTTGGGGTGGTACCAGAAGGAGTGGACCGATATTGCTCATCTCCGAACTCAATCTATGTTTGATAATAATATTACGATGTACAAATCGGATACTGCCTTCGAGAGTTATCGTGCGCACCAGCCAGACGGACAGACCAACGGACGGACATCCGTAGATCGACTTCAAATGTCCTGAAACGGATTTGATCCAAAGAGACCTAGGTTCTAAACCCGTTATTTCGATGAGGCACGTTTTGGCCGTATCAAATGATATATACCCTCTCTAGCCATATGCCGTATAATAGCTCAAACATTGGTAGTAGATTAGAGGTAGCCATTAATGGTAGCGCTAGTCGAAATATATTCATAGCCATTGTAGACAACCCAATAAGCTAAACCAGAACATATCTATAGAGAGCTGTCGATCGATATGCTAAAGTCTAGACATCGACTGCCGGACATACCTTTGAACCCAAATATAACAGGGTCCATTTCAGAAGGGCTAGACGTCTGCTCCTTAACATACACACAGAGAACTGCCGAACAACCTAAGTACAACTGGAAATCTTCTTAGTTACTCTACTGCCACGTGTCTCCAACCTATCGCAGAAGACCTGGGCATCAATATTCCAACCACCTACATCGTTAACAAGTTCCCGGTTACAAATCGCCAGCCTCCCGAACGCCGGTGTCAAGCCGAACACACAGATATCACATCAGTCACCCGAGTACCAATCGTGAACAATCTGACATCTCTACCTCATTGTTCCCGACCGACCACGAGCCATTCACTCTCTTGCCTACAGGACTTCGAAAAACTTCGAATTCCCAATCACCAATTGAACAACTGTATATGGAATTCCCGAGCACCTCCGAAGTCCATTCGCCATCCAATATTATCGTATTTGAATACAAGGAGATTGTATTTTAGTATTTAAATCAATAAACGATTTGAGGAAAGGGATAAATATATTATTCTTATTTCATAGGATTTAGTCGGTCCCATCAGACCACTGGAAATCCCTTTCCAAAATCTGGAATACTACATTTTGTACACATTAAAAATTTGGCCAAGAACATTGCAGAGAATTAAAATAAACTGCGTACCCAAAATACTTCTTATTTTCCACTAATAGGGCTTCATTGTCTATTCATTTTCTTTTTGTAGCTAACTTCTTTCAATGGCTATTCACTACAACTGTCTCACATTAAAAGGGTTGCTTTTGTTGTTGTGTTTTCTTGGCTAATAAATGACAAACTCTTACAATTGGTTACAGTTAATGAATTGAAATTATTTATAAAGACATTGAAAAAGGGCCAAAAGAGAATTCACACAAACCTCACCGGCCACCACCGATAAGCCATGTCCGCTGTTTGTTAGCTTGTAGTGGAAAATTTGTATTTGTCCGCAGTACTATGGCTCGTCATTGTGTTACAGCGAAGTGGCTTTTGTTTGCCATTAACATGGCCATTTTGCCAAAAGGGTTGGTTGGTTGCTTGTTTCAGTCGGTCGTTCGTCCGCTCTGTCGTTATGTTGTTACAACATTTGTTCATTCATTATGCCAGTCAACATGGTTGTAGCTGTTACTTTTTACTACTGTTCGCCATTAGCAAATAAGGTATATAATCCATATAATGGAAGAACGGCCGCCGAAATGCGACTGACAATACCCATTGATGTGGTTCAATAGAAAGCGGTAGCATTGACGTTTCTGATTGGTGGTCGGTGGTGGTGTGGGGGCGTGGGAGAAAGTGAAAATTGGGACTAATGAATCAATATATATATATATATATATATATATATATATATATATATATATATATATATATATATATATATATATATATATATATATATATATATATATATATATATATATATATATATATATATATATATATATATATATATATATATATATATATATATATATATATATATATATATATAACAAGCATGTACTTAAAATTCAATGCTTCTGACTGTATTGACTGCTTGTTGCATTGATGTCCTCTTTTTGAATTGATCTTACCGCACTGGCGGTGATGTTGTTCAACGGTTGCCCAATGTTTAAGGCATGTATTAAGGGATAATGAAATGGTCAAACATGCTGGCATTTTGTTAACAAATTTGTACGACAATTGATCGGTTAATTGAAATTTTATAGTATTCTTACACAAAAAAAAATAAATAAATAAAATAAAATAAAAAATTAAAATAAATAAAATAAAATCGATTTTTCAAAAATTAATTCAATATATAGAGTTTCTTTTTACCATTGGTTTTAATTTCCCAACATAAAGGTTAGTAATTGTATGGAGTTTCACACTTATTATTAAAACGCATTTTCACCAAAAATAACATCGAAGCAAAAAAATGGAACGCCAAATTAGTATAATAGCCCATTACAAGGTCATGTAAACCAAAAAACTTCTACATTACCAGTTGGTTGAAAATATTCCCGTATTACTTAAAAAACTTACACAACCTAAAACTTATTATTCCGACTACGAACCCGAAAGCTGTGAGTTCGAGACACCACGTTGGAAAGTAATAACAAGCTAACAACACTTTGGAAGCTACATAAAGTGAATATCTCATTACAAGGTAATGTGATCAAACTACATTATATTCTATATAGATAAGGTATCGAACAGGTGCGGAAAATGCATAATATAGTTCCACCTCCCAGGTAAGAGGTAAATATCTTATATATATATATATATATATATATATATATATATATATATATTATATATATAAAAGAAAGTTGTGTTAGTTACTACGCTAATAACTTAAGAACCGCTGAACTGATTTTAATGATTGATACAAATTCGGAATTGTCTCCTATCCGAAAAGGATAATATCCAAAAAAATCGCGTAAAAATGTGATATATTAACATTTTTATTTTGACTTTTGAAATGTACAATAGTAATGTTTTATTTTGCATGATTTTTTCCATTTTGACTTACTTTTTTTCTAATGTACATTTGTAGTGTTTTTTATATTTTATTTTGGAATTCGAATATTAATACCAATTTATTTAGTTGACTTGATATCTTAAGAACTGAAATTGATGGCGGGATACATGGAAATGTAGTACCGAATTATGTGGTGGCAAAACGGAATAGATGATATCGAAATAATTTAACACGATCACACCAAAGTTAAAAGATAATTACTTTTTCAAAATCGCTAAAAAATCACGAAAAAGAGATCTCATTGCAAAAATTCTCAACTCGGGAAAATATCGAAAAAAATTTTCACTGGAATTGAATTTTCAAATAAAAGTACATTCTATTGACAAACTTTGTAAGGATCTTTAAACAGTTGCTGTAAAAAATCAGCGAACAAGTTGAAGATTTTTTCAATTTGTTATTCTTCTTTTGTCAATTTTTTCAATTTGTATTATCATATTGAATTCAGTGGTTTTTTTGTGAACAAAATAAAGAATAATTTTTCACTATATACAATTTTTCACCAAAAAAATGAAATAAGTGCGAAATACGATGTTAACTGACATCTACCAAAAATAACCGAAAAAGACTAATGGGGCTCATTACAAAGCGTGGACCTACTTCTTTGATGTGACAATAATCCGTGCAATGAGAGCTCAAAATGCTAAATTTTTTGGGAGTACAATCAGTAAAATACCAAACATAAAGGGTGCAAAATAGTAGAGGGAATGGGACTTTTAGTAAGAACAGGATTTGTATCCTTCCAGAAATTCTTCCCGAACATTCAAGATACCTTAAATCGCTTTTGCAGGTCATGATATCGATCATGTATAACCATCGTATGATTTAAGCTATTTTTGGGGTCAGCGCCACTTTCTTATGTTTTTGGCCCTTATTTGGCATCTTTGTTTCTAAGGGGGTAGGACCACATTAAATCACGTTAATTTTTTTCAGTTTGACATGCTATGTTGTTCTGATATATTTTTGATTTGGCCTCTATTTGTCATCTTGGATTATAAGGGGTGAAGAAAGTTTTCAATGTAGGTCGATGTTTCGCAGTAGTCCCCATATAAAGGTACTTCCTGATTTTACCATATTTCAAATGATTTTGCTAAAAATGTGTATTTGGGGGGGGGGGGTTTGAAAATCTTACACAAAAATTTCAACATATCTACAAATTTTAGAATTTTCTCCAAGTAATAGTACCCCCTCAAGTCCACCTTTTGGCAGACAAACAAACTGACATGGTTGGGGGGAATTATGAGGATTCTAATGCACAATCTGAGGTGCTAATGGGTTTAGAAAACTTATTAACTTTGGCTATTCTTAAATCATTCAGTCCTCAATTATGAGGTGTACTGCTCATTTGACTAAAAATTAAAAATTAATCGACCAGTACGTGAACACTTATAACAGTCATATCTGTGAATAATTATGCTTTGACAAATATGCATAATAGACAAAAACTAAGGGGCCGGCAACGCGGACCGGGCCAGCTAGTTTTGAATAAAGTGAGAAATCAATGTTCGATTTTCTTCCATAAAGTGTGAAATCAATATCAGATTTTTCATCACATGGTTAACATTTCAATAATTTTAGCTATATCGGACCTAGTATGGTATAATATACCGGTCCAGTCATTCTAGTACCTTTTGGACAAAAGTTCCATTAAAATTCAAGTTCAATTTTAAAAAAGATCGGAATAAATAAGGGATGATTTTCAAAAACAAAAAAAAAAATATGGAAACTTTATTTGAATTGATAGTACGGCCCATATTATAATTAGAGTTGATCTAGGGGGTGACCGTTCGTCTCTCTGTCCGACTGGCTGGTGCACACGACAACTACAGGTTGAGATGGAAAAAACTACAACCAACTTCAGACTGCTGTTATTTCTAAGCCACTCGACCGACAGCTGTTAAAATTATTGCAGTGATAGCTCATTATATTGTTTACAAGCGTACAAAAGCATTTTGCTGAGAATTTTCCAAAAAAAAAAAAAAAAAGTTATTCGTGATGGAATTCAATCGTGATAGTGATTTCTTTATATATGACAAAAACCACAAATGGCTATCGTTAGAGCACTCCAGCATTTAAATGTGAAGAAATCTTTTATGTCTTGTACCATCGCTCGTTACCGTGATACTGCTAGCGTAGCCCGACGTCAAGGAAGTAGACGGAAGAAAACAGCAACATCAGCAGAAATGGTTCGAAAAGTAAAGAAGCGACTTGATCGAAACCCGCGTCGCAGTAGCCGAAAAATGGCTCTTGATCTGAACATATCGCAATATCCCATTCGGCAAATATAGGAAAATGAGCCATTAAAATTCCAAAGAGTGCAAGAACTTACACCGCAACAGAAAGAAAATAGACTCTAAAGAGCTAAAGAGTTGCTTCGCTTGGCCGAAAGTGGTGAACTGCCGAATTTGGGTTTCTTCGATGAGAAAACATTCGTTGTCCAGCAGTTTGTAAACAAACAAAATGATCGTGTTTACTTGCCAAAGAGGTGAGCTAAAAATGTGCACCTTCGGTTGGCCACCAGAACTCAAGCGCCGGCCATGGTCATGATGTGGACCGCCATAACAGCCGATGATCGCTCTCCGCTCGTATTAATCGACCGTGGCATCGGAATAAATGCCGAATATTATCGCGAAAATATTCTGGAGGGTGTTTTAACGCCTTGGACACGCAAACATTTTGGCCGCAAAGCTTGGTCATTCTAACAGGACTCAGCATCATCGCACTCAGCCTGCGCCACCCAAGAATGTTTACAAAATGAGATTCCTCGCTTCATTTCTAGCGCACAATGGCCACCAAAATCTCCTGATACCAATCCGTTAGACTATTGTGTTTGGAATATTTTAGAAAGTAAGGTTGGCGATCACCTCATGCAAGCGCTTCGTCGGGAATGGACCAAAATACCGCAGAGCAAGAAGGTGTGACGGTTTCATTGGTCGTTTGAATTTCATAATTCGTGCCGTAAAATGATATCCAAATGTGTTAATGGACTTATTGGGAGCCGATATCTGTGAGATACCCGACAGAATGTTCGAAAGAATATGCCAATATGGACAAAGCAGGTAGTCCACTTGAGGGGCAATTGAGGTCTTGTTGTGAAAAAACTTTGCTCTTAATAATTACCCTTTAAATTAAGTTCTGCCACAGAAGATAAAAAATATGACAAAAATCGTTAGATTACAGTATGTCATGAAATGCAATTATAAGGGGGCTGTTAATTTGGTACCACAGTGGATATTCCAAAGAAATTGAGAATATTTTGGTCCGAAGTATGTAACATGCTGAAACTAGGAAACTAGGGTTTGATTAGCGATCGACTAACTTTGAGGGGGTACAATGTCGAATGACATTGCCAAAGGTCTTATAAATGAATGTAAGTGCGTAATTTTACCCAAGTTTGATATTTAAACAATGATATCGTTTACAGAAAATTATTTTTTTTTTCAGCTTGACATTTTTTTATTTTCATATGTATTTTTTAATTATTTTTTTTATTTTTTTTAATTTAATTTAATTTTTTTTAATTTTGCTTTCACTTCTCATAAATTGACAACATTATCGTTTTATTTTATTTCTCCGAAAGAAAATATATTTTACAAATAAATTAAAAATATAATATTTGATTGAAGATACAGCCAATGGGAAAAAGACAGCAACATTACACTCCCTTAATGTCGGTAAACATTGTTAACTCCTTCGGCCAGCTGATAACTCTTAACAAATTTCTCTCTAACATAGCAAATCTCATTATAGTTGAACCAAACAAAAACTGCAACATCATCCCGCTTGGATCATAACCAACAAAAATGAAATGGATAACTGACTTTTTGTTTTGCCTCTTTTTGTTTTTGGGGAAAACAAACATTCCTGCCAACAAGCAAGGTAATTTTTTCAATGCTTCTGTCTGTTAGTTCCAGACACTCATTCATTCAATCGGTGCGAGCGAGCGATCAATCGATCGCTCGATTGTTGCAGACATATCCGTTTATTGCTGTTGGCGCCATTCTCAAGCAGTGAAACGGTATTCGATCAATTAAATTCGTTACGATCGTTTGTAATTAATCCGATGATTTGCGCGATTTGTATTTTGTATTTCGTTTTTTTTTTCTTTCGTTTTAATTTGGTTTCTTCTCACAGAAACCCTGACGTTTTGACCACTACTGTTCCATTATTGATGTTTCATCCTCATTTCGTTTTTGAAATCATTGTTTTCCAATTTTCGACTTGACAATGGGAAATAATGAAATATGAATAGAACAATGATTGATTGATGGACTCTATGAAACAAGTTTATATTATAAATAATTATTAAAAACAAAATATGGAATGTGGGAGAGCCTTTGGACGCTGAATGGTAATGCAAAATTATTTATTATTCGTTTAAAAATATGAAAGTAGAGTCGAAACGTTCCAAACCAGAATGTTTTTTGACTACCTTCCTTGGTTAGATTGAAAGTTCAATTTCAAATGGCATTATAATAAGTTGTTTACGTTATTAATATTGTGGCCACATTAGTATCACATTCTACGTTCTCATTTTCCTTCTGCCCAAGAGCTCAGAAAATATGAATGAATTGAGAATGATGTTTGGACGAGTTTTTTATAAAATATAAAGTTTTTTTTTACTGGATGTTATACATTGTATTTTTGTTTGTATTATTTTACACATTCAAATGAAGCACGCAGACAGACTTTATATTGTAAATATATTGTTTCAATTTAGAATTTAAAAATTTTGTTGACATCTGTATTAATGACATACAATGCCGATCATATAAATTTATGTTAAACTAGCTGGCCCGGTCCGCGTTGCCGGCCCTTAGTTTTTGTCTATTATGCATATTTGTCAAAGCATAATTATAATTGAAAGATATGAATTTTATAAGTGTTCACGTACTGGTCGATTAATTTTTAATTTTTAGTCAAATGAGCAGTAATTTGGAATTTACTGAATTTTGTACACCTCATAATTGAGGGCTAACTGATTTAAGAATAGCCAAAGTTAATTACTTTTTTTAAACCCATTAGCACCTCAGATTGTGCATTAGAGTCCCCATAAGTCCCTCTAACCATGTCGGTCTGTTTGTCCGCCAAAAGGTGGACTTGAGGGGGTACTATTACATGGAGAAAATTCTAAAATTTGTAGATATATTGAAATTTTTGTGTAAGATTTTCACTCCCAAATACACATTTTTAGCCAAATCCTTTGAAATATGGTAAAATGCGAAAAATCGACCTACATTGAAAACTTTCTTCACCCCTTATAATCCAAGATGACAAATAGAGGCCAAATCGAAAATATAGCAGAACATCATAGCATGACCTCATAATTGAGGTCAGACTGATTTCAGAATAGTCAAATATAATTACTTTTTTACACCCATTACCGTAATATGGGAACTAATTTTATTTGTCATTTAAATTGTAAATTGGAGACCCCATAAAGTCCATATTTTTCATCATAGTATAATTCAATGACGATTAAACAAATATTCGGTCCCGTGCTACTTTCTTATATTTGTAATTTTTTCATGTTTTCACAATTTATTTCATATAGATGTATATCCCAAATCTACGTTCCCAACCAATATTCTCTTGGGGGCTACAAATTCAGTAGAGTACAAATTTTTCTTTTCTGACCACACATTAGATTTGAAAGTGGACTTGGGGATACACCAATGTGGGAACTTTACATGAATAAATTTCTATGTGGCAATTATCTGTACGATGGTTCCTTACCCCAGGGTAGCATAAATACAATTTTTTAGTGGTCAAGACAAATATGGGCCCTACTCCGAAAATTTTATGCGAAGAGGTTCTCTACCCCCTTAGAAACAAAGATGCCAAATAAGGGCCAAAAATAGAAGAAAGTGGCGAAGACTCCAAAAATAGCTTAAATCATACAATGGTTATTTATGATCGATATCATGACCTGCAAAAGCGATTTAAGGTATCTTAAATGTTCAGGAAGAATTTTTGGAAGAATAGAAATCCTTTTCTTACTAAAAGTCCCATTCGCTCTACTATTTTGCTCCCTTTATATTTGGTATTTTACTGATTGTACTCCCAAAAACTTTTGCATTTTGAGCTCTCATTGGACGGATTATTGTCACATGAAAGAAGTAGGTCCACGCTTTGAAATAAGCCCCATTAGTCTTTTTCGGTTATTTTTGTTTGTTTAAATGTCTGCGCATCTTCCACCTGAAGCACGATGTAGGCCCTGGAGTTGAAAGGTAGATGTCAGTTACCATCGTATTTCGCACTCATTTCATTTTTTTGGGGAAAAATTGGATATAGTGAAAAATTATTCTTTATTTTGTTCACAAAAAGTCCACTGAATTCAATTGGATAATACAAATTGAAAAAATTGACAAAAGAAGAATAACAAATTGAAAAAATCTTCAATTTGTTCGCTGATTTTTTACAGCAACTGTTTAAAGATCCTTACAAAGTTTGTCAATAGAATGTACTTTTATTTTAAAATCCAATTCCATTGGAAATTTTTTTCGATATTTTCCCGTTTTGAGAATTTTTGCATTCGCTACTACACTTCCATGTAACCCGCCATCAATTTCAGTTCTCAAGAAATCAAGTCAATTAAATAAATTGGTATTAATATTCGAATTGCAAAATAAAATATAATAACACTACAAATGTACATTAGAAAAAAGTAAGTCAAAATGGAAAAAATCATGCAAAATAAAATATTCCTATTGTACATTTCAAAAGTCAAAATGAAAATGTTAATATATCGCATTTTTACGCGATTTTTTTGGATATTATCCTTTTCGGATAGGAGACAATTCCGAATTTGTATGAATCATCAGTTCAGCGGTTCTTAAGTTATAAGCGTAGTAACTAACACAATTTTCTTTTATATATATATAGATGTGTATTTTTCTAAACATTTTTAATCAGAGTTTAGGTGTTTTTTTTTTTTTTTTTTTTTTTTTTTGTTATGGGTAATATTTCTGTTTTTCTACGCCCTGCGGTGCAGTATTTCAGATGTGTCACCTGTGGATTAGCAATGACCTAAAAAAATAATAAATAATTGCTCTAAAAATTTACACAAAAAAAAATTACAAGTAAAAAAGCAGCTAAGGCCGAACTTTTAATACTCCACCTTTTTGAAGGATCTTGAGTAATTTCAAGAAGAAGAATCCGTCGAAAAATACCATTTAAATGAAACGATGGGGATATACCTGCATAAGTAATTTTTTGTCATAGGCTGTAGTATCGCTTACGAACTTCAAATACAAAATTTGAAACAATTTCATTGAATCAAATAAATAAAATCAAATTAGAAATAATTCCGGTGAATAATAGTGCTAATATAATATCGGATAAAGGTAGGTACCATCATATGTACCATATGTACCTGGGCTATACGAAGACGTGGACCTGCATAGACAATTGTCTGGTATGGATTGTTGTACTCATTCACGGAAGAAAACAGCAACATCAGTAGAAATGGTTCGAGAAGTAAAGATGCAACTTGATCGAAACCCGCGTCACAGTGGCCGAAAAATGGCTCCCGAGCTGAACATTCGGCAAATATGTATTCAAAAATGAGCTCGGGGTAAAGTCATTGAAATTCAAAAAGGAGCAACAACTTACACGGCAACAGAAAAAAAATAAACTCAAAAGAGCTAAAAAGTTGCTTCGCTTGGCCGAAAGTGGTGAACTGCCGAATTTGGGTTTCTCCGATGAGAAAACATTCATTCGTTGTCCAGCAGTTTGTAAACAAACAAAATAATTGTGCTTACATGCCAAAGAGGTCAGCTGAAAATGTGCACCTTCGGTTGGCCACCAGAATTCAAGCGCCGGCCATGGTCATGGTCTCGTATGGATCGACCGTGGCATCAGAATAAATGCCGAATATTATCGCGAAAATATTCTGGAGGGTGTATTAAAGCCTTGGGCACGCAAAAATTCTTGCCGCAGATGTGACGGTTTCATTGACCGTTTGAAGGACATAAATCGTGCCAAAGGTGACCAATTCGAACAAATCTAAACTTATTCTGAAAGTTGATGCTATTTCCGACAATTTTAGCTTTCATTCAATAAAATTTAAAATATGTAAAAATTATGGCGTTTGACTTTGTTGCAGTTTTTTTACCTCACCCTGTAGATATATCAAGTTGAAAAGCATCGTTGGCTGGTTTCACAAACTATGAGATATATGTATGGAAAATGTTGACTACTCCAGAAGAAGGAGATGTTGTGTTAGTGGAAATATTGGAATATGTGAAATTTAGAATGATTTTTCAAAATTTCAACCCCTTTTTGCAATGTAGGAGTAAAATCGGATTATTGCTTCTCTTTCTGTGCAGAAAATATTTTTTTATTTGAAAATTTTGACTTTTTGTGTGGGAGGTACCAGAAGGAGTGAACCGATATATTCCATCTTGACACTAGACCTTGGGTTAATAAAATTATTGAGATGTGTGAAATTTGAAGACAATCGGACTCTTATATCACATTTTATAAGAGTTATAATTTTTTAAAATTTTGACCCTTTGTGGGAGAGAACTTGATTTTGGACCGATATTGATAATTTCTCATGGTCCGGGTCTGAAACCGATATTTCCATGAGACACGTTTTGGCCGTATCAAATGATATATTCCCTCTGTAGACATATGGATGAGGGTATAAAAAGCAATAATCCCTAATGCATAAGTCGTTACATGCATTGTTAATACGGTCCATATAATTTAATGTAATGTTTACCGCTACTGCACCTCAAATGGCCCATCCGCTTAGTCCAATTTTGGCATACCCTTTCCTACATTTGGGCCTGTATCTCAGGAATAAATGAGAACGAAACGGATTTATTTGAATAAACATGAGCTTTAGCATAGCCTCACACACAAAATAGGCTCCGTCGTAGTCCCCACTCGCATGTGACACCGCCGCTGTTGAGCTGTGCAGGTTTACGTTTTCGTATAGCCCCCATATAACGGTTCCTCCCGATATTCGGTATTTTGATGAGTTTAGCGACATTATTCACCGGAATTGTTTCAAATTTTATATTTGAAATTCGTAATGTATCCTACAGTCTATGATAGAAAAATGTCTGTGCAGGTCCACGTTTTTGTATAACTCTCATGTAATGGTGACTCCATATATTCGGTATTTTGATGATTTTAGCTACATTATTCACAGATTTATTTTTCAAATTTCGCATTTGAATATAGTAATGGTTTATGACAGGTCCACGTCGTCGTATAGACTTACAGCTTTCTTACTTGTTATTATTATAGAGTCATTTTTTCCCACATTTTGCAAGTTTCTTCCAAATGTTCTATACTCCAAACGATTAATATTATCTGGCACTCGAAAATTGAATTGAAGCAAAACATTTAGTATATTCAAATCATCTCTTGTGAAAAAATATTTTGTTCATGATTAAGATTTGTTGCTTATCCCAGTAGCTGAAAACTGTTAATGATTGTGTTGGCAACGTGTTCAAAATAGTTCTGCTTTGCTTGTCAATCGAAAATAATCCGAGTAAAACAACTGAAATTATCACAATTATAAAATGTGTCATAGTAGCAAATTTTACACAAATGTTTATTAGAAATAACAACAACAACAACAGCAACCACGATGGCGGCAATGGTTGACAGTAAATAGACAGCAACTAGTGAAACCCCACCACCCGAACAACAACAAACAACAATATATGCATAATACGTTACTGCCTTTTAGCAGTCGGTCGTCCGGCCGGGCATTTACAAGTCTCACCAACAACAGAAGTTGTTGTCGTTAATGTTGACATTGTTACACTGGCGATATTCTGATATTTCTGTCATAGCTTCGGTAATTTCTGCCATTATAGCTGCTGTTTGAGAATTGACAACAGCAAATTAATGTCAGACAAATTGGTTACATGACGCGCGGTTTTAAAGCGGTTAGCTTTGGTCAATGCTCGTCTATCCAGTTAGTCAGTCAACCAGCCAGTTGGTGTGGTTTGGGTTTTTGGTTGGGTTTGGTTTATTGGTTAATAATGTTGCATTAGATAATAGCATTTATGCTGTCAATGGGGCTAAGTGAGAGAGAAGGACAAAAACAACTGAATAATGAAGAATCTACACCAATGAAAGTTTTCTATAAAAAGGACATATTTAGGTCTCATTTAAATGGTAACGTTTATACGTTCCTTGAATATACATATGGATTTATTTTCTCTATGTTCTTCTACTTTATATAGACATATAAAAGTAGGATATTCTATGGGACATCTATATAGAGATGTTCTAAGAATTTTCTATTTTTAGCTGGTTATGTTAAAAGCCATCGACACATTTCTTGATGTAGGTCTCATTTTAATATGTCTACTTACTGATATTAAACGCTTACATTGATGCCTCAAGCTGATGCGCACGATAACTTTTGAAGAGAGTACCCGATTTGGTATACACTTGGTACATCGTAAAATATTTTACTGCACAGAAAGAGAAAGGATAATCCTATTCTGCTCCAACTTTGCAAATCCTAATATTTGCATTAGTGCTAGGTCAGGTGCAAAAATGGACAATATCAGTTCACTCCATCAAGTACCTCCCCTACGAAGGGTCAAAATTTTGAATATTCCTGAAGCCTTTAAAACACGAAATTAACATCCGATTTCATTCAGACTTGGAACACCTCAATACTTCCATCAACACAAAATCTGTTATGAAGATGGTAGAGGTCAGACCATTCCTTCTGATACCTACCCCACAAAGGGTCAAAATTTTGAATATCTTTGAAGCTCATAAAACACGAAATTAACATCCGATTCCATTTAGACTTTGTGCATCTTAATATTTCCATCAATAAAAGATCTGTTATAAAGATGGTAGAGTTCGGACCACTCCATCTGGTACCTCCCACACAAAGGGCCAAAATTTTGAATATCTATGAGGCTCATAAAACGCAAAATTAACCTCCGATTCCATTCTGACTGTGTACATCTCAATGCTTCCATCAGCACATGATATTTTAGAAAGATCTTTGAGATCGGACTATTCATTCTGGTACCTCCCCCACACAGGGTTCAAAGTTTTGAAAAAACCAAAACGATTGTAAAATCCGAACTAAGCATCCGGTTCTCTTCATATTTCAAAAATCCCATTATTTCTACTAACACAAGATCTGATTTGAAGGGATATATCCGTCCACTCCTTCTGTTACCTCCCTCACAAAGGGTCAACATTTTGAATATCTATGAAGCTCATAAAACGAAAAAATTAACATCCGATTCCATTCAGACTTTGTACATCTCAATATTTCCATCAACACATGATGTCTTATAAAAATGGTAGAGATTGGACCATTTTTTCTGGTATCTCCCACACATAGGGTTCAAGATTTTGAAAAACAAAACGCTCAAAGAAATCGAAATAAGCTTCCAACTCTCTTTCAATTTCACACACACACAAACATTTTTGCTAACACATGATCTGTTGTGAAGATGATATATATCTGACAATCCCTTCTGGTACCCCACCCACAAAGGGTCACAATTTTCAATACTTTTATATGTCATAACTTGCGAAACATGTCAGCGATTCTTTACAATTTGCTATATCTTAATATTTTTCTCAACCAGAAACCTGAGATAAATATGGAATATATATTTTCGCCTAAAATTTGATATAAATGTATGTAGGTTCGATACGAAATGGACAATATTGGCCCATTCCTTCGGAAATTAATCAATATTGGTTCAAAAGTTTGAATGATCATAACTGAAGTCAAAATATATTTAAATAATCGAACAATGGCTGAGGGCATACATCTGTCGGCAAAACCGACTGATACTTTTTAAATTGTTTTTTTTTTCCTCAACCAGACGTCCGATGTAAATATTGAATTTATTGGCCAACTCCTTCTGATATCTCCCCCACAAAAGTCAATTTTTATAATTCGCATAAAATTGGAAATAAATATTTGCTTTCAATTTGGCACATACCGCTATGTATTTCAACATCTTACAAAAATTATCACATATCCAATAAAATTGCAGTAGGTAGTCAATGTAGTCCAAATCGGGTACGCTGTAATATTTATATTAGACTTAAGTCAGAGACGAAATGGACAATCTTGGCCCACTCCTTCGAAACATCCCCCATATAGGGTCAACAGTTTGAATATAGATAAGATATAGGATATTATATATATCCATTACAAAAATTAGGATTCGAATAAAAAATAATTGACTAGTGTCGAAGATATTTAATGTTTCTATCGCTGACACACATTCCAAAATGACAATATTTTGACTTTATCAATTACAACTGTTCTAACACGTCACACATCGCTGTGATGGTAATTTTGTCCAAAAAATGTTATTTTCATGTAATTGTTATCAATGATGAATAAATACTGTCAAAATGACATGTTAAACGTGAGATTCTTCAAATTACATCAAACATCAATGATATTTTATGTGGGCACATGTACAAGTTTGACAGACGCAGAGGAAGAGTGTTGTGTTGGATGGACTACTCGGCCATGTGACAAACTACATGTGAATGTGACAAAAGGCCGCGAATGATGTCATCAATTCGAAAAACAAATATGTGTCAATCTCGTAAATCCTTAAGAGCGCTACTCTTTTATTTCAGAATGAAGAGGGGAAAGGATATCCGTTTGCAGGAGAAAAAGAGAGAGACGATATGAATTCCTAATGTATTTTTATTTTAATACAAATTTAAATAGCAATGTTGGAATAGGTAGGTTCGCATAATCATCTCTGTTGGCGTAGAACTTATCTTTCCAGGTTCAATGAGTTGGCCGCAACAAACACTGGAAATGGAAATGGGCCTTATTTATCAAGATGATTTTTCGTTGGAATTCCGTATCTTTTTCATGCATTTCAAGGACCAAATCAGCCAAATCACAGAATTTTTGATAATCTTCCTGGTTGAGTTCTGGGTTGTCTGAACTGTATACGCTCTAAGACCGAAGTTTTTGTGTCAAATGACGTTTGTGGAATTCCCAATTTCAAAATAAACATAACATTCTTGTCTCAATAGCTGGGATTTTACAACGAACTTCAGTTCGACAAGTTGCTTCACGACAACCCAAAAACATATTTATATAGAGGGTATATTAAGTACGTCATTATGAATGTGAGGGACTTAAAAACCAAATCAGATAATGACTGAATTCGGTCGGATATGCCAAAATTCAGGTCATTTGGACTGATATTGACCATTTGGTGAACAATTAACCCGAAATCGGTTGAACTATATCCAAATCTGAACCGATCTTGATACAATTTGGTAGAGATATTTCTGGGATGTATCTGATATCTGATACCAAATATCATTCTTGTGGGGTGCATATTACAAATGTGGGGACTTAAACACCAAATCGGAAGAAACATATATATGGGAGCAATAGATATATCTGAACAGATTTTCACCAGATTTGATGTGCTTGCTTGTATACTGAATTCGGTTGGATGTGCCAAAATTCAGGTTACTTGGACTTATATTGGTCATTTGGTATGCAATTAACCCGAAATCGGTTAAAAATATGTGGGATCTGTATCTAAATCTGGTCCGAATATCATCAATTTTAATAGGGTTCGTCCTTGGGGCAAACAAATATTATTTTGAAAATGTTATCTCGATCGGATAATAAATGCGACCTGCATTTTGTTCATAAGAACACATGGACAGACGGACTGACTGACATGTATAAATCGACTCCGAAAGTGATTCTATGAAGATCCTCAAAAGTAACAATGGGTCCACCTCGCTGCATTCTCCATGTTACAAAAAAATGCACAAAGAAATAATACCCTTACCACTATGTGGTGTGGGGTATAAAAATCGAAAAATATAGAAAATAAAAATTTTAATTATGTGTTTGTTTTCTCTTTCGAGACGAGCTTAATGATCTGAAATTTGCAGTGAAAATTTGGTGTGGATGATGGCTTACAAGGGCCGTTCTCTGGAAAGTAGTATATATTTCGAACTTATTGCAAATTAGCATATGCGAATTATACACTAGAAACTCTCCAGGTTCGACTCAAGTTCTATTGGCAGATCTTTTTCACAGCAAAGTTTTGTTTTTGTAGTGATGGATTTTTTTTTTAATTGTAGTTTGGAAAATATGAAAAATTTCTTGTTCTCATATTTCGAAAAATGTTTAATACATTGACTTACATTCAAAAAGAGATTTGTAGGAATTGTCCCGGGTTACATTTTTTTTTTTAATTTTTACTTAGAAAAAACATTGTTTTCATAGTTAAAAATTTTTAAAATATAGAAAATTCGACATTTGTTTAACTTTTTTTAGATATTTCGGCCTATAACAGCTAAACTATTGAGATTTTCAATATTGGAACAAAGACTGTAGCCAAGACAATAGTTGAGAAGTCTCTAAAACATTGCCAATGCATTGGAATGCTCATTCTGGCAGATCCCGACTTGTGAACGTTCACATTAATAATTTTTTTCAACTTGTTACCCAAATTTCAATTTTGTTTTGTAGCACGAGTCAATAGCTACAACTCTTTTTTTTTTTTTTTTGAAGCTGGTTAAAATTTTAAATCTTTTTTTATGTTTTCTAAAATAAAAAAAGAGAAAAAACTTCAACTCAAAAGGTGCCGGCTCGAGTTTCACCATAGACATATGGTCTAGTGACATTTTTTGCCCAGTACAACCCTAGACATAAGAAACGCGACCATTAAAATGTTTTTCCTTCGAAAAAATAGCCCCGCCCTAACAATTTTCTACAACCGGAGCTGGATTTGTCTAAAAATTGGTATTTGTAGTTCATAATGGGTTCTAGCTCCGGTGGAGGAACATTGCATTTCGTCACATTTTTTCACGGATTTGTCTAAAAATATGTATTTGTAAATCATAATTGGTTCTATCTCCGGTGGCGAAACATTGTCTGCATAGGTACACGTTTTCGTATATCTCCCATAAAACAGAACATCCCGATATCCGGTAGTTTGATGATTTTTGCCACAATTTCCCACGGATTTGTCTAATAATTGGTATTTTGGTTCGAGTTCCGGTTGCATAAAATTGAATATCTAGGTCCATGTTTTCCTATATCGCACATATAACGATACCCACCGATATTTGGTATTTTGATAATCCTGGCCTCATTTACCCACGAATTTTTTTCAAACTTGACATTTAAGACTCGCAATAGATGACATTCATTCCAACATAAAGTTGTCTTGATAAGTTTAAATGCATTATCCAAACGTCTTACTGGTGTGTGAAGTTTAAAGTGGAATTCAAATACTTTTATATACAAATATTTCCTTTACCCAAGGGTGGAGCGTATTATAAGTTCGGCCACACCGAACTCAATTTTTCTTTACTTGTTTATATCAAAGTTTTGGGTTTCAAAGTTACCGATTTTTGTCGATAACTTAAATTAATGAGTTAGACAATCCCACTACAGATGCCCTTCACTGGCTAGCTATGCATATATTTCTTCCTTGGAACAAAATACATCCTCCTTACATTTTTTTCTATTTTGTTATTCAAACTGCGCATCACGCCGAGTGAGGATGAATTAGTATTTCAGCTACAGCTTTTAATATCTATGTTGGAAAATGTAACAACAAATGGTTGGCAACAACAAAAACGCATAAATAGATACAACGATTATATTAAATATCTATGAATGTGAGAACTGCTGTCAGATTGTCCATCGTTTCTATTATTGGTATGTGATTTATTTCTCATTTATTACCCCGGTCTATGAAGCATCCGTATCTGTGGAAGTGATGTCTTTCGCTGATTGTTGACTCGGCAACATCCGACAAATGCTAAGATGTGTGTCGACCGGTCGGTCGGTGTGATGTATTTGTTACTGTGTCTCATGTAACATTTGATTGACAGCTCTGAGTGGTTGACAATTGTTTGACAATTCACAACATTGGATTGGATAAATGGGTAAATAACAACAAACATTTACGCGCACTCACACATACGTATATGGGCGAAACACATGCAGCAATCTTTCAAAAAAGGCATTATCATCAGACTTCTGGTGTTTGGTTTTAATGCATTCCCCTGTTTGGCCGCCACGACTACCACTCTTGTGCTCTGCTCTGTTTTGTTCTGATCTGAAACGATTTTCTCGTAACGCTTGACAAATTTCTGTAACATGTTCTACTTTAAATGAATGCACATCTCTCTCTATGCGATGAGGAGGGGCGGGGGGACAAGGCGGCGGCACGACTTTGTTCGCCAGAAAAAATGTAACTCTACATACGTGACGGAATGATTGCCTGTCATTATCATCATTCCGTCTAGCAGAATTATTCCTCAATAGGCAAACCGTAATCCATCCATCTATCCAACCAACCCACTAGTCAAAAATAATTCCATTACTCGGCTGGCTATCCATTAAATATATCCATGTTTGAGTTGCATTGCCGTTGACATCGATGCTCTGGTTTACTCTCTTCAACTTGCAACATGTGGCAATTTGTTGACGGCCTTACTTAGGTTTTTGTTTTGTTTTCGTAGTCTCGTATTTGTGAAATTAACCAGCTTTTATTTTGGTTTCTAGTTTAGAGGGTCAATAGTTAAGACCATAAATTGTCTGTGTTGCAGCAATTGTTTTTATTTTCTTTGGGTCCACTTCTTTGGGAATCAAATCAACATTTCTTCGTCAACGAAAACAATAACGAAACGGGTACTTGACTCAAAAGTAATTAAATAAATTCAAACCTGCATGTTTGTTTCTTGCATTTCTTATTCGCTACAACCTGTAAATGTGTAGTACCGTAGGTACGACTGCCGCCACCATCATCGTGGCAGCAAAAAAAAATACGTCTTTTTGTGACCATTAGCATATTTAGGCCACAATGGGAAAATGTAAAATGGAAAAGAAATAGACGAAGCTCTGAGCCAAAGGCGTGGAAGAATGTCTGTTTGACAACAGATATCCAATGGGATATACAATGGGAAAATGTAAAATGGAAAAGAAATAGATGAAGCTCTGAGCCAGAAGCATGGAAGAATGTCTGTTTGACAACAGATATCCAACAAAAATTTGGTAAGCAAATGTATAATTTTCAGTATAGCTAGTAATGACTACTACTTACAATTTGCGTTACAAGTACGTCAAAAAATAACCAACAACATTACCTCTTCATTACCAGCGAGTCAAAAAATAATACTTTTTTGCTATACAATTTACAGGGCAAAATAACTTCATTTTATCTTATAAAGCAATAGTCGCTGTTTCGAATCTCCACACCAGCTATAAAACCAACGGAAAAACCACATCTCAAAGTAATACCCTCCACCATTTGGTACAAATTTAACAATTTTCAAAAAAAAAAATAAAATCCCTTAAAAATCTGTTAAAATCTTGAAAATACCTAATGTAGCCGTATATTAGAGTCTATACGACGATGTGGACCTGCATAGGCAACTTTTGTCACAAGCTATTACAATATTCAAATGCGAAACTTGGAAAAAAAATCTGTTTATAATGCACAGGCAATTTTCTGTCATAAGCTGTAATATCGAACTTCAAATGCGAAATTTGAAACTATTCAACATTTAAAATAACGAATATCGGGAGGTACCGTTTTATGGGGGCTATATGAAGACGTGGACCTGCACAGACAATTTTACGTCATAGGCTATAGTATTCATTACGAACTTCAAATGCGAAATTTGAAACAATTCCGGTAAATAATGTCGCTAAAATCATGAAAATACCGAAGATCGGGGGGTACCGTTATATGGGGGCTATACGAAGGCGTGGACCTGCACAGACAACTTTCTGTGATAGGCTGTAGCATCCATTATGAACTTCAAATGCAAAATGTTAAACAATTCCGGTAAATAATGCCGCTAAAATCATCAAAATACCGAATATCGGGAGGTACCGTTATATGGGGGCTATACGAAGACGTGGACCTACATTTTTTGTCTTAGGATGTAGTATTCATTACGAACTTCAAATACTAAAACTGAAACAATTCCGGTAAATAATGTCGCTAAAATGATCAAAATACCGAATATCGGGAGGTACCGTTATATGGGGGCTATACGAAGACGTGGACCTACATGGCCCATTTTCTGTCTTAGCCGTAGCATCTATTATGAACTTTTAATATTAATTTTGAAACAATTCCAGTAAAAAATGTCGCTAGAATCATCAAAATACCGCATATCGGGACGTACCGTTATACGAAGACGTGGACCTACATGGCCCATTTTCAATACCAAAAGTCCTGCAGACATAGTACACATTTGAGTAAATTTTATTAACCTACTTCTTTTCGTTCGGAAGCTAGAGTGATTTTCACAGACGGACGGACACTGATAAATCGACATAGAATTTTATGCTGATCAAAAATATATATACATTGTGGGGTCTAAAATGAATATTTCGAGGTGTTACAAACGGAATGACAAACTTAATATACCCTCCATACTATGGTGGAGGGTATAAAAATAGATAAACTTCTTGTTTATTAGCTCTGGTTGGCAGTTTTGTAAGTACATACTCACTACGAAAGGTCCATGTTAAAAAAGTTTACTCTAAGAGTGAAATCGAGTTGAAAACATTATTTTCTTTGCTGATTTGTCTGTGCGTTTCTGTGTGTGATGTCACTGGGAATTGATGTTGTTGTAGCAGCTCCTATAGCTGTGTCCGTTTTGATTCATCTCAATCGGGTTCTGTTTCTAAGTCTAGTCTCAAGTTAGCTAGTTAGTTGAGTAGGTTTGGCTGCGCATTGGGCATAGGTTCTGTGTGTCATGTAAGCCTGTGCCACATGCTGGGTAGATATTCTGCACATTAATTTCAATTCGGGTCCAAATACGATCTGAGGTGGATGTACCGGACCTTAATTGTGCCAAAACTTCCTGGGTTTTGGGAAAACTTTCATTTTTTGGCTGTGATGGGAGGGGTGGACTCCTAGTATTCTACAGGGTGATATGAAAAAACTGCAACCAATTTCAGACTGCTGTCATTTCTAAGCCACTCCATCGACAGCTGTTAAAATTATTCCAGCGACAGTTCATTATATTTTTTACAAGCGTACAAAAGCATTTCAATGAGAATTTTCCTGAAAAAAAGTTGTTCGTGATGGAATTCAAGTGTGTTAGTGTGATGTCTTTATATTTGGCTGGAAAACCACAAGTGGCTATTGTTAGAGCACTCCATCATTTAAATGTGAATAAATCTTTTGTGTTTCGTACCATCGCTCGTTACCGTGATACTGGTAGCGCAGCCCGAAACAGCAACATCAGCAGAAATGGTTCGAAAAGTAAAGAAGCTACTTGATCCAAACCCGCGTCGCAGTGGCCAAAAAATGGCTCGTGAGCTGAACATATCGTAATATTCCATTCGGAAAAATTCCAAAAAAGTGCAAGAACTTACACCGCATCAGAAAGAAAATAGACTCAAAAGAGCTAAAGAGTTGCTTCGCGTGGCCGAATGTGGTGAACTGCCGAATTTGGTTTTCTCCGATGAGAAAACATTCGTTGTCCAGTAGTTTGTAAACAAACAAAATGATCGTGTTTACGTGCCAAAGAGGTCAGCTGAAAATGTGCACCTTCGGTAGGCCACTAGAACTCAAGTGCCAGCCATGGTGATGGTGTGGGCCGCCATAACAGCCTATGGTCGCTCTTCGCTCGTATTAATCGACCTTGGCATTAGAATAAATGCTGACCATTATCGCGAAAATATTCTGGAGGGTGTGTTAAGGCCTTGGGCAAGCAAACATTTTGGCCGCAGACATAGGACATTCCAACAGGACTTAGCACCACCGCACTCAGCACGCGCCACACAAGAATGGTTACAAAATGAGGTTCCTCGCTTCATTTCCAGCGCACAATAGTCACTAAAATCTCCGGATACCAATCCGTTGGACTATTGTGGCAAGGTTGGTACTAAAAACTACCAAAGTGTCGATCACCTCAAGCAAGCGCTTCGCAGGGAATGGGCCAAAATACGGCAGAGCAATATTCGGTTCGGTTTCATTGGCCGTTTGAAGGCCATAATTCGAGCCAAAGGTGACCAATTCGAACAAATCTAACTTATTCTAAAATTTGATGCTATTTCCAACATTTTTTGCTTTCATTCAAAAAAATAAAATAAAATAAAAAAAAATAATGTAAAAATTGTGACGTTTGATTTTGTTGCAGTTTTTTATCTCACCCTGTATTCACTTTATATTCTTATATATTCTTCCATGACTTCTGATACGTCGTCAGAGTTAATATAATTCAGTATTGCTTGATAACCTATCAATGTTGTTTTTATAGAGACTCTATCTTATACCTCTCTGGATCATGAATTGAGGTTGCCTATCCACCAGGTTGTTTGGGATGGCTCTGTTTGTAGCACCCAATCAGGTATTGCATTGACAGAATTTTATTATGCGCTGGGAACTGTGAAATACATGCTGGGAATTGAGGAGAGAAATGCAACAGAAGCTAGGACCCCATAGATTTTGTGTACAAAACCAAGAAAAAACAACAACACTTTCATATGTTTCTTCTGCTTGAATTCAAGGGATTTGGTTAGTGCCGATTCAGATATTGCTATAACTCTAATATATGTTTCAACCGATTTTATATTAAGGGCTTCTAAAATCCATATTCACTAAATCGGAATGATATTTGGTACAGGAGCTTACATAGAGCAGAGTAGATGCCTTCAACAAATTTACCTGCAATCGATTCAGATTAAGATATACCTCCCACATATTAGTGCCATGCATTCAAAAAACAAAACAAAAACTTGAGTTCACACTCCAATATTTTTTGTTGACTTTTCATTATAAATGTGCCTCATTTACAATTCCAATAAGTAAAAGGTCCCCACATTAATATCACCGAAAACACGCCTCTGACGAAAAAGAAAAATTGTGAAAACCTCTGCATAGAAGAAATCAACCAGCGTCAATGTAAATTTTGACAGCCACCATTCGACCGCAAAGAAGAACTGACTGATAAAGTACTGCCAGTAGATATTTTCCATAGCATCAGTTTCACTCATTCGGCCCGCTGCTTTGTTCTACATGGTGTGGCTTAAAGAGGAAATGAAGTAAACGGCAGTGTTATGACAAAAGAAAAAAAAAAACACACCTCAAAGTCACAACCACTAGAGCTGAGCCAGCCTCGTCATTATTCGACAGGCACAACGACGATGACAACAAGCTAAGAAAATTGAAGTGAAGCTTAAATGGAAATGCAAAGGAAATGATGATGAGTAAAACATAAGTGTTGTCTTCTTATTGTGTGGGAGAGTTGATTTTCATTACCGCCAAACAAACAAGCGGACAAAACCGGCACCCGAAGAGAATACAAATCAAAAAAAGACACTAAAAGACGACTTTTTTCAACATTTCTGCTCTTTTTTATGCATGAATGTCAAAAGACACTGCATCTAATCTCATCAGGCCAACAACTACACAACATGAAAAAAACTAGCCAGCAACAAATGGAAAGAATTACCGGCACACCAGAAAAAATTCGAAGCAAAGGGAAATTTTGCAACTGACGGGAGAGGCAAGCGAGGTTAAAAGAGAAAAGAGCATTTTGATTAATTACAGAAAATTTCTAGAATTTATTTGTGAAATACTTTTATCTCTTTGTTTTTTTTTTTAATGAGATCAGGGAACAAAAATCACGGCGCTAATAAAAACAAGTCAAAAAAGTTAAGTTCGGCCAGGCCAAACTTTTAATACCCTCTGCCATTGGGTGAAGAAACATTTTTATATAATTTATCTGGATTCTAACGTGTTCCACTTTAAACTACAAAAACCGCTAAGACCGTTTGAATAATACAAAAAAAATGGGTGAAGTCGTTTTATAGGACCATACCAAAACTGGAACCTATATGGATAATTTTATACTTCAAAGATTGTTATTTATTGCGAGTCTTACATTTGGAACAATTTTGGGTATAATGTGATTACTATTATCAAAATGCTGAATTTCGGTGGGTAACCTTATATGTCCGCTATAGGAAAACGATCTGCCAACGAAGCTAGAATTCATTATGAAGTACAAGTACAAATATTTAGACAAATCCGTGGAAAATGTGGCAAAAATCATCAAAATACCGAATATCGGTAGATACCCTTTGGAGGTTATGCGAAAACATGAACCTATGAATACAATGTTCCGCCACAGGAGTTGGAACCCATTACGAAATGAAAATACCATTTTTTAGATAAATCCGTAAAAAAATTGGCGACAATCATCAACATACCGAATATCGGGAGGTACCGTTATATTTTGGCTATACCAAAACGTGGACCGATATATCTCATTTTCAATACCAGCCAATATATAAAAAAATATAAATATATAAATATACCAGCCAATATATAAAAAATATAAATTATATAAAATATAAATGGTTGTTACAGATTTTCATGTGGACGGTGTCTTGATTTCAACGGCAGACGGATCCTACTTTACGTTAGAATGTTCGACCTTTGCACATTTGCACATTATTCATCCGAACTGAGAAAAACATCATACCAAATAGTGGTTTCGGTAAGTATATTTTGCCAGCTTTGGCTAGGGGGTTCTCTAATAAGAGGTGATATTTTGAGATTCAAAAAAACGTATTTGCCGAAACAAATGATTGGTAGTTCATTTTGTTACTGAGAGAATACAGTTAAGTTCGTCCTGGACGTTCTTTAAATAAACTTCACCATTTGGGTAAAGAGAACTTTTGTAAATATGTCTAAAAATACTAAGATAAAGTATTGGAGACGCATATTTTTTTTTTTTTTTAAATAGAAAATTACAAAATAAATTTCTAAAGATACCGTTAAAAATTGTCGAACACTCCCTTAGTTTTTGTTATACCGTGTTGTATTTCTTTGAATGTATATTTTTTCTGTACACGATGACACCCCTTTATTCTCCCTCTCCAGCCCTCGTCGCCCTCCTCCCTCCTCTAGCACATTGCAATGCTTGTAACTAAAATTCGGGATATGTACCCCGTACGTCCCCGAAAAAGGGGATACATAACTAAGAGGATTATATTTGTCGAAACATCGACTGAAATTCAAAATTATAGGTATTCTGAAAATGAAAACATTCTTATTTAACCTCTAATCAAGAATGTTTTCTGCCTTACGGGTCACAATTACAGAAAAATTGATGTGGAATTTAGATGGTCCCTGGATAGAGGGTAAATGGACCAAAACTTTTCAATAAAAATACCAACATTTCCATAAAACCCCGAATAGTTTTAAACCAGGCAAAGTCACAAATACACGAAAAGGTAACTCCTGACCGTTTCATTGATGATGATAGCCAAGATATCAATTATATAAAGCAAAATAGTAAAATCTGTATATATAAAAGAATTTTATGTTAGCTATTACGCTTATAACTCAAGGGCGAATTGGATGATTTTGACAGTTCTCACAAATTTAATCTTAGAAAATTGCAAAAAAGTGAATGCATTTTGTGATATTTTTTATACTCTCAGACTTCAAGATACACACATCACAATATTTTTATTAATGGTTAGGTGTGAAGATGGGATATATTGGTCTACTCCTTCTGGTACCGAACCTCAAACACGAAATTAACATTCGATTTCATTCAGACTTAGTATATCTTAATATTTCCATCAATAGAAGATCAGTTGTAAAGATGGTAGAGATCGGACCATTCTTTTTGGTACCTCCTCCACATAGGGTTCAAGATTTTGAAAAAACAATGCTCAAAGTAAGCGAAATAAACATCCAACTCTCTTCTGGTACCTTATCCACAAAGGCTTGAAAAAGGCTTTGCGAAAAAAGTGAACGATTCTTTACAACTTGTTATATCTGAATATTTCTCTGCCAGAAACCTGAGATGAATATGGAATTTAAGATTTCGCATAAAATTTGATATAAATGTTCGATTTTCTTGTAAGTTTAAAGTATAAAAATGGAATACTTCGGTCGACTATATCTGGTACCTCACGCACATTTGATCATTTTCTAAAAATTATCACATGACTCGTATAAAGTAAAGGAAGTAACCAATATAGTCCAAACCTGGCACAACCCAATATTTATATTTTATTTATTTAGGTCCAATGCGAAATGGACAATATTGGCCCTTTCATTTGAAACCTACTCCATAGAGGATCAGACATTTGAATAATCGATCATTGGCTGAGGGTATACATTTGTCGGCAAAATTGACTGATAATTTTTAATTTGTTTTTTTATGTTTTTTATATTTGTATACCCTCCACCATACTATGGAGGGTATATTACCTTTGTCATTCCGTTTGTAACCCCTCGAAATACTCATGTCAGTTCCAACAAAGTATATATATTCTTGATCAGCGTAAAATTCTAAGTCGATTTAGCGATGTCCGTCAGTCTGTTGTAATCACGCAATCTTTCGAATGAATTGAGATAGATGGCTAAAATTTTGCACACATTTTTATTTTTCCAGTAGGCAGGTAAGTTCGTAAATGGACCATGTAGGTCCACGTTTTGATATAGCCCCCATATAACGGTACCTTCCGATATTCGGTATTTTGATGATTTTAACGACATTATTCACGGGAATTGTTTCAAATTTGATACTTGAAGTTCAAAATGGATACTACACCCTAAGACAGAAAATTGTCTGTGCAGGTCCAGGTCTTCGTATAGCCCCCATATGTCTTTGTGCATTTGTTTGTAACATGGAGAAGGAAGCGAGATAGACCCATAGTTACTTTTGAGGATCTCCATAGAATCACTTTCTGAGTTGATTTATGTATGTCAGTCCGTCCGTCCGTCTGTCCATGTATTCTTGTGAACAAAATGCAGGTCGCATTTTTTAATCCGATTGAGATAAAATTTTCCAAACAACATTTGTTTGGCCCAAGGACGAACCCTATTGAAAATTGAGATAATCTGTAAAAATTTAGATATAGCTCTAATATAAATCTTCGTCCGATTTGCTTTTTATTGCGCACCAAACGTGTAATATCAGCCCGAATAGTATGGAATACAACCAAATTAGGCCTGAAAATAAGTATGCCAAATTTGATGGAAATCGGTTCAGATATAGCTATAGCTCCCATATATATTGTTCATCGGATTTGTTATTTTTGTCCTCCGCAGCCTTAGTATGCACTCAGTAACAACAATATTTGGGGAAATATATCAAATGCAGCTCAGAAATACCTTTGCTAAATTTTATAGAGATCGGTTCAGATT
Organism: Musca domestica; assembly: GCF_030504385.1. NCBI lineage: Eukaryota > Metazoa > Arthropoda > Insecta > Diptera > Muscidae > Musca > Musca domestica. The sequence continues at coordinate 9,426,888 of NW_026712296.1, read as the reverse complement.
TGGATATAGCTCCCATATATATATTTATCTGATTTCAAATTAATTTTGCACCAAATGGGCAATACAAGTCCGAATTTAAAAGATACAAATGCTTCGGCATATTTAGTCCTTTGAACTTTAAATTATAATTATAATCATAGTTTGTATGATTGAATTCTCCCATAAAAACTTTTAATTTTTATGTGGAGCTCTACTAAATTAGCAAAGTGGTGTAGGGTATCATAAAGTCGGCCCGCCCGACTTTAGGACTTTCTTTACTGGTTTATGTACTGTTAATGCAGAGGTAACGTGGTACATATGCCGTCTAAATTTTAGCTGGGAACGAACAACTGGTTTTTTTTGAATACGTACTCGGAGGAATGTTATTACGCTAAAATATTGGAAGTGAAATATTTTGATAAAATTAGCCACATTTCCTAAACGACAAATCTTTGCACGTTTTCACAAAATGTATACATTCAACGTTGTGATTTTTGTTCTTCAAAAACTTTGTATTAGTTAATACATAGCTAAAATATTAACAAAAACAAATTGCTTCAATGAAATTCAATGTAAACATTGTGGTTCAACAACATCCGCTGTAATTATGGCACATTAAATACAAATTAAGAATATTAAGAAACTTAACAGGAAACAACTCCAACAAACAGGAATGTGAACAACAACAACCGCAACTGGAAGAGAAAAAACAGCTCAGAAGAAAAACATAACAACAACAGAAATTAGTACTAGTAGTTAACAAACTAAATAAAATATTCTACGACAAACTTCAGCGATAGAGAGAGCACAGAGTTAGCTCGACATCGCTACATCGGTGGTACATCATGTAAAACAGCGAAAAACACAAATTAACAATTTACCTTAATGCTGGCTCTTACCACCTAGACTAGGCTACCCCTATCTATGGTGATCTCATGCAACCGGGGAACTTGAGAAGTGGGGTGTGTTGCCCGTGGAAAAGCATTAAAAAAGCAGTACTTTACATAGTAAAAGTGCGAAAATAGTGTACTTAACATTAACATAACATTACTAACAAATACCAACAATGTTGTTTTTGTTTCTGGTGCTTTCTTGTGTTGTTGTCGTTCCACTTTTCAGTGCAAAACATCTCTCAATTTGGTGGAAATTGTGTTATAGTTGCATTTACATGTCGTATTTTTGTTGCTGCCTGTAGTTGTCAACGCTTGGTTGAAAGTCTGGAAGACCGAACAACACCAACCAATGACAAGAGGACAACAACTACCATCCAACATTGGCACCAACATCAGCAAATCTTAAATGGAGTATGTGCCTCAACCAGCCAGCCAACCAACCATTGAAGCAGTTATAAGGAAAACAAACAAATTGGGACACCATTTTACGCTATGATGTAGCAACATTAATGGTGTGTGGATAGATGATAAGCAACTGGTTAGACAACTATTCGAATTCCAAAACTATCATCCTTGACAAAAAAAAAATCGTCCTTCGCTCAATCAACACAATTCCCTCCACACATTATTTAGAACTAAAAGATATTGATTGAAGATTAAGATTTTTATTGTCAAAGCTATCCCAGGAAACAATATGCTTACGAAATAATGGGTTAATTAATATTGTGAACAGTAAGCGAAGACTATAGTCGTGCATGTGATACCCTACAACACTACAATAGCTTGGATGATTTCGGTTTTGAAAATATAAAATGAATATATGACGCACACTGTTGTGTTGTTAGGTATTTAAAATAATTTCATACGAATGCTTAATGTAATCCAATGATCATCCAGAATGCTAGACCTGTTCGTAATTCTCTTCTCATACAAAATTCCGTGTAGATTGGTCTTCAATTATACTGGTCATAATTGAGACAGCAAAATCAGGAAAATTTTAAATTTTTTGGTGCATTTGAAGAGCTAAATGTACATTTTCAAAATTAATAGGCGTTAATTCTGACCTTAACCCTACCCCATGTTTCCCCCTAATTTTGTGAGAATCAGACAATAATTGCGACCTGTATAAAATACCATAAACACATAGTGTCCCTATGTGGGAAACAAATATTTCAAGGTGTTATATAATTTTTGGCCCAATCAAACTTATAATACCCCCAATATATAGTGTTGTAGGGTATAAATATTCACTTTTTATTGGCATATTTTTCCGCGACCATTCCGAATTGATGAGAATTGCAAAAATTCGTTTTAACGGGTTCTTGACTTTTATGCAGAATAGTTAAGATCTATTTCTTTTACATATATATAGTACCTGCTTTACTGTATATTCGATATCTTGGCCATCAGGATCACTGTATTGGTCAGAAGTGACCTCCCGCTAAATATTATCCGATGATTAAACAAAAAGTTAAACTAAACTCTAGTCTCATGCTAAATTCCACGTCGATTGGGGTATAATTATGACCTGTAGAGTAGCTGCAAAATCCTGAAAATGTTCTGTTTTTGGTCCATTTCAACCCCTAAATATTCCGCGATCATCTATAAAATCAATTGGGTTCTATTCTGACCCTAACTCCACTTCTATTCTCAATTTCGAGGGGATCGGACCCTAATTGCGATCTGTAGCGTGGTTACAATTTAACATAGAAAGACGGACATACATTGTAAGTTCGACTTAGCTCGGCGAGATAGGCAAATCCATATAAAGTTTCCTATATCGGGGACCAACATTTCGAGGTATTAAATAATTTTTGGCCCAACCAAACTTATAATACTCCAACAAATAGTGTATATATAGATGATCGCATAATATTTAGGGGTTGAAATGGACCAAAAACTGAAAAATTTCCTGATTTTACAGTTGCTCTACAGGTCGCAATTATAGACCAATCGAAGCGGGAGTTAGCATGGAGCTAGAGCTTAGGGCTGGGCAGAAGTCTTCCATTCGTCATCGGGTAATATTTAGTGGGTGAAAAAAATAAAAGTCAAATTTTCCATTGAACCGTGAATATTTTTAATCCCGGCGAAATCACAAATAGTTGAAGAGGTCAATTCTGACCGTTACGTAGATGCCGATAGTAAATATATCGGATATTTATATAGCGAAAAATATACAAAAGGGGATGTTCTCTAGAATGCTTTTATCTCAAGAATGACTGGACAGATTTTGACAAATGTTGTCAATTCAGAATGACCTCCTGGCCTAAAAGAATAAAATATAAAAAATTCGCATAAAAGATACCAATAATGATGTTAATATATATTTTGAGGTATTTTGTGACATTTTTTTATTTTTTAATTTGATTTTTAAAGTGTCAATTAAATTATTATACTAGCGAATATGAGGTGTACCGTTATACGGTATGAAGAATAATAATTAATAAAAGTCGACTTTTTCGACGTTGTAGTTTGGGCAACCCTTTTAAACATTTTCAAGAGTGTGCTTGTTAGTAACATGTCTATACAGGATTAGGATTGGGTCATAGATTATTGGTATTTTAAAATCAATTGAATTGGATTCATTTCAAAATGCATCCATCCCCTTCAAAAACTTGCAAAAGGGACCTTTTTCAAATATATTTAGCGCAAAAACTCCATAAAACAAACAAACGAAACTAATTAGATACATTTTTAAGTTAATAACAAATACAGTAACATTTCAAACAATGCATTAAACAACACTGACAACAACACCATGAACAACGGCATCAAAGACTGTGACGGGAGCATGAATTAAAGCTGGAAATAGGCAAACGGACAAATAACAAAAACAACATCCTAGCAAAATAAACCAACAACAGCTATTCAACCAAGCATCCTCGTCATATACATCCATTGGAAGCAATAGAACAACACCATTAGCAGCAGTAACAACAAAAGCAACTATAACGACAACGACAACATCAAGAACGAGAACAACTACGGCAACATCAGCATTAACATTAACAACATGTAAATATTTTATGGTCTATGAATTTATCTACACGATGACGATGACGTTTGTCTTGTGTGCATCATCGACGAATGTCTTCAAGAAAATCCACCACCTTACCCGGCAACCGAAGAAAACACACCCTCTCTAGTCCACAATGTCATGTTACTGGTCGGAAGTTTGAAAAGAAAATTAGTACGTTTGCCATAAAAACCATCCATTACTGACTACATACATTGAGACATGCAGCCGAAACATAGAAAATGCACTTGTAAATTAGAATTGCCAATGAGTGTACATATGTATTTGGTGTTGAGCTACATATGTACGATTTGTTCATTACATTATACACAGTTAGTATGTGCGCCTTAGGGATGTCAACAGGGGACTACAAAAATAAATGGTCTCGGACCATAATTTAAAGATGTAAGAAAAATTTCAGGGTGGTTGTAATATCAGAGTAACAATATAAAGTAGCAAATATACAAAATACATATGAGAACGCTATATAATCCAATACCCATTCCTATGAAAATTGAGAAACTTCTTTGGAATATCTAAAACTTCTTCCCTAACATGTATCTAAAATAATGATAAACAACAACTACACACACACTATAATGCCGGTAGTTGTATTTCACTGGGAAAAATTTATTATTCTCCAAAATCTTGGAAACATAAAGTTCTGGACTGTTTATTTTATTGTCTGCTAATAAAATAAATGGATTTATTTAATACTAACACGTTGTTATTTTTATCTCTCAATGGTTGGCTACCCATTCCCCCAAAAAAATTGCATTGTGTCACAACAATATACCGATGACAATACCATCCCAAAACTAACAAGGAAAACTGCTGGTCGTCGTCTCCGTCTTCTTCTTAAAGACGTGTTAGTCGCCAGACTATGATCCACCAGTTGCCATCTCCATAATACCCTCAGTTTAGAGGATTGCTTATTTGAGAAATGAAGAAAATGTGTGGCAATAATAGCTAAACAACTTTAAATTGTTACGTGACATCTTGTGACAGTTTACATGAACTTAGAAAAATCAGCTAAAAAAAATGCAGATCTATATGTACACGTGAACAACATAAACTTATATATTAATATGTATGTGTGGTCAAAATATTCTTATAAAAATACGATGCATTTAAGCATAAACCAGCATAATTTCAAAGTGTATTCAATTCGGTTTGAAGGATGGGCGGTAAAAAGGCAATAGAAAAGGAAAAAAGGGTAAGACTAAGCAAACCAAGTAATAAAGCAGCTAAGTTCGGCCGAGCCGAACTATTAATACCCTCCACCATTTGGAGGGATCTTGAATAATTTCAAAAAAAAAAAAAAAAAAAAAAGAAATCTGAAAACTACCACTTAAATGAAAACCGTTATATGTGGACTATACAATGACGTGGACCTGCTTACGAAATTGTTTGTTATAGGCTGTAGTGCCCATTACGAAATTTAAAACAGTTCCAGTGAATAATGTCGCTAAGATCATTAATATATCGAATATCAGGTGGGGGATGTACGAAAACGTGGACCTGCATACAAACATTTTTGTCATAGGCTGTAGTACCCATTACGAACTTCAAATACGAAACTTGAAATAATTCCGGTAAATAATGTCGCTAAAATCATAAAAAATACGAATATCGGGAAATACCGTTATATGGGCTAGGGCATAGGCTGTAGTACCCATTAAGATCTTCCAATACGAAATGTGAAACGATTCCGGTGAATAATGTTGCTGAAATCATCAAAATACCGAATATCGAGAGGTACCGTTATATGTGGACTATACAAAAAACGTGGACCTACACATAAAATTTTCTGTCATAGACTGTAGTATCCATCACGAACTTCAAATATAAAATTTGAAACAATTCCGGTGAATAATATCGCTAAAATCAGCAAAATAACGAATATTGGGAGGTACCGTTATATGAGGGCTATACGAAGACGCGGACCTGCACAGACAATTTTCTGTCATAGACTGTAGTATCCATCACGAACTTCAAATATAAAATTTGAAACAATTCCGGTGAATAATGTCGCTAAAATCATCAAATCGGAAATAGGGAGGTACCATTATATGGGGCTATACCAAAACGTGGACCTACATAATCCATTTTCAATACCAGAGGTCCTGAAGACCTTCTTCATTTCGTTTGAAAGCTAGAGTGATTTCCACAGTCGGAAAACTATTTCAAGGTCTCCATATGTGGACCCAAGAAACCAACAGTGACCTCAACGCCAAATTATAGATCCAAGTTGTACCATTTAGTACTTTTCGCACAATTGAAGCACGCATTTGCAAAACCACCAGCATATCTCAACATCGGATACCAACAGAAACCTCAATATCAATGTTCGGGATTCTATCTTTATACTTTCACTTAACACCAAATGTAGTAACATTTAGTATTTTTCGTACAATTATAATACACATTTCCAAAACCACCTTCATATCTCAATTCCAGATACAAACAGAGACCTCAATATCAAATTTGAGGATTCCAGTTCTTTCCCTTGCATCCGATACCAAATTTGGTATCATTTAGTACTTTTCGTACAAATATAGGACGCATTTCCAAAACACCGACAAATCTCAAACCCAAGATACAATAAGTAATCAAATATCAGAATTTTATCTCTATTCCTTCATCTAATGCCAAAAATATAGTACCATTCAGTACTTTTCGTACAATTATAGTACACATTTCCGAAACCACCTCAATATGTCCAGCCTACACATGAACAACAACTCTAATACGAATTAAAAATATCAAATTTCAGACCAAAATTTTACCATTTAGTAATTTTCGAACAATTAGAGTACGAGACCAACAGAGACGTCAATATCAAACTTCAGAATTTCAGCTCTATCTATTCACTCAATACCAAATTTAGTAACATTTAGTACTTTTCGTTCAATTATAGTTCACATTTCCAAATTCACCTACATATCTCAATTCCAAATACCAACAGAGACCTCAATATTAAGCCTGAGGATTCCAACCCTCCCGTCACCCGATTCCAAATTTAGTAACATTTTGTGCTTTCCGTACAGAAATCGCTCCTATTTATATGTTTTATTCGATTGGATATTAATGTCACCAAAGCCGCAATATGCATATCCTTAACAATGACAAATTTAACATCAAATTTTGCCGAAATCCGTTTAGATTTAGCTATAGTTTCAATGTACATTTCTCTTCAGGATGCAATTGTCAAACGAGGTTAAATTCCGTATGATACGATCAGGATGAATCAAATCACCCATTTTTGAAACCAATGGTATTTGATAGAAGAATGGTATTTGGTAGAAGAAGTCAATTAATTCGTCAAATTAAGTGGAAATCGGTTCAGATTAATTTATAGCTCTCATATAGCTGTTTTTTTCAAATTTAAAGTTTAAAGCACTGTATGGAAATAACACACATTGAATAACGACCAAAGTTGGAGTAATTTTGTCCACATTACATTCTCAATATAATCCTGTATTACAATTCCTCGCTTTTGTTTTTTCTTTTTTTTTTTACATTTTAACAACCTGTTCAAATCTAAATTGGTCATTTCAAAATCGAAAATTGCCACTAAATTACAAGGTTCACCGATATGAAACCTGAAATTTCTCAATTCTTGAAGCAATTTGCTGCATCGACCTTAGTTATTTAAGAACATCATAATATACTGTTATGTGAACATACGTGATATGTGAACTTACGCATTCTTACCTGTATACTTCATCAGTTAGGTCACATTCATATTTTCTAATTTCCATCAAAAAATTCAATCAAATAAAAATGGGACTTTTTCCATTCCTCTTCCTTAAGTTTTAGTTCTACAAATAATTTTTTCCACGAAAAGAAGCTTTAACGTGCACAAACTTCTATTTTTATATTTATATGCTAATGTCATTTTTTTTTTAAATAATTAAATTTTGGTAAGAAAACCAAAGCCTAGCGTGTCTATTTCATCAAAATTCCTTTCCCGTTTACAAAAAAACACTCACCTTTTCTGGTTTCTTTTTGGAGGGTGGTGAAATAATTTTTGCCTCCTCCTCTGAAGCCATACGATTGAATTTCCTTGTTGCCTCCTTAACGCTTATTGGGTTTTCTGTTTCAACATCTGGACCCGACGATTTATCTGTAGCACCAGGTCCGGCGTCAGTTGAATCGGTTCCCGATGAGCCCGAAGAAAATGAAAAACGTGGAATATTTTCCTTATTGGCAGTTTCATCGACAGAATTGGAGCGTGATACACTTTTATCTTCAACAGCCTTGTTTTCCATTTCATTTTCCCGCTCTAAAGTAGATGTTGTAGTATTTCCATCATTGGTATGTTCCTCATCATCGTTGGTGCTGGGAGGTATTGGTGCCATTGGCGCCAATGGAGTACCTTGATACATTGCAATGGGTGCATTCACTTCTGGTGGTGGTATGTATGGTGGAGGTTTTCTAAATGGCGATGCCGTGGCCTCATCAGTGGTTACAGACAAACCACCAGGGCTACTGGGTACCGAATCTGTACCGCCTGCCTGAGAAATTGCTCGCTGCACAACATCCTCAGAGGGACATTCATTCAGATACTTCTTCCGTAGTATCAAATATTTTTGATTGTTTTCATTCTTAATAGTGGCCAAAATATTCACATAGGTTTTAAATTCCTTTCGGGCCTCAACTGGAAATCAATGGAAACAAAAGAAATATATAATGGATCAGACGCATTTCTTCTAGACAGACATTTGAATGCAACAAGTATATGACGACATTGGGCCGTTGTTGCTATTGTTTTGATAAACAAAATAAAACAACAAATGCCCACTTCTACGCATGACGCATACTTTGGGTGTCCGGATGTGTTAGGAAACGTTTGAAATGCTTGACAAGGGCATGGTTGGTAACTTTACAACCATTATCTAGCATATATTTGCGTATTTCACTTAAAGACAACTCTTTTGGTCCCTCCATTTTCAATTTTCACTTTAACTTTTCTTTAAAGACAGAAAACACAAATTTAATAACAAAATTAAAATTCACACAAATCACTCGTAGCAACAACACAAAACAAAAACTAAACAAAATAGAACAGCTGACTTGAAATGTCAAAATCTGATGAGAATCAGAGAAAAATAAAAATGAGTTGTCAGAGGGAGAGTGAGAGCGTGAGAGATAATTTGTTAATGGGAGAGCCTCACCAAAGCAACGAGTAACTATAGTGAATGTAAACAACTACATTTCGTTTGGCCGGGCAAGTGCAAAGCGTGTGTGGATGGGCAACCAAACTCAAATCAACGAATGCTATATTTATGTGGGCAAGACAATGAAGTCATGAATGAGGAATCTCTGAAACCATTGAAAACATTTATTTTTAATTGAATAGATTATATTTTTTAAAAGAAAATGAACCATTCCTCTTTAGAATTATTTTGCCAAGAGTAAAGTTTCGAATTTTATTGAATTTCGTCCTTTTATTATTGTTTTATTAAGGTAAAGACTTAAAAAAATATTAAGTTTTTTAGATAATATTATATACAATGTTTCACCACTAGATCTAGAACCCATTGCGAACAACAAATATCAATTTTTAGACAAATCCGTGGATTTTCTAAAGGATTTATATAAAACTAGCTGAACCCGGTGCGCTTCGCTACCCCTTTTGATTTTATATGCTTTCAAGATTTTATTTACGAATATATGTTGGTTAAAAAAAAACATATTAAAATATTAAAAAAAAAAAATTATTGCACTACTTTAATGCCTAAATAACCAAAACCATTAGAAAAGCAGTAACATGACATACATACACGAAGGGTTTGTCCTTCGGAGTTATTTATTTCATAGCAAATACCAAGCGTGCAGTAGTAAACTGCAATCTTTTGAAGTTGAGTGGCATTTCTATTGCAATTAGTGAATTCGAGATAGCAACATACTTCGCCGTAATAAGCGTATTTCAAATCAATTGTTGTCTTGTTTTTTAGTGTTAGCCTAAGGCGTTGTTGGTCAATGGTTCTTATTAAAATCATATCCCAATCTGATCTGATTTAAATATAATTTTAAAAAAATTACTTTTACACCAAACTCCGCCACACCTTTCATATTTCATTGAAATTGGTGCGTCAAATATGTAAAATCGGCCGATAATATATATATGAGAGCTATATCCAAATTTTAACTAATTTCCAATTAATTTGTCACATTTATTATTGTAACCAAATTCCGCCACACATTCTGAGTTTCATTGGTATCGGTCATATATATCATGTTTGGTGCATAACATGTATGAAATCGGCCGAAATATATATGTTAGCTATATCCACATCTCAACTGATTTCAATATAATTTGGCAATTTTTTTCTGGTGCCAGATTTTGTCTCTCTCGCTTTGGGTGCATCAAATATGTGAAATCGGCTGAGTATATATATGGAGCTATAATCAAATCTGAGCGTATTTGAATATAATATGTCAAATTTATTTTTGTACCAAATTTAACCACTCATACCGAATTTCATTGGAATCGGAAATACGTATCGTGTTTTGTGCATCAAATATGTGAAATCGGCGGAAAATATATATGGCAGCTATATCCAAATCTGAACCGATTTTAATATAATTTGACTCATTTATTTTCTAATCAAAATCCCGTTACATATTACAAATTGCATAATATGGTGCATAAAATACATGAAATCGGTCGAAAATATATATGAGAACTATATCCAAATCTGAACCGATTTTAATATAATTTGACAAATGTATATTTTTTTTAATTTCCGCTACACATTCCAAATTTCATTGAAATTATAGATACATAGCGTGTTTGGTGCATCAAATACATGAAATCGGTCGAAAATAAATATGGGAGCTATATCCAAATCTGAACCGATTACAATATAATTTGGCAAACTTATTTTTGTTCCAAATTCCGTTACGTATTCCAAATTTGGAGACTGTATCTTCAACCAATCAATAGATATGTGCATATAAAATCTAAATTTTTGGGAGGTACCTCCGATTCTGATGCTATATCTCCAGTTCCAAGTGGAAATTCTAAAATGTATATAGCCTATGTTACTTTCAGGCGATGTTGCAGTATATATAGAAATTTTCAGGAAAATCTAATCAGCGGTTTTCGAGTCCATAAATTACAAACAAACAAACATACAAACATTTTCCTCTTTTATAGATATAGATTTGGTATTTGTACTTCATAATGTCAAAACACTGTCCATAATTATCCACGGCTTCCATTTAACGGTATTTAGGACTCGCAATAGTTAAAAATCCTTGTAGTAAAAAGTTGTCTATATAGACTCCCGTTTTGTATGGCCCCCACATAACGGCTCCCCCACCGATCTTACTGGTATTTGTAGTTTAAGGTGGCCACATTTGAGTACAAATCCTTTTATATTAAAAATTAAAAACCATCTAAGGCCGGGCCGAACTGTTTATACTCTCCAGCATTTGGAAGAAACTTGAAAAAAAAAAAAATGAAAACCGTTTTATGGTAGATATGCGAGGATGTGGTCCTGCATAAGTAATTTTTGTGATAACTGTAACTGTTTCGTACTTTATATGCGAAATTTGAAACAATTTCGGTTAGTAATGTCGGAAAAATCATGAAAAAATCATCAAAATACCGAATATCGGAAGGTATCGTTATTTGGGGGCTATAAAATATCGTGGACCGATATAGCCCATCTTCAGGGGGTAATGTACTCACAAGAACTCCTTTTGTGGATTTTAAGACAATTCCATTGAAAATGTGGCTAAAATCATCAAAATACCGAATATGGGAGGTGCCGTTATATGGGGGATATACGATATCGTGCATCTATATATAGACAATTCTCTTTTAAGGGGTTAAGTGCTCACAAAGAATTCCTTGTGTAGAATTCTAGACAATTTCATTGGAAAATGTGGCTAAAATATTAAAATAACGAATATCTTGAGGTACTGGGGGCTATAAGATATCGTGGATCGATATAGCCCATCTTCAAACTTGACCTGCCTGACAGACAGATCTGTGCAAAATTTAATCTTCCTATCTTAATTCGTTTTGACTAGCGAGATTACAAAAGACGGACGGACAGGGCTGAATAGTCTTAGAATCTTGCGCTGATCAAGAATATACATATATTCTTTGTTGGGTCTAAAACTATTATTTCGATGAATTACAAACGGAATGACGAACTTAATATACTCTCCATACTATGTATGGTGGAGGGTATAAATATATTTTCTTTAGCTAATGATGAAGGGTATTTAATGTTCAGCCCGGCCGAACTTTATGTTTTTACTTATTTTCAAATGAAAGCCATTTTGTATCTAAAATATTTACGTATGACGAGTAACATCATTTTCTGCGCTCCTTGGCACGTTGTATCTTCTACATATTCTAGTATTTTTTTGGGCTTAAACATATAATGAAGATTTTAAACCCTTCAACTTAAGCAAACATTCTCTATTAGTGCTATTAGTTTTTGTGAGGTGGTTTCATTTGAAGTCAGTATTTAGGGATCTAAATGATCAACTGAAAATGTTTGATGTCCGTCAAGATAAATTTAAATTTAATTAGCAAAGACACAAACCAAGGTGATTTTTTCTCCGGTTCACAAAGGGTTAATAAAGAGAGAGAGAGAGAGAGAGAGAGAGAGAGAAAGAGAGAGAGGGAGTAGTAAACCAGAGAAAAATTAAAGGTAAATTAAATTATATTAGTTTTCATCAAATTTCATAATTTTCCGTACAAATTTCAAATTTAAAATGAAATCGCTAAATAAAAACCTAATTAAAATTTACGTTGAAAAACTTTGAAACCCTTAACTCTACATTTAAACCGAGAATAAAATATTTAAAAATGAAGCGGTGTCGTGGCTGGGCACAAATGAAAGATCTCAAGGAGTACTTTCCGAATCTGTGGACCTTATAGTCAAAAATAATTTCAGACTTAGGATTTTTTTGCATTTTCTGAAGAATTATCGCTCAATTTTATGGAACTTGCAGATAAAAGCATCCACAGAACAGAAACTAAAAATGAAGCGGTGTCGAGGCTGGGCACAAATGAAAGGTCTCGAGGAGTACTTTCCGAATCTGTGGACCTTATAGTCAAAAAGAATTTTAGACTTAGGAATTTTTTGCATTTTCTGAAGAATTATCGCTCAATTTTATGGAAATTGCAGATAAAAGCATCCACAGAACAGAAACTAAAAATGAAGCGGTGTCGAGGCTGGGCACAAATGAAAGGTCTCGAGGAGTACTTTCCGAATCTGTGGACCTTATAGTCGAAAAGAATTTCAGACTTAGGAATTTTTTGCATTTTCTGAAGAATTATCGCTCAATTTTATGGAAATTGCAGATAAAAGCATCCACAGAACAGAAACTAAAAATGAAGCGGTGTCGAGGCTGGGCACAAATGAAAGGTCTCGAGGAGTACTTTCCGAATCTGTGGACCTTATAGTCAAAAAGAATTTCAGACTTAGGAATTTTTTGCATTTTCTGAAGAATTATCGCTCAATTTTATGGAAATTGCAGATAAAAGCATCCACAGAACAGAAACTAAAAATGAAGCGGTGTCGAGGCTGGGCACAAATGAAAGGTCTCGAGGAGTACTTTCCGAATCTGTGGACCTTATAGTCGAAAAGAATTTCAGACTTAGGAATTTTTTGCATTTTCTGAAGAATTATCGCTCAATTTTATGGAAATTGCAGATAAAAGCATCCACAGAACAGAAACTAAAAATGAAGCGGTGTCGAGGCTGGGCACAAATGAAAGGTCTCGAGGAGTACTTTCCGAATCTGTGGACCTTATAGTCAAAAAGAATTTCAGACTTAGGAATTTTTTGCATTTTCTGAAGAATTATCGCTCAATTTTATGGAAATTGCAGATAAAAGCATCCACAGAACAGAAACTAAAAATGAAGCGGTGTCGAGGCTGGGCACAAATGAAAGGTCTCGAGGAGTACTTTCCGAATCTGTGGACCTTATAGTCAAAAAGAATTTCAGACTTAGGAATTTTTTGCATTTTCTGAAGAATTATCGCTCAATTTTATGGAAATTGCAGATAAAAGCATCCACAGAACAGAAACTAAAAATGAAGCGGTGTCGAGGCTGGGCACAAATGAAAGGTCTCGAGGAGTACTTTCCGAATCTGTGGACCTTATAGTCAAAAAGAATTTCAGACTTTGGAATTTTTTGCATTTTCTGAAGAATTATCGCTCAATTTTATGGAAATTGCAGATAAAAGAATCCACAGAACAGAAACTAAAAATGAAGCGGTGTCGAGGCTGGGCACAAATGAAAGGTCTCGAGGAGTACTTTCCGAATCTGTGGACCTTATAGTCGAAAAGAATTTCAGACTTAGGAGTTTTTTGCATTTTCTGAAGAATTATCGCTCAATTTTATGGAAATTGCAGATAAAAGCATCCACAGAACAGAAACTAAAAATGAAGCGGTGTCGAGGCTGGGCACAAATGAAAGGTCTCGAGGAGTACTTTCCGAATCTGTGGACCTTATAGTCAAAAAGAATTTCAGACTTAGGAATTTTTTGCATTTTCTGAAGAATTATCGCTCAATTTTATGGAAATTGCAGATAAAAGCATCCACAGAACAGAAACTAAAAATGAAGCGGTGTCGAGGCTGGGCACAAATGAAAGGTCTCGAGGAGTACTTTCCGAATCTGTGGACCTTATAGTCGAAAAGAATTTCAGACTTAGGAGTTTTTTGCATTTTCTGAAGAATTATCGCTCAATTTTATGGAAATTGCAGATAAAAGCATCCACAGAACAGAAACTAAAAATGAAGCGGTGTCGAGGCTGGGCACAAATGAAAGGTCTCGAGGAGTACTTTCCGAATCTGTGGACCTTATAGTCGAAAAGAATTTCAGACTTAGGAATTTTTTGCATTTTCTGAAGAATTATCGCTCAATTTTATGGAAATTGCAGATAAAAGCATCCACAGAACAGAAACTAAAAATGAAGCGGTGTCGAGGCTGGGCACAAATGAAAGGTCTCGAGGAGTACTTTCCGAATCTGTAGACCTTATAGTCAAAAAGAATTTCAGACTTAGGAATTTTTTGCATTTTCTGAAGAATTATCGCTCAATTTTATGGAAATTGCAGATAAAAGCATCCACAGAACAGAAACTAAAAATGAAGCGGTGTCGAGGCTGGGCACAAAAGAAAGGTCTCGAGGAGTACTTTCCGAATCTGTGGACCTTATAGTCAAAAAGAATTTCAGACTTTGGAATTTTTTTGCATTTTCTGAAGAATTATCGCTCAATTTTATGGAAATTGCAGATAAAAGCATCCACAGAACAGAAACTAAAAATGAAGCGGTGTCGAGGCTGGGCACAAATGAAAGGTCTCGAGGAGTACTTTCCGAATCTGTGGACCTTATAGTCGAAAAGAATTTCAGACTTAGGAGTTTTTTGCATTTTTTGAACAATTATCGCTCAATTTTAGGGAAATTGCAGATAAAAGCATCCACAGAACAGAAACTAAAAATGAAGCGGTGTCGAGGCTGGGCACAAATGAAAGGTCTCGAGGAGTACTTTCCGAATCTGTGGACCTTATAGTCAAAAAGAATTTCAGACTTAGGAATTTTTTGCATTTTCTGAAGAATTATCGCTCAATTTTATGGAAATTGCAGATAAAAGCATCCACAGAACAGAAACTAAAAATGAAGCGGTGTCGAGGCTGGGCACAAAAGAAAGGTCTCGAGGAGTACTTTCCGAATCTGTGGACCTTATAGTCAAAAAGAATTTCAGACTTAGGAATTTTTTGCATTTTCTGAAGAATTATCGCTCAATTTCATGGAAATTGCAGATAAAAGCATCCACAGAACAGAAACTAAAAATGAAGCGGTATCGAGGCTGGGCACAAATTTAGAAATTAATTAAAAATGTGTTGCAATAATTTTTGTATTTTCTGTATTTATAATTTGAATTCAACAATTTTTTGTCAGTGCATGTATATTACCTTCGGTTCAATTTTAACTCCAATCAATGCTCTTACTATTTTTCGAAGTTCGAATTGAATTTGTTAGATTTGATTTTAGCTTTATATTTGCTCTCACTGAGGAAAGCTCTAAAAGCTTTTACAAAAAACCGAAAAATTTAACAAATGTTCTTCATGTTAGCAGAGTCGTGAGAGGGAGAGAGAGAGTGAGAAAGAGAAGCACGATCCTGCGTAAAGTGTTTGTGAGAAGACAAAGAACTAAGTGCGCGCTCCCAAAATGCGAACGTTACTATTTCTTTTTTTTTAGGAATTTTTTTTTGTTTTAAGAAAATGCTCCGCCAGAAGAGTGCAATCCGGTGTTGGAAAACATATATTTTTGTACACATGGGCCATTATTTCGTTTATGCTTATTCTGCACTAAGTTAATTTTACACCAAGAAGTAGTAGGTTGTAGGAAAAACGTGAAAACACTATTTTTTATTTCAAATGTTTAATTTTTATTTTCAAATTCATACTTTGATACAACAATTACTTTTTTAATTTTGCAAATTAACGTATTAAAAAATAAATAAATTAGATAAAAGAGTTTAAAATACAAAAAAAAAACAAAAAAAATAATAATAAGTAAATCAATCCAATTGACATATATATATAAATATATATATATATATATATATATATATATATATATATATATATATATATATATATATATATATATATATATATATTTATATATATATGTCAATTGGATTGATTTACTTATTATTATTTTTTTTGTTTTTTTTTTTTTTTGTATTTTAAACTCTTTTATCTAATTTATTTATTTTTTAATACGTTAATTTGCAAAAATAAAAAAGTAATTGTTGTATCAAAGTATGAATTTGAAAATAAAAATTAAACATTTGAAATAAAAAATAGTGTTTTCACGTTTTTCCTACAACCTACTACTTGTTGGTGTAAAATTAACTTAGTGCAGAATAAGCATAAACGAAATAATGGCCCATGTGTACAAAAATATATGTTTTCCAACACCGGATTGCACTCTTCTGGCGGAGCATTTTCTTAAAACAAAAAAAAATTCCTAAAAAAAAAGAAATAGTAACGTTCGCATTTTGGGAGCGCGCACTTAGTTCTTTGTCTTCTCACAAACACTTTACGCAGGATCGTGCTTCTCTTTCTCACTCTCTCTCTCCCTCTCCACGACTCTGCTATACATGAAGAACATTTGTTAAATTTTTCGGTTTTTTGTAAAAGCTTTTAGAGCTTTCCTCAGTGAGAGCAAATATAAAGCTAAAATCAAATCTAACAAATTCAATTCGAACTTCGAAAAATAGTAAGAGCATTGATTGGAGTTAAAATTGAACCGAAGGTAATATACATGCACTGACAAAAAATTGTTGAATTCAAATTATAAATACAGAAAATACAAAAATTATTGCAACACATTTTTAATTAATTTCTAAATTTGTGCCCAGCCTCGATACCGCTTCATTTTTAGTTTCTGTTCTGTGGATGCTTTTATCTGCAATTTCCATGAAATTGAGCGATAATTCTTCAGAAAATGCAAAAAATTCCTAAGTCTGAAATTCTTTTTGACTATAAGGTCCACAGATTCGGAAAGTACTCCTCGAGACCTTTCATTTGTGCCCAGCCTCGACACCGCTTCATTTTTAGTTTCTGTTCTGTGGATGCTTTTATCTGCAATTTCCCTAAAATTGAGCGATAATTGTTCAAAAAATGCAAAAAACTCCTAAGTCTGAAATTCTTTTCGACTATAAGGTCCACAGATTCGGAAAGTACTCCTCGAGACCTTTCATTTGTGCCCAGCCTCGACACCGCTTCATGTTTAGTTTCTGTTCTGCGGATGCTTTTATCTGCAATTTCCATAAAATTGAGCGATAATTCTTCAAAAAATTCCTAAGTCTGAAATTCTTTTTGACTATAAGGTCCACAGATTCGGAAAGTACTCCTCGAGACCTTTCATTTGTGCCCAGCCTCGACACCGCTTCATTTTTAGTTTCTGTTCTGTGGATGCTTTTATCTGCAATTTCCATAAAATTGAGCGATAATTCTTCAGAAAATGCAAAAAATTCCTAAGTCTGAAATTCTTTTCGACTATAAGGTCCACAGATTCGGAAAGTACTCCTCGAGACCTTTCATTTGTGCCCAGCCTCGACACCGCTTCATTTTTAGTTTCTGTTCTGCGGATGCTTTTATCTGCAATTTCCATAAAATTGAGCGATAATTCTTCAGAAAATGCAAAAAACTCCTAAGTCTGAAATTCTTTTCGACTATAAGGTCCACAGATTCGGAAAGTACTCCTCGAGACCTTTCATTTGTGCCCAGCCTCGACACCGCTTCATTTTTAGTTTCTGTTCTGCGGATGCTTTTATCTGCAATTTCCATAAAATTGAGCGATAATTCTTCAAAAAATTCCTAAGTCTGAAATTCTTTTTGACTATAAGGTCCACAGATTCGGAAAGTACTCCTCGAGACCTTTCATTTGTGCCCAGCCTCGACACCGCTTCATTTTTAGTTTCTGTTCTGTGCATGCTTTTATCTGCAATTTCCATAAAATTGAGCGATAATTCTTCAGAAAATGCAAAAAATTCCTAAGTCTGAAATTCTTTTCGACTATAAGGTCCACAGATTCGGAAAGTACTCCTCGAGACCTTTCATTTGTGCCCAGCCTCGACACCGCTTCATTTTTAGTTTCTGTTCTGTGGATGCTTTTATCTGCAATTTCCATAAAATTGAGCGATAATTCTTCAGAAAATGCAAAAAACTCCTAAGTCTGAAATTCTTTTCGACTATAAGGTCCACAGATTCGGAAAGTACTCCTCGAGACCTTTCATTTGTGCCCAGCCTCGACACCGCTTCATTTTTAGTTTCTGTTCTGCGGATGCTTTTATCTGCAATTTCCATAAAATTGAGCGATAATTCTTCAGAAAATGCAAAAAACTCCTAAGTCTGAAATTCTTTTCGACTATAAGGTCCACAGATTCGGAAAGTACTCCTCGAGACCTTTCATTTGTGCCCAGCCTCGACACCGCTTCATTTTTAGTTTCTGTTCTGTGGATGCTTTTATCTGCAATTTCCATAAAATTGAAAATTATTTTTGACTATAAGGTCCACAGATTCGGAAAGTACTCCTTGAGATCTTTCATTTGTGCCCAGCCACGACACCGCTTCATTTTTAAATATTTTATTCTCGGTTTAAATGTAGAGTTAAGGGTTTCAAAGTTTTTCAACGTAAATTTTAATTAGGTTTTTATTTAGCGATTTCATTTTAAATTTGAAATTTGTACGGAAAATTATGAAATTTGATGAAAACTAATATAATTTAATTTACCTTTAATTTTTCTCTGGTTTATTACTCTCTCTCTCTCTCTCTTTATTAACCCTTTGCGAACCGGAGAAAAAATCACATTGGTTTGTGTCTTTGCTAATTAAATTTAAATTTATCTTGACGGACATAAATGTTTGCCAAAATCTTCACAAAACCTGATATATGAATTCCGTACTAAAAATAAATCTTGCGCTAAAAATATCCTGTAATGATTTACATCTGAAAATACGGGATGACAATCTTCCACCAGTAGGATAGCAAAACATGTGATATAGTCGACCTCCATTATTCTCCTAACTGTTGTAAAATAATATTTTGAAGAAAAAATCAACCATTCCATAATGGAGACATAAGGTGATAAAATTCATATTTACATCTTCGGAGAGAATAAATATTTGCGTTTTGGTAAGAAAAAGAGTTTTAATCGTATTAGGAATTCATTTTTCACGATTTTTGATTAAATACTGTAAGCAGAGTGTTAAATAAATATTAAATTTGAAGTTACAAAACTCTAGAATACAGGTAGATAAATAAACGCTTGTGAACATTGATATGTCAAGAATTGTTAAACGTTTTTTAAATAATTAGATTTGTATGTTTTTCTATAAGTCTCTAATCGGAGGTTGTTATAATATGAATTTTATAAACCAATTTTAATAATTTTTAATTTTAGAACAGTGTTGGCTTGTTTGTCCGGGATACCTTGGTATATTGTTGTTGCAAAATGGTCAGGCTTTATCCCTTTATTGTTGTTTTTATAAAACAACGTTTGTTTATCAGTGGAGAACGATGGTAATGTTTACAAGGGGGTAAGGCAGGGAATACCTAGGTTTCGAAAAGAGCCACCAATCCTCCTGGGAGAATATCCCAGACAAAAAACAAGGGAACTGATGATGATTGGTGGCTCTTTCCGAAACCTAGGTATTCCCTGCCTTACCCCCTGGTAAACATTACCATCGTTCTCCACTGATTAACAAACGTTGTTTTATAAAAACAACAATAAAGGGATAAAGCCTGACCATTTTGCAACAACAATTTTTAATTTTTAAAAATTTCTATTTCAAAATTAGTTTGACAATTCATTGTCCCAGCAGCTGTACCTGCATTCTTCTACCATGGATGGGGGGGGGGTATAAAAATTTAATTTTGGCTTGTAAATTTTTTGCAGAATAAGCTAGACTTTTGTTCTGCTAAAAATATATGCATTTGGATTTCCAGTTGATATTTACCTAAAACGCCTTACCAATTCAATGTGAAATGTAATAGGGTTTGAGCCAAATCAATTCAAATTCAAATGGACAATGACATTTAAACAATCAAACAATCCTTACAATTGTCCGCTTTCAACTTCAACAACAAATTCAGGCCAAAATTGCTACATTTTGAATAGACATCAAATACAGATGCAATTTCTATGTTCAAAATCAAAATCACAAGATATCCTGCTCGAACATTTCATTGAATGGGAGTTAAAATTGCATTTCAAGTTAAATATTTGCCAGTGCCACTATGTCCCGCATTCAGCCATAATTCATTTGCATACTTGGCCATTGGCTAGCAATGCAGCGTGTCTTGACAATGCAATGCATGGATACAAGAAGATTTGTCTTCTTTCCTTAACTTGAAAACGTTTTGAATTTGAGTGGTGGAAATGAATGGTTGCTGCTGCTGCTTAGCCTGGACAAAGCAAATTGGGTTGTAGAGAACTAGGTAGAGTGTTGTTGCACAACCTACAGAGAAGAAGATGAGTTAGACGGCAGCCGATTACGAGGGTGGAGGGGGTGTGTGGGAAATCGAGGAAGAATCTGATGTTGATGACAACATTGCTGCAACGACGTCAGAGGATGCTGACGTCGTTGCAACGACAACTATGTATAGCATATGACATTCTGCTACAACTTGAAATGCAACTGAAATATACAGAATGTATCAATGGACGAAGCAAAGTAGACGAAGGGAGGCGATATACAAATTCTGGAGTGCACAAAATCTAGAGATGGGGTAAAAATTGTTTTATTGATTTTTATTTTTAAGATGAAATTTAATAATTGTACGTACCTATTTTATAATGATATGTTTTCTAATATAAGGAGAACAAATATGACTTTAATTCTGGTAAAATGGTGAGATATTTGAATGTGAGCAAGGTGCAGAGTTTTTCAAAATGAAATGCAATTTTGAATATTTTTGACAGCTATAGACACTTGAAAAGTAGACGCTACGCCATTGCCAAACCGCAATACAGAACTTAGTGGGAAAATTTGAGATGTTGGGTCAAGTTTTCGTACAGTAATATATGATTTTGAGCTAATATATGATTTTTTGGTCGGAGTTGGATGTTATTGGCTTGGATATGGTTTGCTTTCAAAAAGAAATGAAACATGAGACTATTGGTCCATTTAGGCAAAAAAATACCGAACTGTCAAAATTGCCACCGAGGTCTTCACAATTGCCACGACTTGTGACTTCTTCCTTCGGGGGCACGTGGAAAATTAGACCTATATCTCAGCGTTGATTTGAGGCCTTAAAGATGGAATCCGTTTGGGTTATGTATAATTACATGAAATGGATATAGTCCTTTAAGCTTGCTCTTGGCTGATATTGTTTTTCATTACGCTGTAAAACACATTTTGATTTTGAAATTTGCGGATTAAAATTATTTAGGATCCTGTTTTCGCAGGTGTGGGCCAATATTGTCTATTTCGTATCTGACCTAAGACTGATATATATTACAACTTTCCAGATTTGAACTATATAGAGTACTTCTTTTACATTTTTTTAGATGTGTGATATTATTGTTGTAAAATGTTGAAACATGGGTGAGATAAAAAACCGTCTGTCCATGTTAATTTGTAATCACTCTACAGTTCGCAATTATGGCCCGATCTTCACGAAATTTAGAATGGAGGTGGGACTGGGCCAGAATAGAACCCTATTTTTTTGGAGATGATCACATAATATTTAGGGGTTGAAATGGAAAAATTGAAAAATTTAATGATTTGCAGTTGCTCTACAGGTTGCAATTATAGACCAATCGACGAGGAATTTAGCATGGGGTTAGAGATAAGGGCTGGACAGTAGTCTTTCAATTTTGATGGTCATCGGGTAATATTTAGTGGGTGAAATAGACCATAATATTTGTGTTAAATAAAAGTCAAATTTTCCATTAAACCGCGAATATTTATAGTACCGGCAAAATCACAAATAGTTGAACAGGTCAATTCTGACCGTTATGTAGATGCCGATAGTAAATATATTGGATATAAATAGTGAAATATATACCATGTTTTGTATATACACACACATACAGGAAGGGGATGTTATCTAGAATGCTTATATATCAAGAATGGCTGGACAGATTTTGACATATGTTGTCAATTCAGAATGCCCTCCTGGCCTAAAAGAATAAAATATAAGAAATTCGCATTAAAAGATATCAATAATGACATTGTGACATTCTTTTTATTTTTTTCATTGTTTTTATCGCATGCGATTTTTTTTAATTTGATTTTTAATATTGAAGTGTATATATTATGTAATATTTTTCACATTACGACACAGGTTGGGGTTATTATATACAGATTGCAATTATCGTCCGATCCTCACGAAAACTTTCACAAGGGTAGGGTTAGACCCAGAAGGGCTAGGCCGATTGTTTTCAAATCCGCAATATATTTAGGGGTTGAAATGGACCAACAAATAAGAATGTTCCTGATTTTTCAGCCGGTAAAAAGGTAACGAATAAAAACCCAAGGACCGAAACCCCGCCTGAAATTAGAGATTAGGAAATGGGTTGGAATGGACATCTACTTTTTTGTGTAAAAAAATACCAGCATTTCCATTCTACCGAAACGCTGAAAATAACTTACAGGCGAAATCCAAAATACACAAAAGGCGCACTTCTGGCTTTTAATACCCTTCACCATACTATGGAGGGTATATTAACTTAGTCATTCCATTTGTAACTCCTCGAAATACTCATGTCAGACCCAACAAAGTATATATATTATTGATCTAAGTCGATTTAGCCATGTCCGTCTGTCTGTCCGTCTGTTGTAATCACGCTATCTTTCGAACGAATTGAGATATAAGGCTAAAATTTTGCACACATGTTTATTTTTCCAGTAGGCAGGTTAAGTACGTAAATGGGCCATGTAGGTCCACGTTTTCATATAGCCTACATATAACGGTACCTCCAGATATTCGGTATTTTGTTCAAATTTGTTTCAAATTTGGTATTTGAAATTCGAAATGGATACTACAGCCTAAGACAGAAAACTGTCAGTGCAGGTCCACGTCTTCGTATAGCCCCCATATAATGGTATATATTCGGTATTTTGATGATTTTAGCGTCATTATTCTCCGGAATTGTTTCAAATTATGTATTTAGAGTTCCTAATGGGAACTACAGTCTATGACAGAAAATTGTGTATGCAGGTCCAGGTCTTCGTGTAAGCCCCACATACCAGTACCTCCCTATATTCGGTATTTTGACCAGTTTAGGTACAATACCCACCGAAATGGTTTGAGACGCGTATTTGAAGTTCGTAATAAATGCTACAGCCTATGGCAGAATGATTATGATGATTTTTGCTTCATTATTCACCGTTTATTTCAAGTTTCGAATTTAAATATGGTAATGACTTATTACAAATGCCTATGTAGGTCCACGTCGTATAGACACCAATACAACGGCTACATTCGGTATTTTTAAAATGTTAACAATTTTTTTAAGGATTTTATCTCCAAATTCGTTCCAAATGGTAGAGGGTATTCAAAGTTCGGCCCGGCCGAACTTACAGCTTTTTGACTTGTTTATGCTGATTTCGTTGACGAATATAGCCAAATAACGTAAACAAGCAAATCATATGGATGAGTCTGAATTTGGAGATTCAAAGGGGCCTCTTGCTTTTGAAGATGATCGCAAAATATTTAGGGGTTCAAATGAACCAAAATCAGAAATAAAAATTTCCTGATCACACAATTGAAACCAATCGACACAGAAATTTGCATGAAAAGAGAGTTAAGGACAGGGAAGAAGTTTTCATCAGTTCAAAAGCGAAATATTCCAAAATGGACAGAAGAGGGCTTCTAACATATTGTAGTGTTGTAGGGTATCACATGGTCGGCCCCGCAAGACTCCGCTCACTTGCTTTTATACCCTACACCACATAGTGGTAAGGGTATTATGTCTTTGTGCATTTGTTTGTAACATGAAGAAGGAAACGAGATAGACCCATAGTTACTTTTGAGAACCTTCATAGAATCACTTTCTGAGTCGATTTATGCATGTCAGTCCGTCTGTCCACGTATTCTTGTGAACAAAATGGAGGTCACATTTATTATCCGATTGAGATTAAATTTTCCAAACATTATTTTTTTGGCCGAAGGACGAACCCTATTGAAATTGGTGAGAATCGGATCAAATTAAGATATAGCTCCCATATATATCTTCATCCGATTTCGGGTTAAATGTGCACCAAATGTCCACTATCAGTCCAAATTACCTGAATTTTGGCACACCCAACCGAGTTCGGCCTAGAAGCAAGTATATCAAATTTGGAGAAAATCGGTTCAGATATAGCTATAGCTCCCATATATATCTTTCATCCGATTTGATCTTTAAGTCCATCACATTCCTACTATGCACTCCACAACCGTGATATTTGGTACCAGATATTAGATGGAGCACAGAAATAGCTGTTTTAAATTTTATCGAAATCGGTTCAGATTTGGATATAGCTTCCATATATATCTTCATCCGATTTCGGGTTAATTGGCCACCAAATGGCCAATATCAGCCCAAATGGCCCGAATTTTGGCACATGTGACCGAGATTAGCCTTAAAGCAAATACAACAAATTTGGAGAAAATCGGTTCAGAAACAGCTATAGCTCCCATATATATGTTTTATCCGATTTGGTGTTTAAGCCTCTCACATTCGTAATATGCACTCCACAAGAATGATATTTGGTACCAGATAAAAGATACAGCCCAGAAATAGCTGTTTGTAATTTTATCGAATCGGTTCAGATTTGGATATAGCTCCCATATATATCTTCATCCGATTTCGGGTTAATTGTGCACCAAATGGCCGATATAAGTCCAAATGAACTGAATTTTAGTACATCGGACCAAATTCAGCCTAGAAGCAAGTATATCAAATTTAGTGAAAATCGGTTCAGATATAGATATAGCAACCATGTATATGTTTCATCTGATTTAGTGTTTTAGTCCCTTACATTCGTAATATTCACTCCACAACCGTGATATTTGGTACCAGGTGTTAGATGGAGCACAGGAATAGCTGTTTTAAATTTTACCGAAATCGGTATATCTTCATCCGATTTCGGGTGATTGACCAACAAAT
Organism: Musca domestica; assembly: GCF_030504385.1. Taxonomy (NCBI): domain Eukaryota; kingdom Metazoa; phylum Arthropoda; class Insecta; order Diptera; family Muscidae; genus Musca; species Musca domestica. The sequence goes on along the minus strand of NW_026712296.1, from coordinate 9,401,344 downwards.
GGCCGTAATAGCATCAATTTTGGCAAATCCGACCGAAACCAGCTTAGAAGCAAGTACACCAATTTTCGTAAAAACCGGTTCAGATATAGCTATAGCTCCCATATATATCTTCATCCGATTTCGTGTTAATTGTTCATCAAATGGCCAATATCAGCCCAAATGGCATGAATTTTCGTACATAAGACCGAATTCAGTCTAGAAGCTAATACGTCAAATTTGGAGAAACCCGGTTCAGAGATAGCTATAGTTCGTAAAATGCACGATAGAATTAGATAGATTTTGATTTTGTACCAAATATCTCATAGAGCTCTGAAATGCCCTGTATAAACCTTTTTAGGAGAGCTCTACTAAATATGCATAGTGGTTTAGGGTATCATATAGTCGGCCCCGCCCGACTTTTGAGCTTTCCTTACTGGTTTTTTTTTAATTTTATTAAATGAAAGCAAAAAATGTCGGAAATAGCATCAACTTTTAGAATACGTTTAGATTTGCTCGAATTGGTCACCTTTGACACGAATTATGGCCTTCAAACGGCCAAATGAAACTGTCACACGCTGCCCGAATGTTGCTCTGCGGTATTTTGCTCCATTCCAGGTGAAGCGCTTGCTTGAGGTGATCGACACTTTAGTATTTTTTAGTGTCAACCTTGCTTTCCAAAATTCTCCAGACACAATAGTCCAACGGATTGGTATCCAGAGATTTTGGTGGCCATTATTCCCTGGAAATGAAGCGAGGAACTTCATTTCGTAACCATTTCTGTATGAATGTCGCTGCCGATGTTGCATATTGAGATACAAATAAATCATAACAACTAAAAAAGCAACTAAGTTCGGCCGGGCCGAACTTTTTCTACCCTTCACCATTCGGAAGGAACTTAAAAAACTTCAAAAAAAAAAAATCTCTTTGAAAAAACAACGCCCAAATAAAAAGCTTTATATTGGGGGTATACGATGACGTGGTGCTGTGTAAATAATTTTTGTCATGGGCTCTAGTAACGATTCCGAATTTCAAATACGAAATTTGAAACATTTCCGCGAATAATGTCGCTAATTTCAGTGAAATATCGAATAAAGGGAGATACCGTTGTATGGGGATAATACAAAGACGTGAACAATTCTCTTCTAGGGGATAATGTATCCACAAGGAACTACTTTTGTAGATTTTAAGACAATTCCATTGAATAATGTGGCCAACATAATCAAAATTCAGAATATCGGTGGGTGCCATTGTATGGGGGCTATACGATATCGTAGATCTTTATAGACAATTCTCTGTCAGGGAGTAAAGTACTCACGGAGAACTCCTTGTGTAGAATTTCAGACAATGTCATTGAAAATGCGACAAAAATTGAAAATACCGAATAGCGGGGGGTACCGTTATATGGGAGACATACAATTCTAATGGGTGAACTATTTAAAACCCCTCAAGTCGCTTTGTGCCGTTGTAAGGACGGTCTTGGAATATACTTTGTCCTAGGTCAAATACATAACACAAACTACAGTTTCATATGGAAACTTTCTGCTAACAAACAATTTTAGTTGGCTACAACTATTAAAATGGGGCTGGGAATTTTATTTGCCATCCGGTATTGGATACTGTTGTGCAAATGATAAATGGCTACATTTCAATAATGTCCACAGGCCATCTAGCAAAACTGGCAAAACACACCACTTCGTACCAATTGATCTGAAACACAAGCAGAGAAATTAAAATTAATGCAAGTTTCGAAATATCAAATATATGTATGTATGTGTGCTCGTTTGAAATACTGTGCAACACATTTGAAGAAAATGCAAATTGTGTAACTTCTTTCATTCTATGACAATTTTTACATTTGCAAAATTTCAATTTCGATACAACATCTCTCCGAAGACCACGAAAGAACAACACACATCAAGTCTGATGATGACAGTAGACATATTTTAAATAAATCTTCTCGATTCACATTTTCAAATTTTCGCATATATGTAGATGTGTAGAGGGGCACATTTGTGTATATTGGTAGTTTCAGAACGAAGAGTAAAGATGCTCTCCTAACTCAAGTTCTTGTTGAGTATTTAAAGGCAAACATTTGATGTGTGTTGTTATTAGGGAGGATAGGATGTAGATTTCAATGTAAGCTCCTTAAAACATTCTGCAGGCTTCTCAATTTTAAATAATTGAGTATTACTCCTTCTTATTATACGGGTGAGATAAAAAAAACTGCAACAAAATCAAACAACATAATTTTTACATTTTTTTAAAATTTTATTGAATGAAAGCAAAAAATGTCGGAAAGAGCATCAAATTTTAGAATGAGTTTAAGAAAAAGATTCGGATTGGAAGATTGATCACCTTAGGCACGAATTATGGCCTTCAAACGGACAATGAAACCGTCACACGCTGCCCGAATGTTGATCTGTGGTAGTTTGGCCTATTCCTGGCGAAGCGCTAGCTGGAGGTGATCGACACTTTGGTGTTTTTAGTGCCAACTTTGCTTTCCAAAATACTCCAGACACAATAGTTCAACGGATTGGTAGCTGGAGATTTTGGTGGCCATTGTGCGCTAGAAATGAAGCGAGGAACCTCATTTTGTAACCATTCTTGGGTGGCGCGTGCTGAGTGCGATGTTGTTGCGTCCTGTTGGAATGTCCAAGGTCTGCGGCCAAAATGTTTGCGTGCCCCAGGCTTTAATACACCCTCCAGAATATTTTCACGATAATATTCGGCATTTATTCTGATGCCACGACGAGCGGAGACCGACCATCGACCCGACGCGGGTTTCGATCAAGTCTCTTCTTTACTTTTCGAACCGTTTCTGCTGATGTTGCTGTTTTCTTCCGTCCACTTCCTTGACGTCGGACTATGCTACCAGTATCACGGTAACGAGCGATTAGCCACGATAGTCACTTGTTGTTTTCCAGCTACATATAAAGAAATTACACTATCACGCTTGATCTTCTATCACGAATAACTTTCGTTCTGGAAAATTCTCACTAAAGTGTTTTTGTACGCTTGTACGAGTGGCTTATAAATGACGGCAGTCTAAAGTTGGTTGCAGTTTTTTCATCTCACCCTGTATAGGTCCACGTTTTCGTATAGCCCCCACATAATGGTATTTTAATGATTTTTGCCTCATTTTTCAACGGTTGCCAAATTCAGTACCATTTAGTGCAACTTTTGTACATATTCCCAAAACCACCTCCATATCTCTATACCAGATACCAAAAGATGTACTTCGATATCAAATTTCGGGATTCCAGCTCTGTAGATTCACTCAATACCAAATATGGCAGCCAAATTGTACCAAACGAAGTACTATTTAGTACATTTCGTCTAATTCCGCTCTTTATTACATATTTACTGCCAACAGGAACCCCAATATAAAATTTCATATTTTCAGCTTCATACGTTCACATTAAACCAAACTGTTCCAAATTTAGTACCATTTAGTACAGTTCCCTCGCTTCGGATACATTTCCAAAACCACCTTCATATATCTTACTTACTTTCCATCATTAATTCTCATACAAAATGTCAAGTTTGCAAAATGGTACCATTCTAGAAGCTCAGTAACATTTTAGAACATCTCCACCAGTGACTCTCATTTCAAATTTCCGAATTCCAGCTCCATCGGTTTACCACAATTCCAATTCATACCAAATTTAGTACACATAAGTACGAATTTCTTATGCTTCTTACATACCCCAATCCTACACTCCAACAGTAATCCTGATTTCAAACTTTAGGATTCAACCTCTGTTGGTTCTCCCAAATAAAAATTGTACTTTATTTAGTACATTTAAGTACAAATTTCCAGAACTACCTAAATATCTTAAAGTCTAATTTACAATCTTCAGGATACCAGCTTTATAGGTTCACCAAATCCAAATTGTACCAAATTTAGTACCAATTAGTACACTTAAGTACAAATTTTCATAACTACCTACATCATACAGTCCAAGAGAAATGATATTTTCAAATTTTAGAATTCCAGCTCCATCCGTCCCTTCAAATTCAAATTTTACCAAATTTAGTAACGTTTAGTACTTTTCGTATACATGAGTACACACTTCCGTAACTACCTCCTTACAACGACTTTTCCCCTCAACCTTGATTCCCATTCCGAATTTCAAGTTTTTAGCTCAAACCGTTCTCATGGTACGAAATGGTACCAAATGTAGTACACTTTAGTACTTTTCGTGCACGCATGGTGTGAATTTCCAAAAACCCTTTGGTACATCTGTCATATACTCCATCGATAATCCTTATTTCAAATTTAAGATTTCTAGCTCTACTGCTTCCTCAAATGCAAGGGGTACCATATTTAGTACCTTTTAATACTTTTCGTACTGTTCTAGTCTGAATATCCAAAAACCCAGTCTTATCTCACCCCTTTGGACCAAAAGTGACCCGTTGATGGATCCTTATGTCAGTTAGTCGGTCGATTTTTGTTCGTATCTCAAAAAATGAGTTGGTAAATCACACTACAGTTCTCTTATACTCTCAGTTACATACGAACACCTGAGGCTTCTACTACAACTATTTGCCCTGTTTTTAACTGTTAAAACATACGAAAATCTAAATTTTCAAGACCCCTTTGATTGTCTTGTGAAAAATCATGCTCTATCCTATTCCTCCCTACTCTGCAATAATCGTCTTTATACTAGTAAGCAATTGCTCATACATTTCAGCTATTATTGTATTGTAGTGTATCATTTTATTTTAAATTAATTTATTTGTATCATGTTATCGTCCGTCGGATTTGTCACAATGACATTGTCTATAGATTTACCCGCCGCCCGAAGATTGGTATATTCTGGCAATTTGTAAATGTAGTTTTTTTTTTCAACAGAATAACCACAAACTATTAAAAGCGAACATCTTTGCAATATCTTAGCAAAGTATTGTGAGAATGTTGCCTAAATTAAAAGACTAGTAGTTGACGTTAAACAATATTTATTTGTCATTGGTTTTGTAATGCCTTTCGATGTTATTGACAAAGGGAAGTGCAAAGAGGAAAGTAACGATGAATGTACAAAAAAAGATATGTATTTTTTAAATTTTATTGAATGAAAGCAAAAAATGTCGGAAATAGCTTGAAATTTTAGAATATGTTTAGATTTGTTCGAATTGGTCACCGTTGGCACGAATTATGGCCTTCAATGAAAGCGTCACACGCTGCCCGAATGTTGATCTGCGGTATTTTGACCCATTCTCTTGTTGGAAAGTCCAAAGTCTGCGGCCAAAATGTTTGCGTGTCCAAGGCTTTAATACACCCTCCAGAATATTTTCGTAATAATATTCGGCATTTATTCTGATGCCACGGTCGATTAATACGAGCGGAGAGCGACCATCGGCTGTTATGGCGGCCACAACATCACCATGGCCGGTGCTTGAGTTCTGGCCAACCAAAGATGCACATTTTCAGCTGACCTCTTTGGCAAGTAAACACGATCATTTTGTTTGTTTACAAACTGCTGGACAACGAATGTTTTCTCATCGGAGAAACCCAAATTCGGCAGTTCACCGCCTTCGGCCAAGCGAAGCAACTCTTTAGCTCTTTTGAGTCTATTTTCCTTCTGTTGCGGTGTAAGTTCTTGCACTTTTTGGAATTTCAATGGGTGCACCCCCAGCTCATTTTTCAATATTTTCCGAATGGAGTAATACGATATGGTCAGCTCACGAGCCATTTTCCGGACACTGCGACGCGGGTTTCGATCGAGTCGCTTCTTTACTTTTCGAACCATTTCTTTTAATGTTGCTGTTTTCTTCCGTCCATTTCCTTGACGTCGGGCTACGCAAATATAAAGAAATCACACTAGCACGCTTGAATACCATCACAAATAACTTTTTTCTGAAAAATTCCCACCAAAATACATTTGTACGCTTGTAAACAATATAATGAGCTGTCGCTGGAATAATTTTAACAGCTGTAGGACGAGTGGTTTGGAAATGACAGCAGTCTGAAGTTGGTTGCAGTTTATTCATCTCACCCTGTACATTTCACAACACAGTTGGATAAAGTAAACGTAGAAAAAATCATTAGACTTTCTTCAATTGAAAAATATATATCTACTAGCTGAACCCGGTGCGCTTCGCAACCCCTTTTATTTTATATGCATTCAAAATTGTATAAACGAATATATATTGGCTTAAAAAAATAAAAAAAAAGTATTGTAATACTTTAATGCGTAAATAAACAAATAGCTCGGTCTACCAATGCCAGAATCTAGAAATTTTTGACGAGGGTCAGCCTTGGTTTGTAGGCATGTGATAAGGCTGGGTTTTTTGGAAATTCGTATTAAAAAGGTATGAAAAGTACTAAAAATTGAATTATTTGCATTTGACAAATGGAATGAGCTAAAACTCTGTAATTTGGAATGAGAGTCGCTAATGGGGTGCAGTATAATAAAAGAAATAAAAATCACTATAATTGGTATTATGTGAACGGATGTATTTTAAATTTTGACATTTGGTATTCTAATTAAGTTGGGAAAGATTAGTTCATATATTTATGATGTGTACTAAATGGTACTAAATTCGGCACAATTTGGGAGGTGGTCTTGGAATTTGCACTAAAGAAGTACAAAAAGTATTAAATGGTATTAAATTTGGTGTTTGGGGAAGGCATAGTGCTGAAAACCTGAAATTTGGTATTAGGTTCACTTTTTGTGAGATAAGCTTGAGGTATGGAGGTGGTTTTGAAAATATGTGCTAAAAAATTAAGAAAAGTGTTAAATTCGACTATATTTGGTATTGACTGTGCAGAGAGTATTTGAAATCCGAAAGTACTAAATTCCACTAAATTTGACACTATTTGAATGGATAGGTAAAATCTGGAAATCTGTTATGAGGATCGAGTGTGAGAAGTATGGTTGACATAATGAGATGATTTTATCCCTTATCAATGGATAAAGGGGGAATTTTTAAATTTAGTAAAGAAAGAGGTTAATCTAGAAAGGTAGACATGGGATCAGAAAAAGAATCAACGCATTTTTGATGTCTCTCAGATCTACTCTTGTCGGAAATATGACTTAATTGTACGAAAAGTACTGAATAAAATTCATATGAAAGCAGTGGGTCCACTGTGCAAATGTTCTAAAGAAAGAATGGGCCAATATTATCGGACCTAAATAAATATGATAACAAGTAAGCAAAGGCTACAGTCGAGCGGGGCCGACCGTTGAATACCCTACAACACTATAATAAACGATACAGTTTATATAGGCGAGATACTCGAAAGAATTCCACAAGATATTGTGACAAATAATAAAAGAAAACCATCAGGTTTCGTTCTATAATTTTAGAATAATAGCAACTTAAACTAATTTGTTCATTTCCAATTTATTGGTAGATGTTGGTCTTCCTAGATCTGAAACCAATATTTCCCAAAGACCTATAATCTCTCAGAAGTGGCAAAAGATTAACATTTATTATTGGTTTTTGACTGAAACGCATCTATATGAGATACAGACATTTGACTATATTCTTCAACGAAATCAGCGTCAACGAAATAGTCAGAAGTGCGTCTTTCCTGCATTTGTGAATTCTCCAAAAAGTCACTGGAATGGACATTTTCGTATTTTGTCTGCAAAAGTTGGCAAGCTATTCACACATTGAATATTTTTGGATGGCCATCCAAAACTGCTTGGCTTTTGCAATGTCCGGTAAGCCCCATTTAAATATGCGTGAGGATCGGGCGATAATTAAGACCTGCTGACAATTTTGCAGTTTTTTGGTCCATTTCAACCCCTAAATATATTGCGATCATCTCCAAAAAGAGTAGGCTTCAATTCTGACCCTCATCTTATACACATGCAAAATTTCGTAAGGATCGGGCCATTCGTAAGGATCGAGCCATAAATGCGATCTGTATATGATATCCTGATATCTCAACTACTTAGTTTTGTTAGCTGTAGAAATTTTACCAAATGTTTAATTCAAAATGAAAATGCCAAATATATGACAAAATTGAAAAAATATGAGAAAATGTTACAAAATCAATATTTTCATCTTTAGAGAGATATTTTTATGCGATTTTTTAGACGTTTTTTCTTTCCTGCCAAGAGGCCATTCTGAATTAATGAGAACTGCCGAAATCAGTTCAGCCGTTCTCGACATATAAGAGATCTTTCAAGCATATCTTCTTTGATAGACATATATATCGCACATGCTATATATCCGATTTGTTGGATGTTAACATCAATGTAAAGGTCAGAAGTAACCTTGTCATGGCTTCGTAATTTCGCCGGGATTTGAAATATTCGCGGTTTAATGAAAAATGTTAAGTTTTTTCAACACAAAATATATGGTCTATTTTACCCGCTAAATATTATCCGATGACCACCCTAATTGATAGGCTTCTTGCCAGCCCTAAACTCTAGCTACATACGAAATTCCGCGTCGATTGATCTATAATTGCGACCTGTATAGCTACTGCAAAATACGATATTTTTCAGTATTTGGTCCATTTCAACCTCTAAACATTTGACGATCATCTCCAAAAGAAATAGGCTTCTATTCTGACCCAAACCCCACCTCCATTTTAAATTTCGTGAAGATCGGACCATAATTGCGACCTGTAGAGTGATTACAAATTAACATGGACAGACGGACAGACGGACGAACGGACATACATAGCTAGATCGATTCAGCTCGGCGAGCTAGGAAGATCCATATATACTTTCCTATATGGGAAACCAATATTTCGAGGTGTTACATAAATTCTGGCCCAATCAAACTTATAATACCCCCAACACATAGTGTTGTAGGGTATAAAAGTATTGCGACGTGCCAGATTTGGACTTTGGACGTGCCAGATTTGGAATTTGGACCATTTTCATACTTCATCTAATGCAGATAAAAATATGGAACATAAATATCCAAATTTATGCGAAATCATAAATTCCATATTCATCTCAGGTTTCTGGTTGCGAGAAATATTTAGATATAGCAAGAATCGCTGACTTGTTTCGTATGTTCTAATAGATAAAACTATTGTGACACAGAAGGGGCTCGCAGATATATACCATCCTCACGACAGATTTTATATTAGCAAAAATGTTTGTATATTTGAAATCTGAAGAGAGCTTTCAATAGGTATCCAATAATTTCGCTGTCTTTGAGCGTTTGTTTTTCAAAATCTCGAAACCGAGGTAGCAGAAAAAATGGTCCGATCTCTACCATCTTTACAACAGATCTTAAGTTAAGTTAAGTTAAGTTAAGTTAATGGAAATAATGAGATGTTCGCGTTGAATGAACCCCATGTATATTGTAGATTTTGACCCTTTCTAGGGGAGGTACCAGATGGAGTGGACCGATATATCCCATCTTCACAGCAGATATTAGAAATAATGGAATGTGTGAAATATGCAGAGAACCGGATGCTTCTTTTGGATTTTGTAATCGTTGTGGTTATTCAAAACTTTGACCTGGGAGGTATCAGATCCATACTATATTCGGATGTTAATTTTGCGTTTCTTTTGACACAATTTCGACCCGTGAGGAAATGGATATTGTCCATTTTCACACCTGACCTAACACTGATGCCAATATTAAGAGTTGCAAAGTTGGAACGAAATTGGATTATACTTTCTCTATATGTGCAGTAAAATATTTTTTTTTTGAAAGTTTCGACCTTTTTGTGGGTGGTACCAAAAGAAGTGGAACTATATCTCCCATCTCCAAACTCTATGTAAGCTTAATAATATTACGATGTATCAAGTTTGGACGAAATTGGATACTTGAAAGTTATGTGCGCAATGTTCTTAAACAGATTTGGTCTAAAGAGACCTAGGATATAAAACCGTTATTTCGATGAGGCACGTTTTGACCGTATCAAATTGTATATACCCTCTCTAGCCATATGGCTGAGGATATAGAAAAGGCCTATGACGAAGTGTTGGAACGAATCTAAAATTGTTAGGTGGACTTTTCGCTTAGACACAGACGTTGTCGTAGCAAATCCCATCTCCACACATACCCTCTCCCCACCAACAATTGGGACATTTTTATAGCATTTTGTTTGAAAATCTCATTTTTTGTCGGTTGGGTCCTCCGAAGATGCCATTATATGGGATCTAAACGTAGACCGATATAACTCCAATCATCCTAGAAACAGCGCTTGGAAGCTGGAGTCTTTTTCACAGATGGACAACCAGCCAGGCAGACATACAGAGAAACATGGTAAAATCTACAAAGAGTTTTAGGCTTATCAAGAATACGTATACTTTGTGTTGTTTAAACTGTTTATTACGAAGAGATACAAACAGCTTGAAATATTGCTTTTATCAAAAATATATGAGCTTTAGGGGTACCAAATACAATAAAAATGTCATTGGTATTCTTTCCAACGAATTTTTACTCTCAACGCAACGAATATATTTTTAATTCGACTTTTTTAATATTTTTTCAAAACAACATTTAAACACAATGAAAAAGAAAAAAAAACCAAATGTTCCATCATTTTTACTACCACTTTTTATTCCGCATTTTCAACAGTTACCTAATAAATCCCAAAACATTAAAATATTTGGACAAATGTCAACACAGCAATTGCAAACAACAATTTATTCAATAAATCTTCAAGTAAATAAATTTTATTCCAAACTTCATAAGAGATATAACCCCACCCCATTCACCAGTCCTTTTATTGACTCAGTTTTCATTGAGAACTTTGAAGGACATGTTTTGTGTGTAAATATCTTAATTTGTTTATTATGTTTTATTGGATTTGTTTTTTTTTTTTTTTTTGGAATTAAGATTTTAAGCCATAATCTTAAGCCTCAGAATCACTTGTTGTTGCTGCTATTGCCAATGTTTCTTCTTGGTAATGCTTTAATGACGACAACAACAAAAGCAGCAGCAGCAACAACAATAACATGAATCGCAGGACAATATCTTTAGGCTCAGGTGTTATATTTTCCACACTCAATTTACGGCTCTTTAATGTAATCTTCTTTTCTACCACCCCACTCTCTCTCTCCCGCTTTGTGTGTAACCCCTCACCCACTTCATTACAGTAAGACCTGCAGCATTTGTTCAGCATTCACACATGTTGCCTGGAATTTCCTCAATGTATGTTGGTAGGTAGGTGGGTTGGATGATGAAACCACCTAAAGTCCTTTGTGTAAATATGTATAGATCCCACTCCTTCATTATCGCCATTCACATTGACACCGGGGCCACCAATACGCATCATTGGATGGGTGACACCTTCCCCCTTCCTGGCTGTGGCATACAAAACATTTAAACATCATTATCAACGCATTAAGCAGCAATAGCAACAGTAAAAACAACAGGAAAAATATCCGACTTCCCTTGCACGTCGTCAACTTCAACGATGAGAAGAAGGAATCGTCAATGTGAGAGAGAGTGTGTGTGTAAATGCTATGGGCTAGGAAGTGATGCGATTGAATTGGAATGAAATGGAGTGGTGTCATTGAACCGTCATAAATAAATAATCAAAATATGGCACCAGAGCCGTTTAATGCAATTTGCTGCCGTTCACTTTTCTAAACAGCTTGTAACACACATGCACACACACACGCACATCCATACACTCCGCTACACAACCTAGTCTCAGGCAACCCTTGGTTACTGCCTTTGGTGTTCTCGATTCCACAAGCGTTAACGTAAAGCACCCTTTTTGTTTTTAACAGATTTTCCGAATTTCCTTTATCCTCCACCCCAGTTTATTCATTGCTCATTCATGTGGCTGTTCCGTTGTGTCAAAACGTTTTTATTTGGTTTCTGATAACCTTATGGCATTCTCGGGCTTCGTTCTATTGCCGGCAGAAATGACCATCAGGATGATAATACAAATGCCGTGGTCCCTTGTGCGGTCATATCATTTGAATCCCTGCGGAATTTGGCACATTTAGTCCTCTCGAAAAAAGAAAACACTCATCAGCTTAGCCATGGAGATTAGTTTACTTCCCAAGTGGGATTATGTCACTTTCGTTTGACATTTGCATTTTTGAGATGATGTGATTGACAGCTTCATGTGTGGAAAGGGGCTGTTTTTCCGGTGATGTAGAAAAATGAACAGATTTTTGATTTTTTATTTTCGGAGAAGTAATGCTGCCGGCGTGAGGTGTTAATTATTTGATTGGTAGTATTGCCTTATATTCATGAGGTTTTTGGATATAAGCTACTTGTAGGAACAATATTTCTTATAGGAGTATTGGTAATTTTCATTATGGGATTCGATTTTTGTGACAATATTTGAATAATAAAAGGAGTTAGGAAATGATACAGTCACGCGGAAACTCTTTTAACCAAAATACACCAATCCGCCTAGATATTGGAAATCCGACTTTTCCTGCAATTTTCACGAAATGGAGCCTTTATATTTTGTTTTATTATTTTAGTACTATGTGCTGTGGGACAAATTATTTTTCAATAATTACAGGAAAAGTCGAATAGATTGAGAAAGCTCGGCTAAATAAGAGACACTTGTATCGGCGTTATTAGAGTTTACATCAATACGAGGATTTTTTTAGTAGAAAATTTTAACCTTCAAACGAGTGTCCAAAAGGGGTCTTTTTAGTCTTTTTTCAAAATATAGCTAAGAACTTCCTTTGAACGGGATCGTAGCATGTCAATGTTTTTAATAAAATTATTAAACATAAAGTGTTAATGTATGTTCCAGAATAAAAAATAAAAATAATAAAAAACAAGTAAGCAAAGGCTATAGACTGCGGGTCCGACCATATGATACCCTACAACACTACAATATGGTAGAAGTCCCCTTATGACCAAATCCATTTTGGAAGAATTCGCTTTTGAAATTATGTCATAGAGCACTATCCAGATAATAACCTTAGCATTTGGGCTGGAACATTTGCCAAATATTTACGTACTCCGTGTTGCTGTTAGTTGTTGTTGTCCATTTCACAGATAAATATAATCCAATGGTCATCCAAAATGCTAGAATTTTCTCTGTCCTTAACTCTCTTCTCAGGCGTGTCGATTGGCTTCAATTGTGTGATCAGGAAATTTTTTCTGTTTTTGATTCATTTGAACTTCTAAATATTTTTTGCGATCATCTGCAAAAGCAAGAACCCCTCTGTATCTCCAAATTTAGACTCATTTATGTTATTTGCTTGTCTACGATATTTGGCTATATTCGGCAAGGAAATCAGCACAAAAAGCCAAAAGTTCGCATTTTCTGTGTTTCGGATATCGCCTGTAAGTAATGCTGGTATTTTTTCACAGGTCAGGATTGACCTGTTCGTCTATTTGTGATTTCGCCGGGATTAAAAATATTCGCGGTTTAATGGAAAATTTGACTTTTATTTAACACAAATGTGATGGTCTATTTCACCGACTAAATATTACCCAATAACCATCAAAACTGAAAGGCTTTTGCCCAGCTCTAAGCTCTAGCCTTATGCTAACTTCCGCGTCGATTGGTCTATAATTGCGACCTGTAGTGAAACTGTAAAATCAGGAAATTTTTAGGTTTTTTGTCCATTTCAACCCCTATATATTATGAGATCACCTTCAAAAGCAATAGGCTTCTATTCTGACCATAACCCCACCTCCATTGTAAATTTTGTGATGATCGGGCCATAATTGCGACTTGTAGAGTGATTACAAATTAACATGGACTATTTAAAAACAAGTTAAATAGTATCAGTCGGTTTTGCCGACAGATGTATACCCCCAACCTTAAGTTAGAATTATTCTATTTGTTGACTCTTTATGGGGCAGATTTCGAAGCAGTTGGCCAATACTGTCCAATTCGTATCTGATCTAAGTCTGATAAAAAAATATTACAACGGGCCATATTTGAAGTATATCGTCTACTTCCTATACTTTATATGACATGTGAATTTTTGGAAAATGTGGACATTTGCGTGAGGTATCAGACCAAAATATTCCACTTCATCCAATACAGATTAATATATTGGTAGAAAAGATCTTGGTTTATAGCAGCAGATCTTGGCTTGATAAAAATATTGTTATGTGAGTAATTTGAAGACAATCGGACTCTTACGTCACATTTTGTAAGACTTATAATTATTCAAAATTTTGACCCTTTGTGAGGGGAAGGTACTCGATGGAGTAGGTCGATATTTTCGTACCTGACCTAGCACTGTTGCAAATACTAGGATTCGCAAAGTTGGAGCTAAATAGGATTATCCTTTCTCTTTCTGTGCAGTAAAATATTTTTTTTTTTAAATTTCCACTTTTTGTGAGGGAGGTATCAGAAAGAGTGAACCGATATTGCCCATATCCGAACTCGATTTAAAATTGATAATAATATTCTGATGTACCAAGTTTGGACCATCGGATACTCCCTTCGAGAGTTATCGTGTATATCGGCTTCAAATTTAGTCCAAGAGAACCGTTATTTCGATGAGGCACGTTTTAGCCATATCAAATAATATATATCCTATCTTCTCTAGCCATATGGCAGAGGTGTTTTTGATCAATTTTTTTTCTTAGCCTTTTTGGAATTGAGATATATTTCGCAACGTTAAGCATCTTTGAAAATTTGTAGATAGTTTTTAATAACTTCAAGAATTATTAACTGTATACCCTCAGCCATATGGCACACAACTTCTAGTACCTCCTCACAAAAAATTAAAATTTTGATAAAATAGTTTCATTTTTATAAAATTGAAAATAAAATATTTATTTTCTTTAAATTTTTGCATGAGTGAAATAATTTGTTGTAATATTTATGTCAGACTAATGTCAGATACGAAATGGACAATATTGGTCTTCAAAATTCATAATAGCAATCCATGTAGCAATTTCCGACTAGAAAAAAGTCTGCCATGTTTGACCGTGTTTACTTGACAAAGATGTCAGCTGAAAATGTGCACCTTCGGTTGGCCACCAGAACTCAAGCGCCGGCCATGATGATGGTGTGGGCCGCCATAACAGCCGATGGTCGCTCTCCGCTCGTATTAATCGACCGTGGCATCAGAACAAATGTCGAATACTATCGAGACCTTGGACATTCCAACAGGACTCAGCACCATCACACCTTGCACGTGCCACCCAGGTTCCTCGCTTCATTTCCAGCGCACAATGGCCAAATAGCCGGATACCAATCCTGGTCTGGAGTATTTTGGAAAGCAAGGTTGACACTAAAAAATACCAAAGTGTCGATCACCCCAAGCAAGTGTTTCTCCGGAAATGGACCAAAATACCGCAGAGCAACGTTCGGGCAGTGTGTGGCGGTTTCATTGGTCGTTTGAAGGTCATAATTCGTGCCAATGGTGACCAATTTGAACAAATCTAAACTTATTCTAAAATTTGATGCTATTTCCGACATATTTTGCTTTCATTCATTATTTTTTTTTTAAATAATGTAAAAATTATGGCGTTTGACTTTGTTGCAGTTATTTTTACCTCATCCTGTATATTTGCAAGGGGCGTAACTGCTAAATATACATAATCGTGTATTTGTTAATACTTAAGTAATTTTTTTCATTTTCTAAATCCACTAACATCGACAATTTAAAAAGTGAATTTTAATACTTGGCAAAAACGACAATGAAATCGTACATACAATGTTTACTTCTCAATATAATTAAATGCAATTAAAATTGAAATATTCTCTAATAGTTTCTCCAAATCTTCTTCAAATTTGTCAGTTTTCGATGCATATTTATTATTTTAATTACCGCGAAAAAAGTGCAATTAAATGATCTTCAAATCTAACATACCCACAAACATGGCCTTAATGCGGTGTTGAAGATAACATAATTGACGCCTTTCGAAAACAGCAGCAGCAACAACAACAACACCAACTCCGATCAACATTCACTCCCATTACTTAGCACAATACTTAAGCGGTACACCTTCGTGGCCAGAACACCAGACCAGGAACCGAAAAACACGCCAAATAGTGAGTGATTGCAAAAGTGTTTACACACACCTCCCCTTTGGCTGTGGCACGGTTCGCTACAAATCAACGAAAGAAGGCCAATACAAAATAACTCCCATTAACTGATGGAAAGAAGAAAAATGCTGTTCATTTCTTACGGGGCGCGACATGGACAATTGCCATTTCTCACCATCGATCTCATCATCATCGGCGGCAGCAACACCAGCCAGTTGGAGCCAACATGCCTGTTGTTGTTGTTGCTGTTATTGGTCACAGCGGCCAAGTGGACGACATGCAACATGCCTGCAACTGGCAATTGCAGCAGACATACAGCAATTGCAAAAATAAATCATTTGATCGCGCGAATTAGATAACCTGATTAATTATGTTTATTAAAAAAAAATTGTTTTTTTTTTTTTTAATTTTTTTTTCTTTCTTTTATTTATTTATTCGTCGACTTGCGACTAAGAGGATGGAACCAAGACTAACTTTTACATTTTTAATTTACTTATTCTACAGGTATTATTTGTTAATTAATTATTGCAGTGTTAGCATAAGTTTATTTTAAATGAAATTTGATTAACACACTTTTGTAAATAATTGTATACTCAGCTCCAGACAGTTTTAACTGGAAAAATAAAATAAAGTCAAACTAAAGAATGTCAAATTCACTTATGCTTACAGTGCAATAATTGTACACGTTTTATTGGCTAATTGTTTCCAAGAACTTATCAATTTTATCAGGGGTAGTATGATTATACGTAACTACTCCCCCCTTTAGACTAGAATTCTCCTGAATTCTTTTATTTAATTTTACAGTTATATATTTATGTTTTGTTATGATTATGAAAATTAAAATAATTATTACAATTACTATAGAAATATTACATACATATGTTATTTTAGTGTGGTATTTTAATTTTCCGATATTTCTTACATTGTATTGATGTTCTTTTTCAATTTGTTCGAACGATATCTTATGTTTAAAATTTTGAGTTTTGTTTGTATTTTCAATTATTTGTCTTTCTTTTGTAATTTCTGCAATATTTGAAAAATAATAATCTTTTATCCTAACTGAACAATTATTAAAATTAATTAAATAATTTCCATTTAACAAAATTTTTTCAAAGTTACAAGTTTGATTTACAGTCGTGTTTATTGCATTTTTAATTATAATTGTGTCTATATCTAACTGTATAATTTCAAAGTCTTTATTTTTTATCAATTGACAATTATTCTTTATTAAACAATGATGACTTAACTTTAAATCTTTTAAATGTTTATTCTCTTCAAATTTATAAGTTTTATTTTGAAATTCAAAAAATCTTTCCATATTAGATTCTATTTCATTATTTTCATTATCTGGTATTGGTACAATAAATCTTAATTTTACTGTTATAAATTGTTTAGGTATTTTTATTCCAAACACAAGATAAGAGTTGTTAAGAAATGTTGTTCCAAACTGAATATATTTAAGTTTGTTATAATCTATTTCATATTTTCTTATTTCTCTACTTGTTAAAATACTTGGGTGTACAATCCCGTATTTTGCAGAAATTACGTTGTCTTGCAAATGCTCTATCTTATTCTTAATTAATTGTATATTAGTCAATTGTTCTAAGTATAAACTTTTATTATTTTCTTCCTCTAAAAATTTGTTTATAGAGTTTAATTCTTGTTCTATTTTCTTTCTATCATTCTTAATTACCATCTTTAAATGACTTAAAGTTATATTGAAATAATCATTAATTACAATCTGTTGATTATTATTTTCCTTAATTTCATTAATATTAAGAAGATGTTCTTGTATGTTCCGTCTGTCTTCATCGTCCATCGTCCCAAATAACCATTTGGTCATACTTCCTATACCGTTAATTAGTCCACGTCTTTTTCTATTTTGTTTGGGTATCAACGTCATTAATTTATTTCTGGCATCTAATAGTTCTAACTCAAGTAATTCTTTGTTTTCGATTTTCATTAGAATAATGTTATCTGTTATGTCATCTAAAATTGTTTCAATTTCGTGAAGATTGATTATATGTAAAATTATGTCCGATTCATTAACAATTTTCTGATTTCCCATGCAAATGTCCATATATCCTCTTTGTTCTGTCAGAAATTTTGTAGTAATTATCCCTCTAGTCTGTGGTATCCATATTAGTATCATCAGTATTGTCCAAATCTGCAAATTTCAAAGGTCTTTTAATATTGCACGGATGTATTCGCTCCAGTTTTGTCTTTTTATATTTCGGTTGTTCCTTATGTCGGACGGCCTTATAATTTTTTATAAACCCTTCTTTTCTATTTTCCTTATAATCTTCTCTAGAGTTATTTATTTTATCTATTATTTTTCTTTTACTGTCCTCTAAATACTTTCTAACTTTATTTTCATCCATTTTTCCTTGTTGAACCTCTTTAGGAGTACATTTAATAGTTGAGTGATATCGTTCGTTGTAATTTCTAATTGATCTCTGAATTAATTGTTTCACCGGTATTTCCTTATTTGCTTTATACATTATCCTAAACTTTTCCGCAATTGTGTTGTGAAATCGTTCTATGTCGGCGTTTCCCGTGTGACTATTAGGTTTGGTCAGATGCAATTCTATATTTTCATTGTCTAAGAATTCCTTTAGTCTAGTGGCTTTAAATTCATTATCGGCTATTATTTTCCTTGGCTTCCCTACCTTTGTAAAATGATCATCTAATTGCTCCATTATTGTTAAATGATTTCTATCATTCAATGGATACGCTGCACCGAATTTAGAAAATTTATCAATTATTGTCAAAAAATGAAATCTTTTAATCACATATGTGTCAATATGTATTATTTCGTTTTTCGTCGACGGTGTTTCTGTGTATGAGAATTTCAATTTAATTGGATTTCTATCATATTTTATCTCCTGACAAACTTCACATTGATTTATAACTAATTGAATTAGTTCCATTAATCTTGGGTAATAAATTTTATTTTTTATTTGGTTATAGGTTTCCTGTATGCCCGAGTGCATACTTTCTTTTACATGATATAATGATATCTGTTTCACCGCCTCCACTTCTGTTTCTATATCTTGAGCCCTGATAGTGCATTTAATAAATTCCACTTGTTTCTCATTAGAGTACATTTCTATTAGTTTTTCCTGAACAGTATTATAGCTTCTCTCCGATACTTCCGAAAATATACCTATTTTTCCTTTGGTAATATACTTTCTAAATATTTCCCCCATTTCGTGAAAATCACTTTCCGCTATGAAAATTATCCTTTTATTATGTAAATGTTTTATTTCCTGAACTTTATCATTTGTAAGTATAATCTGTGTCCTGTACTTATTCACTATTTCTTCTTTTATAAAGAAATGATCTTGTAAATTTTCATCAGCTGAATGAATTGTAATCATTGATACATCATCATCATCCTCAATATTATTTATTATTCTCAATTCTGAATTATTCTCCGAATTTTGTACCTTATCTGAAATGGTATCATCTTCATTATCTTTCTCAATTCTACTTAGAAAATCTGCCACCTTGTTTTCCTTGCCTTTTATGTATTCTATATTAAAATCGTATTCTCCTAATTTCAAAAACCATCGCTGGTGCCTGGGTGACATGTCTTTCCCTCTATATTTTGTGTGTAAAAATCTGATGGGTTGGTGATCCGTAAGTATTTTAAATTTTCGACCATAGAGGTATGGTCTCAAATAATTAACGCTCCATAATATTGCTAGAAATTCTTTGTCCGTTGCCGAATAATTTCTTTCGTGATTGTTAAGCGTTCTTGATGCAAAACAAATTGGATGTCCCTCCTGTGACAGGACAGCACCGATTGCGTAATTCGACGCATCTGTAGTTAATGTAAATTGTCTTTCATAATTTGGGTATCTTAAAATTGGATGAGAGCTAATTAAAGATTTTAATTTTTCAAAAGCTTCTATGTATGTAGGGTCCCTTAAATTTATTTTTACACCTTTCTTTAAGTATTTTGTTATTGGCTGTGCGACTTTAGCATAATCTCTCACAAATTTTCTATAATATCCCGTTAATCCCAGGAAACTTTTGATTTGTTTTTCTGTTTTAGGTAAATCTAATTCTTGAATAACCTTAATTTTATTGGGGTTTGGTTTTAGTCCTTCCTTTGTCAGAATATGCCCCAAAAATTCTGTCTCTCTTTTCATGAAATTACATTTGTCGATTTGTATTTTTAAATTTGCCCGTTCCAATACCGTGAAAATGTCCGTTATGGCTTTAACGTGTTCCTTAAGAGAAGTACTAAAAATAAGTATATCGTCCAGATAAACTACACATGTTTTATTAATGAAATCTCTTAGTGTTTCATTCATTAATCGTTGGAATGTCGCTGGGGCATTTTTTAACCCAAACGGCATTCTTATGAATTCATATAATCCGTGAGGTGTCACAAAAGCTGTTTTCTCTCTGTCCTGTTCTCTTATTAGAATTTGATGGTATCCCTTGGCTAGATCCAAGGTAGTAAAATATTGTGCTCGTCCTAGTTTATCTAAAATTGAATCTATGTTCGGTAATGGATATTTATCATCGATCGTCACTTCATTAAGCTTCCTATAATCTACCACTAATCTATATTTACGCTCTCCAGAATTATCTATTTTCTTGGGTACTACTATTAATGGGCTTGAATATCTTGAACAACTTTTCCTAATTATGCCCTGTTCCTCCATTTCCCTGATCTGTCGTCGTACTTCTTCTTCATGTTGTGGCGGATATCTGTATAATTTGGAATTTATCTGTTCATTTGTTGTCGTTCTTATTTCATGTTTTATTGTCATTGTACTTGTCAATTGGTCCCCTTCTTTAAAAAATATTTTGTCGAATCTTCTTAAAATTCTCGTAACTTCTAAATGCTCCTCTGCATTTAAATGATTCAACTGAATTCTGTCCAAGTCAACTTCCAGTTTTTCCAATGAACATATTTCCAAATCCTTATATGGATTAATTAAAAATTTTGTAATCTTGTTATTAAATGTTATGTGTCCGTCTATTAAATTTATCATCGTGTTAAAATGGTTTAGTAAATCAACTCCTATAATAAAATTGTACTTTCTTCCTTTTAACTCTTGCATTTTCCACTTAATTTTTGTATAATTTGGTAAGTTAAATTCCATAGGTGCGTCAGTTATAACTTCAAATTTAATTATGTCCTTCCTAGTTATGGTGCTAAATTCTATAGGTTGTTTTAGTAAAACTCGTTCAAAATCTTTTACCTTACTGTCAATCAGGCTTAAGTTTGCGCCTGTATCAATCAAAGCTTTATATTTCCTTTTATTAATCGTAATGGTTATGGTAGGTAAACAATCGGAGGTTGTTTCCGAAAAAAATTATTTTGTCTTTGGTCTTGTCCGTTATCCTGATGTAAATTTGGTTCAGAGTTTCCTACTACTCGATAATTATCTACTTCTATATTGTCTATTTCCATAGGTTCCTGCTGGTCTTGCCTAGGTTGATTCAAGCGATTTTGGCTGAAATTTGGCCTAGGGTTTCCTACCTGTTGCTGAAACCTTCTGAAATTTCCCGACATATTATTATAGTTACTTTGTTGGACTCTATACTGTCCTGAATGATTAAAATTTCCATTTTGATTCCTATTATTATAGTTATTATTATAACTGTTATTTTGTTGGACTCTATACTGTCCTGAATGATTAAAGTTTCTATTCCTATTATAGTTATCGTTATTATTATTATTATAGGTTTTATTATTATCATTATTATTTCGTTCTTGTCTAATATCCGACCTAAAATTATTTTGTCCTAACCAATTCCGTTGATTATATCCCTGGTTATTACTGTTAATCTGCGGATTAAAATTATTCCTATTTTGCGACCGATTTTGTCTAAATGTTACGTCGTCTTTAGTCCTAAACTTCCTATATTCTGGCCTAATGCATGTGTCTTCAAATCTCCTTCTTGTCAATATTTTTAATATATCATTAATGTTTCTTTCTTCGTAAATTTTGTCTAACAGTGTACCTTGTGTCATTTCCTTAACTGTATTTACTAAAAGACTGTCCACGTTTGATAAGTCAATATAGTGGTCATTTCGGTAATAAACTATTAACTCATCTGCCTTATATTTTAGATTCTGCAACTCTATTATTAATTCACTTACCGAATTTACTTTTAAGTTGGCTATCATCCTATATATATTGTGTGGTTCCACGTTCGGTCTATACCTTAGTTTTAAAGTCTCTTTGATTAGTTGCCAGTTGTCCGGTGTGGGTATGTTTATTATGACGTCTTTAGCTTGTCCCTGGATTATTTTATAGAATATTGTTCTTATGGCCTCCTTCTTAATATTTTCATCTTGTATAGTTGACAGCAAGTATTCAGTGCTACTAAAAAAGCTGTTCACCGTTACTTCTCCGGTGCCGGTAAAAATGGGTAGATGATTTATCGTTTTTAAAATGTTGTTTTTTGCATTATTTGATTGTGTATCATATAACACCGGGTTACGCTGTTGTTGTTGTAGTTCTTGTGTTTGCTGTTGCAATTCTAGATATGCTTGGCGTAACCGTTCCAATTGTTGATCCTTTCTGGCTAGTTCTTCTGCCACATTTACGGATGCGATGTGAGCTTGTTCCTCCATTCTTCTTCGTTTGTCGAAGACTTTTTGCCTTTGCGAATACACTTTTAAAAGAAAAAAAAAAAGGATTGACTTCCTTTATCTAGTGGTGTCCACTTAACTTAAATGTTCACTGCACTATTGTTTATTTTAGTGGTGTTCAATTTTTTGAATTATTCACTGCACTATTGTTTATTTTAGTGGTGTTCAATTTTTTGAATTATTCACTGCACTATTGTTTATTTTAGTGGTGTTTAATTTTTTTTTTTTTTTTTTAATTATTCACTGCACTAATGTTTATTTTATAATCCTGGAGGGTCCCGTAGGATTCGCAGAATTTATTTAATTATTTATAATTTAGGTACGTTTCACTGGATCCTTTTTAATTCCTAAAGGATCCTACCGACTGCGCCAATTAGATAACCTGATTAATTATGTTTATTAAAAAAAAATTGTTTTTTTTTTTTTTAATTTTTTTTTCTTTCTTTTATTTATTTATTCGTCGACTTGCGACTAAGAGGATGGAACCAAGACTAACTTTTACATTTTTAATTTACTTATTCTACAGGTATTATTTGTTAATTAATTATTGCAGTGTTAGCATAAGTTTATTTTAAATGAAATTTGATTAACACACTTTTGTAAATAATTGTATACTCAGCTCCAGACAGTTTTAACTGGAAAAATAAAATAAAGTCAAACTAAAGAATGTCAAATTCACTTATGCTTACAGTGCAATAATTGTACACGTTTTATTGGCTAATTGTTTCCAAGAACTTATCAATTTTATCAGGGGTAGTATGATTATACGTAACTCGCGCATCAAAACCGAGTGCCAACAACGCCATTTTAAGACATTCCTCGTGAATGGAGCGCTTGTTACGAATGCGAGCTGTGCGATTGTGCCTCAATTGATGTCTCCAATTGTGGTGGCCAAGGGGGAAGAAACAGGCATCGTAATGGAGATTGCCGGCAGGCTGCTACGGGCTGCTCTATCAGGCGCCACTTCATGTTGTGATCTTTGTTGTGGTTGTTGTTGTATTGTTTTATTTGGTTTTTTTCTTGCTCTCCTAACTGGCCAACTCATAAAGGAGTTGAGCATTGCTGAGATGTTGTTGTTCGACTTCAAAGTGTTGCTCGTTTGGCCTGACTTGATTCAATCGTTGAAACGTCCAATTGACATAGAGCCATTGTTGTTTTTCTGCCATGTCATAGAAGAAATAATGAAAAGTATTCAAAGATATGTTTTTGGGATTATTTCGATTTGTTTCGTTTTCTGTTTTTTTTTTTTCATTTTTTTCATTCGAACATTTCGAAAGGGTTGTTATGGCAGGCAATTTAGTGCAATTAAAAGATTGTTTTTCATTTTCTTTTTGGCATTGTAATTACTATTTCATCATAGAATTGGCAATAGCAGTTTACTCTTACTATTTAAGGATATCTTCGTCAAGAGACTAAACGACATGGCTGGCGGAAAATATTTTCAAACAATTAAAATTTTTTGACTGATCTTTTGTTTGGGATATGCTTTAAATTGTGAAATTTTTTTATTGTAAATGATGACAGTTCTGGCTTTGTTTCGGATCTTAACATACACATGTTGGTGTACAAAGTTGTATCGTTCAGGCACGATCTAGTTCAAAGGAACTATTTTGCGAAAGGAGAAATCGGAATTATATTCAGAGTTTTCGTTTATCTAGTTCCCATATTTCCTTTAGTTTATCAACTTAGTCCAGTTTACCTCATTCTTTGGTCTAACCTCATTATTTTCGTCCCATTGATTACATTATTGTTGCTACAAATGAAAGCGACCCTAATACCAAATTTCAGTTTTCAGGCACTCAATACCAAATTGTACTAAATATAGTACAATTTAGTACTTTTCGTGCATTTGTAGTACACATTTCTAAGACCATATCTCCACAAACAGCTACCTCAATGCAAAATTTCAAAATTCCAGCTTCATTCGTTCACCTTGAACCAAACGGTTGCAAGATTAGTACCGTTAAGTACAGTTCGCACACTTAGAACGAATTTCCATCACCATCTTCATATATCAAACTTACTTCCGAATTTTAATTCTCCAATCAACTTTAAACTTTTTAAGTCTATCCGTTAGCATAATACCAATTGGTGCCATTTTAGAAGCCTAGTACCATTTAAGAATTTTTCATAGCCCTAAAGTTCGAATTTTCAAATACCTTTTAGTACAACTATCCTGCACTCCGTCAGTGACTCATATTCCAGATTTCATTATATAGCTTATTCCGTTTTTCCAATACAAAGTATTCAATTTTTAGTACATTTTATTGCTTTTCGTAACGAATTTCCAAAACCCCAGTCTCATCACACGTTCACGCACCAAGTCTGACCTCGTGAAAATTTTCAAGAGTCTAGCTTCAGCCGTTTGGTCTGTGCGTTGATTTTCAATCTTTTACTTTTATACCCTCAGCCATATTTGATACGTGTCTCATCGAAATAACGGTTTTAGAACCTAGGTCTCTTCGCACCAAATCCGTTTCAGAACATTTGGAGTCGATCTAGCAATGTCCGTCCGTTATTCTGTCTGTCCGACTTTCTGGCTGCTGCGCACGATATCTCTGAAAGGGAGTATCCGATTTGGTCCAAACTTGGTACATCGTTATATTATTATCAAACTTAGATCGAGTTCGGAGATGGGCAACATCTGTCCACTCCTTCTCGTACCTCCCCCCAATAGGTCGAAATTTTCAAAATAATATTTTACTGCATAGAAATAGGAAGGATAATCCGTTTTTGCTCCAACTTTGCAAATCCTAATATTCTGGTGCGGAAAAGGGCAATATCGGTCCACTCCATCAAGTACCTCCCCCACATTATAAATAATTATAACCCTTATAAATGTGATGTAAGAGTCCGATTGTCTTTAATTACACCCATCACAATATTTGAAAATGGAATATATCAGTCTACTACTTCTGGTTCCTTCCACACAAAGGGTCGAAATTTTGAATAATCAGCTCATAAAACGTGAAATTAACATCCGATTCCGTTCAAACTTGTCACATGTCAATATTTCTATCAACACAAAATGTGTTATAAGAAAGGTAGAGATCGGACCATTCCTTCTGGTATCTCCCTACAAAGAGTCAAAGTTTTGAATCACCAAAACGATTATAAGATCCGAAATAAGCATCCGGTTCTCTTCATATTTCACACCTCCCATTATTTCTACTTACAGGGTGAGATAAAAAACTGCAACAAAGTCAAACGCCATAATTTTTACATTTTTTTTAAATGTTATTGAATGAAATGTCGGAAATTGCATCAAATTTTAGAATACGTTTACATTTGTTCGACTTGGTCACCTTTGGCACGAATCATGGTCTTCAAACGGCCAATGAAACCGTCACACGCTGCCCGAATATTGCTTTGCGAATATTGCTTTGCGGCTTAGTGCCAACCTTGCTTTTCAAAATACTCCAGACACAATAGTTCAACGGATTGGTATCCGGAGATTTTGGTGGCCATTGTGCGCTGAAAATGAGTGCGATGGTACTGAGTTCCGTTGGAATGTCCAAGGTCTGCGGCCAAAATGTTTGCGTGCCCAAAGCTTTAATACACCCTACAGAATATTTTCGCTATAATATTCGGCATTTATTCTGCTGCCAGGGTCGATTAATACGAGCGGAGAGCGACCATCGGCTGTTATGGCAGCCCACACAATCACCATGACCGGCGCTTGAGTTTTGGTGGCCAACCGAAGGTGCACATTTTCAGCTGACCTCTTCGGTAAACACGATCATTTTGTTTGTTTACAAACTGTTGGACAACTACTGTTTTCTCATCGGAGAAAACCAAATTCGGCAGTTCACCACTTTCGGCCAAGGGAAGCAACTCTTTAGCTCTTTTGAGTCTATTTTCTTTCTGTTGCGGCGTAAGTTCTTGCACTTTTTGGAATTTCAGTGGCTTTACCCCGAGGTCATTTTTCAATATTTGCCGAATGGAATATTGCGATATGTTCAGCTCACGAGCCATTTTTCGGCCACTGCGACGCGGGTTTCGATCAAGTCCCTTTTTTAATTTTCGAACCATTTCTGCTTGACGTCGGGCTACGCTACCAGTATCAAGGTAACAAGCGATGATACGAGTGATGATTTATTATTGGCTTCCAGCCAAATATAAAGAAATCACGCTTGAATTCCATCACGAATAACTTTTTTTCTGGAAAATTCTCACCAAAAAGGCTTTTCTACGCTTGTAAAAAAATATAATGAACTGTCACTGGAATAACTTTAACAGCTATCGGACGAGTGGCTTAGAAATGGCAGCAGTCTGAAGCTATATATCCCATTTATTTAGGTCCGATACGAAATGGACAATATAGGCCCATTCTTTCGAAACCTACTCCATAGTGGGTCAACAATGAGAGACTTTTATAACATCATATTTTCTAGAAATACTCTCAAATTCAATTAAAAATCAAGGCACCCAGATTTTGCATCCAAACAAAAGAGAAAAGAAATTTCTCTACTAATAATTTTTAGCAGAAACTATTAAACTTCGTCAATGTTTCCATTAAATATCTCTATTACAAAGTTTTGGTGATAAACATATTAAATGGTAAGTAGAATAAAGGACAGAGAACTATAAAGCAAGTCCCATTGCAAATGTACGTCATTTGCCCCCACTCAATTTGAAATGTCAACTTTCCGAGCTCAAGAGAGGTCATTGGGTGAAGAATATACCACCCACTGAACTAGACGTTGTTTTTCCTGTGGTTTTTTTATGAGGACCGTAATAAAAACGAATTAACCTATAAAAACAACACAAAAAACGAAAAAAAAAACACACACACATCAATGCAACTCATCATCATGCGTTGAGGTGACAATGAGAATGATGACTATGGCGATAAACGCAAAAAAGGTATAAAAACGCTGATACACCATCGGGTCTAAACAGGCGGGCCATTAGAAACAACCTCCACAAAAAAGAAGAGAAAAAAAAAAAAAACATAAAACAAATGTTGAAGCCATGGCGAACTAAGCAGAAACACATGTGGGGGTGGGAGTTTATGTATTACAGGGTATATTGTAGTATACATATACGAGTATGTGCTTTGAAGCCGGAACTTGTAGATGTTGTTGTTTTTGTTGCTGCTTTCAATGTTTTATTATTTTACACAAATGAGAAAACAAGTTTAACAAAATAAATAACAAAATTTTCAACAAAACCACAAAATGGCATACTCACCATAGCGTACGCCACCATGCGTACATATGTATGCATGGTTGTAACACTCATATAAAGGCTTTTTTACATGTATGCACATAATCAGACACACACACATACTCACATACAATAGGTAAAGTGTAAAACATGCTACAAATGACCACAGAAAAAAAAAACAAAAAAACGACGTCTATCCGCAAGGACATTTCCCAGCCAGGTCAGACAGTTTTTTTCATTTCTTAATAAATAAAAAACAAGTTAAAACGGCGCACTATGGTTCCAAATGTGAATTCTTCAGGCAAGAGTCAATTTTTAGACTTTATCAGATTTTTTCATTGCAACATTAAAGTACGCATTTTAAAACACCAATTATTATAGTTCATGGATGCAAATTTCCACTTACTGTTATACAGTGAGGTGTCAAGCATAAGATTTGTCGTCTTTGTTGGTTACAGGACTGTGTGTGCATAATTTTGGAACAATTTCGTTGGAATGCAAAAAAAAAAAAAAACAACTTAAAAAGCAGTAATTTCGGGCGGGCCTAAATTACTGAATTACTAAATTCAGTTAAAATTTTAAAAATACCGAATATAGCCATTACATTGGCATAGCCAATATCTTGGCTATTCGTATCACTGTAATGGCCAGAAGTAACATTTTAATGTATTTCTGATCGGGATTAAAAATATTCGCGGTTAACTGGAAATTTTCGTATTTTTTACATGGAAGCAAAATCAAGATTTTTTTTTGTTTTTGGTCCAATTATCCCCTAAACATTCTGCTATCATCTCCAAAAACAATAGGCTTCTATTCTGACCTTAACGCCACCTCCATTCTCAATTTCGTGAGGGTCGGCCTATAATTACGACCTGCAGTAATATAATAATAATGTAATATGGACAGACGGACATACAAAGCTAGATCGACTCAGCTGGGCGAGATAGGAAGATCCATATACATATAAAAATTTGCAAAAAAATCAAACGCCATACTTTTTACATTTTCTTTAAATTTTATTGAATGAAAGCAAAGCATGTCGGAAACAGCATCAATGAAAGCAAAAAATGTCAGAAATAGCATCAAATTTTAGAATACGTTGACATTTGTTCGACTTGGTCACCTTTGGCACGAATCATGGCCTTCAAACGGCCAATGAAACCGTCACACGCTGCCCGAATGTTTTGGCCCATTCCCGGCGCTGGAAATGAAGCGAGGATCCTCATTTTGTAATCATTCTTGGGTGGCGCGTGCTGAGTCCTATTGGAATGTCCAAGGTCTGCGGCAAAAATGTTTGCGTGCCCAAGGCTTTTATACACCCTCCACAATATTTTCGCGATAATATTCGGCATTTATTCTGATGCCAAGGTCGATTAATACGAGCGGAGAGCGACCATCGGCTGTTATGGCGGCCCACACCATCACTATGGCCGGCCCTTGAGTTTTGGTGGCCAGTCGAAGGTTCTCAGCTGACCTCTTTGGCAAGAAAACACGATCATTTTGTCTGCTGGACAGCGAATGTTTTCTCATCAGAGAAAACCTAATTCGGCAGTTCACCACTTTCGGCCAAGCGAAGCAACTCTTTAGCTCTTTTTGTTCTATTTTCTTTCTGTTCCAGTGTAAGTTCTTGCACTTTTTGTAATTTCAATGGGTGCACCCCGAGCTCACTGTTCAATATTTGCCGAATAGAATATTGCGATATATTCAGCTCAAGAGCAATTTTTCGGCCACTGCGACGTGGGTTTCGATCAAGTCGCTTCTTTACTTTTCGAACCACTTCTGCTGGTCTTTGCTGTTTTCTTCTGTCCACTTCCTTGACGTCAGGCTACGCTACCAGTATCACGGTAACGAGCGATGCTGCGAGACACAAAAGATTTATTCACATTTAAATGCTGGAGTGTTCTAACGATAGCCACTTGTGGTTTTCCAGCCAAATATAATGAA
The DNA here is from genome assembly GCF_030504385.1 of Musca domestica. Classification (NCBI taxonomy): domain Eukaryota; kingdom Metazoa; phylum Arthropoda; class Insecta; order Diptera; family Muscidae; genus Musca; species Musca domestica. Next base: position 9,371,765 of record NW_026712296.1, on the reverse strand, counting down.
ATAACATTAACACGCTTGAATTCCATCACGGATAACTGTTTTTCTGGAAAATTCTCATTAAAATGCGTTTGTACCCTTGTAAACAATATAATGAGCTGTCACTGGAATAACAACACTTTGTGTTGGGGGTATTATAAGTTTGATTGGGCCAAAAATTATGTAACACCTCGAAATATCGATTTCCCACAGAGGAAAGTATATATGGATCTTCCTATCTCGCCGAGCTGAGTCAATGTAGCTATGTATGTCCGTCCGTCCGTCTGTCCATGTTAATTTGTAATCACTCTACAAGTCGCAATTATGGCCCGATCTTCACGAAATTTAGAATGGAGGCGGGGCTAAGGTCAGAATAGAACCCTATTTTTTTTGGAGATGATCGCGTAATAAGTTAAGTTGTTGAAATGGACCAAAAACTGAAAAAAATCCAGATTTTGGAGTTGCTCTACATCGCGTAATATTTAGTTGTTGAAATGGACCAAAAACTGCAAAAAATCCAGATTTTGGAGTTGCTCTACAGGTCGCAATTATAGTCCAATCAAAGCGGAATTTAGCATGGATCTAGAGCTTAGGGCTGGGCAGAAGCCTTCCAATTATGATGGTCATCGGGTAATATTTAGTAGGTGAAATAGGCCACAACATTTGTGTTTAATAAAAGTCAAATTTTCCATTAAACCGCGAATATTTTTAATCCCGGCGAAATCACAAATAGACGAACAGGTCAATTCTGACCGTTACGTAGATGCCGATAGTTAATATGTCGGATATATATAGCGAAATGTATACAATGATTATATACAAAGGAAGGGGATGTTAGCTAGAATGCTTATATCACAAGAATGGCTGTACCGATTTTAACAAATTTTGTCAATTCAGAATGCCCTCTTGACATAAAGGTATAAAATCTAAAAAAATCGCAGAAAAATATGCCAATAATGATATTAATATCGATTTTGTAGTATTTTGTGACATTTTTTTTATTTTTTCATATTTTTTATCGCATGCGATTTGTATACCCTACAACTCTATGTGTTGGGGGTATTATAAGTTTGATTGGGCCAAAAATTATGTAACACCTCGAAATATTGATTTCCCACATAGGAAAGTATATCTGGATCTTCCTATCTCGCCGAGCTGAGTCGATCTAGCCATGTATGTCCGTCCGTCCGTTTGTCCGTCTGTCCATGTTAATTTGTAATCACTCTACAGGTCGCAATTATGGCCCGATCTTCACGAAATTTAGAATGAAGGTGGGGTTTGGGTCAGAATAGAAGCCTATTTCTTTTGGAGATGATCGCCAAATGTTTAGGGGTTGAAATGGACCAAAAACTGAAAAATTTCTTGATTTTGTAGCTGCTCTACAGGTCGCAATTATGGACCAATCGAAGCAGAAGTTAGCATGGAGCTAGAGCTTAGGGGTGGCTAGAAGTCTTCCAATTTTGATGATCATCGGGTAATATTTAGTGGGTGAAATAGACCATAACATTTCTGTTAAATAAAAGTTAAAGTTTCCATTAAACCTCGAATATTTTTCATCCCGACGAAATCACAAATAGACAAACGGTTCGATTCTGACCGTTACGTCGATGCCGATAGTAAATATATCGGATATATATAGCGAAATATATACAATGTGGAAGGCGATGTTAGGTAGAATGCTTATATCTCAAGAATGGCCGGACCGATTTTGACAAATTTTGCCAATTCAGAATGCCCTCTTGGCATAAAAGCATAAAATCTAAAAAAATCGCGTAAAAAATGCCACTTGTGATGTTAATATAGATTTTGTAGTATTTTGTGACATTTTTTTATTTTTTCATATATTTTATCGCATGCGATTTTTTCAATTTGACTTATAATATTGAAGTATACATTTTGAATAGTTTTTCAGTTTGCAACACAGGTTGGGATTATTATATACAGATTGAAATTATCTTCTGATCCTCACGAAAATTTTCACAAGGGAAGGGTTAAGCTCAGAAGGGCTAGGCCTATTGTCTTCAAAGTTGTCCGCAATATATTTAGGGGTTGAAATGGACCAACAACTAAAAATGTCCCTGATTTTGCAGCCGTTATAAAGGTACAAATAGAAACTAAAGGACACGAAATCTCGCATGAACTTAGGGTTTAGGACAGCGGATAGAATGGACCACTAATTTTGTGTGAAAGAATACCAACATTACTTACAGATGATATCCGAAATACACAAATATCCTGATTTTGTTAACGAACATAGCCAAATATTGTAGCCGAGCAAATCATATATATGAGTCTAAATTTGGAAGCACAGAGGAACCACTTGCTTTTGGAGACGATCGCAAAATATTTAGAGGTTCAAATGAACCAAAAACAGAACAAATTTCCTGATCACACAATTGAAGCCAATCAAAGAATTCTAGCATTTTGGATGACCATTGGATTATATTAAGCTGTAAAATGGACCACTACAACCAACAGCACGACGGATTGCGTAAAAATTGGGCAAATGTCCCTGGTGAAAATACTAAGGGTAATATCTGGGCTGTGCTCTTTGACATAATTTCAAATGCGATAAAGCTTCTTATATATTGTAGTGTTGTAGGGTATCACATGGTCGGCTCCGCACGACTATAGCCTTTGCTTACTTGTTTCAATTTGACTTATAATATTTTGTAGTAGTTTTTTCACCTTACAACACAGGTTGGGGATATTATATAAGTATTGCAAATATCGTCCGAAAATTTTCACAAGGGTAGGGTTGGGCTCAGAAGGGCTAGGCCTATTGTTTTCAAAGATGTCCGCAATATATTAGCGGTTGAAATGCACCAACAACTAAAAATTTTTCTGATTTTGCAGCCGTTATAAAGGGTAGGGTTGGGCTCAGAAGGGCTAGGCCTATTGTTTTCAAAGATGTCCGCAATATATTAGCGGTTGAAATGCACCAACAACTAAAAATTTTTCTGATTTTGCAGCCGTTATATAAAGAAACCAAAGTACACGAAATCTCGCATAAAGTTAGAGTTTAGGACAGCGGGTGCAATGGACCACTAATTTTGAAGTATCAATATTATATACAGGCTATATCCGAAATACACCAAAGTCGAACTTCTGACTTTTTTATGCTGATTTCGTTGACCAATATAGCCAAATGTCGTAGACAAGCAAATCTTATAGATGAGTCTAAATTTGGAGATACAGAGGGGCTTCTTTCTTTTGGAGATGATTGCACAATATTTAGGGGGTTCAAATTAACCAAAAACAGAAATGTTTTTCCGATCACGCAATTTAAGCCTATCGACACGCCTGAGAAGAGAGTTAAGGACTGGGAAGAATTCTAGCATTTTGGATTATATTTAGCTGTAAAATGGACTACAACAACTAACAGCCCGACGAAGTGCATAAATATTGGGCAAATGTCACTTATCAGAATCCTAATTTCAAAAGCGAAATCTTCCAATATGGATTTGGATATAAGGGGGCTTCTAACATATTGTAGTGTTGTAGGGTATAACATAGTCGGCCCCGCACGACTATAGCCTTTGATTACTTTTTTTTTTTAATTTTTTAACAGCTGTCGGACAAGTGGCTTAGAAATGACAGCAGTCAGAAGTTGGTTGCAGTTTTTTCATCTCACCCATTTATAGTTTCCAATATTTCGGGGGGCCAATATTTCGAGGTGTTATATAATTTTTGGCCCAATCAAACTTATGATACATCCAACACAAAGTGTTGTAGGGCTTAAAAATATATTCATTGTTAGAAAAATGATGACTGAAGTGAAGAATAGTTGTATTGCGTGAAAGTAAATTAGTGGTATTTCGAATTGTTAAATAGCTTTCGAAACTTTGTCAAGATCCAGTTACCTTTTAGTCGAGTGGGAAGAGATGATTGAAATTATTTGTTATTTTAATCAATGTAACCCAAAAAAAATAGTCAAACCATATAAAAAAGTAAAATCCTTTTAAACGCTATGATTAGTGCAAATATAAGCTTCACGTACTACTTTTTGCAAAGGCAGCAATAAAAAATAACCAAAATGTTGTGATCTAGAATATAGTTACAAAAAAAACAATCATCCCAACACACATGGAAGACCACCTCAAGCTGTGAAGTTCAAGTGTTGACTTTGTTATGATTTTATGAGGTTTTATTTTTTCATGACCCTGGCGTTAGAATTGGCGTAATGAAAATGGAAATATTTACGTAGCCATGGCAGTGTTGGTGCTGACGATGATAATTCGTTTTCTTTTTTTTTTTTGCTTCCGTGGTATTTTGTTGCCTGTTTGTAGTAAAAATGAAAACGATTTTGCGGTCTGTTGTCGTTGATATCCTGCTGGTAGGTTGTAGTAGTTGTTGCAGAAGCAAAAAAAAAAAAAAACAATCTCTATGGGGTGGTCATAGGTGGTCCAAATGTTTTTTCTACTTTTACTTTTTTTTGTTTAGCTGACATATGACTGATTAGTTGCCTCGAATACTTTTTTCCGCATGATGACAGGGGGCGAAAAGAGTCCTTCTCTCCCTCTTAACTAATTCAATATAAAGACATTAATCACAGCTAAATAAATGGTAAAGTGTATTAGGACCACCCACTGAGCTATGAACTTGCGTTTATGTGATATGGTGTGGCATTACTAAAGCATGTCTAAATAACAAACAAGAAATTTAAGGCAATTTTCAGGAAAAATAAATTTGAAATGCAGAATAACTTATCAAGCATTTCAATTTTACAATCAACTAAGTACAGAAGTACCTCATATGTGGAAAATTGAATTATTATTATTATTATTATTATTATATTTTTTTTTTGAAATATTACTTAATTTCATATATTCCCAGTTATATATACCCAATTATATATATTTCCAGCTTCTTCCGTTTACCAAAAACGGAATTGTGCTTAGTACACATTTCCAAAACCACCACCTTACATCAACCCTATTTTCAAGAATTGATTATCATGTTAAATTTCAAGATTTCTAAATTGTACCAAATTTGGTACACTTTAGCTCTTTTGGTGCACGTAGTTAAAATTTCGAAAAACTATTTAGCTTTTCTAACAAAGATTCTCACTCCAATGTTTAGATTACCAGCTGAATTTTTCCCTAAATACCGAAGTTAATACTGTTTAGTACTTTTCTTACTTGTAGGTACGCATGTATCAACCAAACCGCACAAAAGGTGATACTAATGACAACATAAAGACTTCTAACATAAACCCCTACCCAAATACCGAATTTAGTACCATTTAGTACATTTTCCAAAACCACCTAAGAACCTCAAAGCTACTCACTGGCAGTGAACCATTTACTACCTTTACTTTAACTCTTCCCACCAGCAGAGACCCCAATTACATTTTAAATTTTCGTTTAACCAAAATCAAATTGTACCGAATTTAGTACATTTTAGGACAGATGTTAAACAAGTTAAAAAGTAGTAAGTTCGGTCAGACCGAACTTTGAATACCCTCCACCATTTGGAACAAATTTGGAAATTTAAAAAAAATATCCCTAAAAAATTCTGTTCATTACCATATTAAACGGTGATAATGTAGCCAAAACCATCAAAATATCGTATAGAGGGAGGTACCGTTATATCAAACTTCAAATACGAAATCCAAAACAATTTCGGTGGGAATTGTACCTAAACTCGGGAGGATACTAGGGAGGTACTGATATATGGGGCCCATACGAATACCTGGACCTGCATAGACAATTTTCTGTCACAGACTGTAGTTGCCATCACGAACGTCAAATACCAAACTTGAAACAATTACGGTTAATAATGTCGCTAAAATCATCAAAATATCTAATATAGGGAGGTACCGTTATATGACGGCTATACGAATACGTGGACCTGCACAGACAATTTTCTGTCTTAGGCGGTAGTATCTACTACGAACTTCAAATACCAAACTTGAAACAATTCCGGTTAATAATGTCGCTAAAATCATCAAAATACCTAATATAGGGAGGTACCGTTATATAGCGGCTATACGAATACGTGGACCTGCACAGACAATTTTCTGTCTTAGGCGGTAGTATCCATTTCGAACTTCAAATACCAAATTTGAAACAATTCCAGTGAATAATGTCGCTAAAATCATCAAAATACCGAATATCGGGAGGTACCGTTATATGGGAGCTATATGAAAACGTGGACCTACATGGCCCATTTACGAACTTAACCTGCCTACTGGAAAAATAAACATATGTGCAAAATTTTAGCCTTCTATCTCAATTCGTTCGAAAGATAGTGATTACAACAGACGGACAGACAGACAGACGGACATGGCTATATCGACTCAGGGTAAAATAAACCATAACTTCTATGTCAAAAATACTAAAATTTGCACCAAACCTCGACAATATTTTGACCCGCCCAAATTACAAATACATTAAAACGTCACTTCTGACCATTACAGTGATGCTGATAGCCAATTATACCAATATAAATGTAAAACCAATAGATCTTAGTTACTCTGCTTATTAGTCAAAATCCGTTGGACTAATTCTTATCAATTCGGAAAGGTCTTTAGCCAGAAAGAAAATCGCGTATAATTATGGCAATAAAAAAGTGAATATGTTTTGTTACATTTTATCAAATTTTGTCATATTTTTTATGGCATGCGATTTTTTTAATTTGACTTACAATTTTGAATCGTAAATATTGGGCAAATGCCCCCAGGGTAACATGTGGTCAGGGTTCTATGATATAATTTCAAAAGCGAAAACTTCCAAATTCGATTTTCACATAATACATATTGTAGTGTTGTAGGGTATCACATGGTGCACATAAGTACAAATTTTGAGAACTATCTCCCAATTCTATTCTCCGCCAGTAATGTTAATATCAAATTTCAGGATTCCAGCTCCATTCGATCCTACAAATTCAAATTGTACCAAATTTAGCACCCTTTAGTACTTTTCGTACTTTCCAAAATTACCTCCATCATACTCCTCAACTTCCCATTCCAAATTTGAAGATCTTAGCTCTAACCGTCCACATGGTACCAAATACAGGGCGAGATAAAAAAACTGCAACAAAGTCAAACGCCATAATTTTTTTACATTGTATTGAATGAAACCAAAAAATGTCGGAAATAGAATCAAGTTTAAGAATAAGTTTAGATTTGTTCGCATTAGTCACCTTTGGCATGAATTATGGCCTTCAAATGGCCAATGAATGTTGCTCTGCGGTTTTTTGGCTCATTCCCGGCGAAGCGCTTGCTTGAGGTGATCGACCCTTTGGTATTTTTTAGTGCCAACCTTGCTTTCCAAAATGCTCCAGACACATTAGTCCAACGGATTGGTATCCGGAGATTTTGGTGGCCATTGTGCGCTGGAAATGAAGCGAGGAACCTCATTTTGTAACTATTCTTGGGTGGCGTGTGCTGAGTGCTGTTGGAATGTCCAAAGTCTGCGGCCAAAATGTTTGCGTGTCCAAGGCTTTAATACACCCTCCATAATATTTTCGCGATAAAACTCGGCATTTATTCTGATATCACGGTCGATTAATATGAGCGGAGAGCGACCATCGGCTGTTATGGCGGGCCACACCATCACCATGGCCGGCGCTTGAATTCTGGTGGTCAACCGAAGGCGCACATTTTCATCTGATCTCTTTGGCAAGTAAACACGATCATTTTGTTTGTTTACTAACTCCTGTTTTCTCATCGGGGAAAACCAAAATTCGGCAGTTCACCACTTACGACCAAGCGAAGCAACTCTTTAGCTCTTTTTAATTTATTTTCTTTCTATTGCGGTGTAAGTTCAATGGCTTTACCCTCAGCTAAGTTTTCAATATTTGGCGAATGGAATGGAATATTGCGATATGTTCAGCTCACTAGCCATTTTGCGGCCACTGCGACGCGGGTTTAGATCAGGTCGCTTCTTTTCTTTTCGAACCATTTCTGCTGATATTGCTGTTTTCTTCCGTCCACTTCCTTGACGTCGGGCTACACTACCAGTATCACGGTAACGAGCGATGGCACGAGACACAAAAGATTTATTCGCATTTAAATGCTGGAGTGCTCTAACGATGGGGTTTCCACCCAAATATAAAGAAATCACACTATCACGCTTGAATTCCATCACGAATAACTTTTTTTTTTGGAAAATACTCACCAAAATGCTTTTGTTCGCTTGTAAACAAGATAGTGAGCTGTCACTGGAATAATTTTAACAGCTGTCGGACGGGTGGCTTAGATATGTCAGCAATCTGAATTTAGTTACTGTTTTTTCATCTGACCGTGTATAGTGTATCTTTGTACTCTTCGTACACCCGTAGTGCGAGTATCCAAAAACCCTTTGATACATCCATCATACATTCCATCAATGGCCCTCAATCCTACTAAGATATCTAGCTTAAATGGTTCGTCAAATACAAAGGGTACCATATTTAGTACGAAGAGAGATTTTTACCCAAAATTTCGAGATTCTAGCTTCAGCCGTTTCGTTTGGGCGTCAGTCAGTCAATTACTTCATTCTTTTATTTATTTAGATTGCAAGAATAATTTATTCAATCGGACCCATGCAAAAATCCACCGTGATATGTCCATCATATCAAATCTGTAGAGCCGTTGCATCTGATTGGATGTACAGTTTAGTGATGTTCAGACAACAATTGCCAACTGTAGAGTGATTACAGTTCAACATGAGCTGACGGACGGGCATATGATGATCGGTACATTACATGGCGAATTCAGGATCTATATTTACAAACTCGACTCAATCAATTTTACAATACCCTCAACACAAAAATATTCATACGTCATACTGAATCGTCTTCTTAAAAGTCTTCAACTACGGAACACACACTTGCCATTACCAATATCCCATTCCAAACATTAACCAATGAATTCATAATATATGTCAACCTAAAAAATAAAATAAGGGCATATAATAACAAAAGTAATAATAATAACAACTATTGTGACAATTGATGTGTCATGTGTCACCGAAAAAAGAGAGAGTACCACATTTCCACATAGACAAATGCACTTTCCAACATGTCATGTTACGCGACAAGATTTTAAAAAAAAATACCGTCAACAAAAGATTGACATCCTTTGTGTGAAAAGGTATTTGCATTACCCTCAGCATAAGGGTATTCCGTATTTAAAACCATGAAATAAATGTTGCCATTCGTCCTTCATTTAGCCTTCCAAAACAGGCACAATAATACGCTACCGTAAAACTAGTTTCAAACGCAGGCTAAATGCATTTTCCAGGCTATTATTTGATGGCGACATTTCGGCCACCAAAGAAAAATGTCACAATACGAATGAATGGCATTTGACGCCTGCGGAACAACCCCCTTTTTGGCAACGCAAAGGCAAAAGTAAAGTAGCAGTGATTTTTTCTCTCTGCTCTTAATTGATTTGTATACCGCATCGAAGAATGACATACGAAAAAGTGGTTGGATCAACGTTTGGGAATTGAGTCATTTTTATTCGCTTTTAATTGCAACATCTGTCACTGTGGTTTTCCTTTCAGTCTTCAGTGAAATTACCTTTTAACTGAAATGCGATTTTTTGCCACGACTTTTTGTTTTTGGGACAGACAGCCGAATACTGCGGCGGCAAGTAATAAATAACAACATTTTTATAATATCCAATTGTTGCCTTGTCAAAATATTGTACATTTATTTTCATTTCGGGGGATGTATGGTTTTTGGGAAGTGTCCTATTTTTCTATGAGGATTTAAGGATTTATTAGCAATTATCAAAAGGTTTCAGTCATAACAATTGAAATGTAATTGACTTTTTTAAAGAGAATTAAATGTAAATGTGTTATTTATTTATTTTTTGGTTTGAATGCAAACGTATATATTATAAAACCACTGCAATCAATTTATTCAGAACTAATAGACAATTTTATAGGTAGGTGAAGTTTCAATATCCGCAAGAATATTTAAAAAAAAGTTAAGTAAGGTAGGCCCCGCCAGACTGTAGCATTTGCTCACATTTTTTTAATTGATTTTAATTCTAGAAATATGTTTGTGTGGTTTTATTTTACTTTTGGAGAATATAATAAATTTCAATACCTGATGATAATCGTCGATGCCGATCGAAATATTGGAAATAAAAATTTAAAAACATAATTCTATTTAAAACATAATTCTAATTTTATTCTACTGACCTTGAGCCAAATTAAAATTAAAAAAGAAAATAGCCGTTATATTGGGGTCTCTACGACGTGAACATATATAAGCTTTGTTTGTCATAAGCTATTACCATATTTAAATTCGAAACTTGAAATAAACGTTGAATAATGAAGCTAAAATCATCAAAATACGGAATATTGGGAGGAACCGTTATAGGGGGCTATACGAAGACCTGGACTTGCATAGACAATTTTCTGCCACAGGCTGTAGCATCTATTACGAACTTCAAATACGACATCTCAAACAATTTCGGTGTGTATTGTACCAAAAATCGTAAAAATACCGAAAATAGGGATATATGGGGCCTATACAAAGACCTGGATCTGCATACACAATTTTCTGTCACAGACTGTAGTTCCCATTACGAACTCTAAATACGTAATTTGAAACTACTCCGGTGAATAATGACGCTAAAATCATCAAAATATCGAATATCCGAAGGTACCGTTATATGGGGGCTATATGAAAACGTGAACCTACATGGCCCATTTACGAACTTAACCTGCCTACTGGGAAAATAAAATTTGAAATGTGTGCAAAATTGTAGCCTTCTATCTCAATTCGTTCGAAAGATAGCGTGATTACAACAGACAGACGAACAGGCAGACGGACATCGCTAAATCGACTTAGAATTTTACGCTGATCAAGAATATATATATATACTTTGTTGGGTCTGACATGAGTATTTCGAGGAGTTACGAACGGAATGACAAAGTTAATATACCCTCCATAGTATGGTGGAGGGTATAAAAATGAAAGAAAGCAAAATAAGAGAGCTGGATCTCTTCAAATTTCACACATACAAACATTTTTGATAACACAACATCTTTTGTGAAGATGATATATATCTGCGAACCCCTTCTGGTACCTCTCCAACAAAGGGTCACAATTTTCAATACTTTTATCTGTCATAACTTGTGAAATATTATCTGTCATAACTAAATATTTCTCTCTTAATTTGTAATCACTCTACAGGTCGCAATTATGGCCCGATCCTCACGAAATTAAAAATGGAAGTGGGATTGAGGCCAGAATAGAACCCTATTTCTTTTGGAGATGATCGCATAATATTTAGGGGTTGAAATGGACCAAAAACCAATCAAAACGGAAGTTAGCATGGGGCTAGAGCTTAGGGCTGGGCAGAAGCCTTCCAATTTTGATGGTCATCGGGTAATATTTAGTGGGTGAAATAGACCATAAAATGTTTATGTTAAATAAAAGTCAAATTTTCCATTAAACCGCGAATATTTTTAATCCCGGCGAAATCACAAATAAAATAACAGGCCAATTCTGACCATTATGTAGATGCCGATAGTAAAAATATCGGATATGTATAGCGAAATATATACAATGTATATATACAAAGGATGAATATGTTAGCTAGAATGCTTATATCTCAAGAATGGCTGGAGCGATTTTGACAAACTTTGTCAATTCTGAATGCCCTCTTGGCATAAAAGAATAGAATCTAAAAAAATCGCATAAAAAGATGACAATAATTATGTTAATATAAATTTTGTTGTATTTTGTGACATATTTTTATTTTTTTTCATATTTCTTATTTTTTCATATTTTTTTTTATCGCATGCGATTTTTTCAATTTGACTTATAATATTGAAGTATACATTTTGAATAGTTTTTCACCTTACAACACAGGTTGGGGTTATTATATACACATTGCAATTATCGTTCAATCCTCACGAAAATTTTCACAAGAGTAGGGTTAGGGTCAGAAGGGCTAGGCCTATTGTTTTCAAAGATGTCCCCAATATATTTTGGGGTTGAAATGGACCAACAACTAAAAATATTCCTGATTTTGCAGACATTATAGATGTCACAAATAGAAATCAAAGGACACGAAATCTCGCATGAACTTAGAGTTTAGGACAGCGGGTAGAATGGACCACTACTTTTGTGTGAAAAAATACCAGCATTACTTACAGGCGATGTCCGAAATACACAAAAGGTGTACTTTTGGCTTTTTATACCCTGCAACACTATGTGTTGGGGGTATTATAAGTTTGATTGGGCCAAAAATTATGTAACACCACGAAATATTGGTTTCCCATATAGGAAAGTATATATGGATCTTCCTATCTCGCCGAGCTGAGTCGATCTGTTATGTATGTCCGTCCGTCTGTCTGTCCGTCTGTCCATGTTAATTTGTAATCACTCTACAGGTCGCAATTATGGTCCGATCTTCACGAAATTTAGAATGGAGGTGCGACTAGGGTCAGAATAGAACCCTATTTCTTTTGGAGATGATCGCCTGAAATGGACCAAAAACAGAAAAAATCCTGATTTTGCAGTTGCTCTATAGGCCACAATTATCAATAAATCGGCGCGAAAATGTACATGGAGTTAGAGTTTAGGAGTGGGCAGAAACCTACCAACTTGGGCGGCCATCGGATATTTATCCGTTAAAATAGAGCCTAACTTTTATGTAAGAAAATAGGAAAATGTCCACTAAACCGCGAATATTTCCAATCCCAGCCAAATCACAAATACATTAAAAGATCACATCTGATCGTTAGAGTGATGCTAATAGCCAAGACGCCGGATATATAGCAAAATACGTACAATATATACGTAAAAGAATTTATCTTATTTATTCTGTTTATACATCAAGAACCGCTGGGCCGGTTTTCACTATTACCATCAGTTCGGAATGGTCTCTTGCCAAAAAACCTAAGAAAATCGCGGAAAATATACCATTAAAAAAGTGATTATCTTTTGTCAATTTTTTTAAATTTTTGTCATATTTTTTATCGCATGCGATTTTTTCAATTTGACTTACATTTTTGAAATGTAAATTTTCTAAATGTTTACACCTCCAACACTACGTTTTGAGGGTATTATATGCATATCGCAATTATCGTCCGATCCACACGAAATTTTGCATGGGGTTAGGGTCAGAATTAAAGCCTTTTGTTCTTAAGATGTGCATTTAGAGGTGCAAATAGACTAAAAAATTATTTTTTTTTCTAATTTTGTAGTCGCTTTATAGGCCACAATTGAAAACTAATCGGCACCGATTATCGCATCAGATTAGCATTTTGTTTGGATTATATTTAGCTGTAAAAAATACCACAAATTTCGTATGAAATTGTTTTGATTACTTAACAACACTACGGAGTGCGTAAATATTGGCCAAATTCTCCGGGTCAAAAAACTAAGGGTAACATCTGGGCGGGGCTCTTTGACATTATTTCAAAAACAAAATCTTCCAAAATGGATTCGGATATAAGGGGACTTCGAACATATGATAGTGTTGTAGGGTATCACATGGTCGGCCCCCACGACTATAGCCGTTGCTTACTTGTTTTTATTATATTTTATTGGTGTGTATTGTTTTATATCATGTAAACTTCGGCCAACTCAAGTTTGTGTCTTAAATCTTTCATTTGGTTCCATGATAAATTACGAATTCAATGGTACACAACATGAGATGATATGCAGTAAAACGATGTAATATTGTTGTTACATTTAATATATTATTAATTATTTAATGATAATTTTTGTTGTTTTCTTTGTTTACAATAAAAATATTTCCATAATGCAAACATGCATCAAAAAAACCACAGACATACCTATTTTGAGCTGACACAAAAGTAAACACCCACAATGAAATGTGTTGGCATCGAAATCTATTAATCATTTGCTCATTACCACCGCCATCAACCAGCCAAGTGTGGATAATGAGGACGCGGCGTAAAAAAAAAAACTGAAAATTGCAAAACAAATGTTATCATTTGTTTTTGAAATGAATGTGAAATTACACTGTTTTTTCATAGCATTACGCCAGAAACCGAGAACATGTCCGGAAAAAAGTACCAAAAATAAACAGAATGACTGGCCACAAAATAAATTAACAAAACCGCACACAGAAGGGTGGCCATACATACAAATAGGCAGGCTAGTCAGACAAATGAGAAAAAAACCCAAAGCATGGCCAAGTGAATGCTAACAATGAAATTTTACAAAATAAATTAAAACCAAGACAAAATCAACATTATGATAAAACAAAACTTTTGCGGTCGTTGAAATGAGAATGAAAAGGCTGAAAACAAATTTTCATTCAAAACGCTCGAATGAAAACCGACATAATAGGGGAAAAAATACAAAACAAAAAAAAAAAAAACTCGCCAGTCATTGGAGGCGTGTCTTAACTAGTAAAATAAACAACAACTACATTTTTACAACTATAAAACGACAACAAACACTTGGAAACGATTAATCCTTCTTCTATCAATGTGGTGGTGTAGGTTTGCCACCCAATACCCATAAGAGAACTGAAAAACAAAACCCAAAGAAAATTAATGGTTATTTAACATTGAATGCCGTCATTGCTAAAAGAGGTGAAACACAACAACTACAACTACAGTCAAACACACACACACACAACAATTCAAAAGAAACAAAAACCAAAAAAAAAGACACACACCTGTATTACCCAACAAGACTTTGCTAGTGGATAAATACAACACCATTGAACAAAAGAGTGACGGTGAATTGAGCCACTCTCATTGGCTGAGAAAGGCTGCCGCAACAAATAGTAAACCAAAGAAAAAAGAGCCAAGAACAAAAAAAAACAAAAGCAAAAACTGTTGTTATTCCAGTCCACAACAAAAGGGGAAATGAATAGCTGCACATCATACCACCCAATGAGTGTAAATGAAATAGATAGTGTGAGAACAAGAGTTGCCAGAGAGCATTGCTATTGCATTGGGTCTTCTCTGGGAAAAGAGAGGGCAACAACTCGTTACTTTTTCAAAAGAGCGAGTAACGTTTCTCCTTTGTTTGTTTGATACGAGGGCGGAGCGAGAGAGCAAAAACAAATTCTTATAAGAATTTTATCTCTCAAATGATGCCAACTCTTTTTCCCATTCTGTTCGAATAGTGATATAAAAGAGATAGCTTTATTTTGCTTGCAAAGATGTTTTGGGCCAATTTCTTCTTATTTTTCGTGTTTTGTTGTTGTTCTGTGGATTAAACGTCATCTTTTTGGGGAATTGTTGGCCATCAAGTAGTGGCTGGGGCCGTGCAACCAGTTCAGGTTGGACGGTCTATTGATAAACATCGTTAGTGCGCAGAAGCTGTTCTGTGAAAGCTTTGAACGGCAGGCACAAAATTGCGTGTGTCAAGTAAAACGTATCTATGTCTTAAGGAATGTGTGTTAGCCTTCCCATCGGCATTGGGGGAATTTGTGAAACTCAGCTACCTTAAGTGAATGTCTTGGCATTAAGTTTGTACACGAGTTGTATGTATATTTGTGTCTGTGTGTGTGTACCCTTGTCCGTGGTCAAGACAACGAACGAGTGCAGTCTTTGAGCTGGTTTCAAAATCCAACCTCCCACCCAACCACAAACGATTGTTGTTTTCAAATGCGACCTACCAACTTTCAAACGTTATGTTCTCCGTTCGATGTCAAACTATGTTTGTTGTAACCTAGCACGGTGCGCGATTGTTGGGGATTGCATGTTTGACCTGTTAGCATTGAACATTTCGGAACATTACGGCAAGTCTTAACGGATATTTTCCTTTAGTGTCGTCTCATCTGCAACGTGCATCAGTTACGTACGTAGTGATCCAACGACTAAATTAAGTTCCAGCTGCCGACAACGTGCTTGTGAGTGAGCGACTGAGTGTGTGCGTTGCATTGAGCCAAACGTAAATTTAGTTTCGTTGCTGTTTTGGTGACAAACATTGATTTTTTTCTTTGCCTTTAAATGAGTACATAATATGGCCAAGAGACAAAAACAAAAACATGTTTTATTTTTGTGACAACTTCAAAAATATTTGCGGTCTCAGTTGTTCTCTCTCTAATGAAAGTGTGTTCGTATGTACGTAACTGTGAGTATGTGTAAAGGCCACTGAAAGTGAGTGACTAAAAATAAACCCAAAATCGCTCATTTGCATAACAATAGTGCAAATGGTTATAGCTAAATTAAATTGAGTACTTTTTAAAGTAATAGGAAGGTTTCTACCTATGTTTCTTCTTTTTTTTGTTAAGAGAAACGCTAAAACGAATACAAAGCTTGGCTCCAACTCTTTACCCCGCCACAGTTTGTTTGGAATCAAGCAAATGTCAAATAAAAGGATTACATTACACATTTGTTATGTTGACATTATGGATCAGTTACCGCTACCAACAACCACACATCAGATGTGAGCGAGAAATAAAAAATAACACAAATACAAAAAATACCAATGCAAAAATCAAGTTTAACAAATGTTGTTACATACTAAATACGACATTTTAACAAGTTTGTGACAATTTGTCTTTTCTCCGTTTTTTCTGAAAAATTGCAATTCAAAAAGTAAATAAGTAAACAAAGCGAAAAAAGAAAACAAATAACAAAATTAAACTTAAATTAAATAAAGAAAATAATACAGTGCAATACTACTTTGAACAGGACAAAAAAAAAAAAAAACAATTCAATGGCTGCATATACACAGTTTGGATATGGCGGTTATCCGTCGGCATCTCAGGTGAGTAATAGTAATATTCAAAAAAATAAATAATAATTAAAACAAATGAATATGTAAATAAACGCGTATAAGTATGTACATAAATAAAGAAAATTACATATATATTTACATTTATATCTAGGCATGTCATAAGAATATAAGATAAAAGCAAGTGGATATTTTTCGTAGAATGTCAACTGAAAAACAAGTAGCAAAGGCTATGGTAGTGCGGGGTGGACCATGCGATACCCCACAACACTACAAAATGTTCGAATATCCAAATCCATTTTGGAAGATTTCGTTTTTGAAATAAAGTCAAAGAGCCTCAGAGGTTACCCTTAGTTTTTTGACCCGGAGAATTTGACCTATATTTACGCACTCCGTAGTGTTGTTAAGTAATCAAAACAATTTCACACGAAAGTTGTGGTCCATTTTACAGTCATCCAAAATGCTAGACTTCTTCCCTGTCTTTAACTCACTTCTGATGTCCATTTGCACCTCAAAATGTACATCTTAAGAACTAGGCTTTAATTCTGACCCTAACCCTACCCCCATGCAAAGTTTCGTAAGGATCGGACGATAATTGCGTAGTATTGGGGGGTGTAAAAATTTAGAAAATTTACAATTCAAAATTGTAACTCAAATTGAAAAAAATCGACAAAAGATATTCACTTTTTTATTGGTATATTTTCCGGCGATTTTCTTCGATATTATCGTTTTCTGGCAAGAGACCATTCCGAATTGATGGGAATTGTGAAAATCGGCCCAGCGGTTCTTGATTTATAAGCAGAATAAATAAGATATTGTACATAGTTTGCTATATATCCGATTTCTTGGCTATTAGCATCACTGTAATGGTCAGAAGTGATCTTTTAATGTATTTGTGATTTGGCTGGGATTGAAAATATTCGCGGTTTAGTGGACATTTTTATATTTTCTTACATGAATGTTAGGGTCTTTTTTTACCGGCAAATTATTGTTCGATGGCCGCCCAAATTGGTAGGATTCTGCCCACTCCTAAACTCTAACTCCATGTAAAATTTCGCCTATAGAACAACTGCAAAATCAGGAAATTTTTCTGTTTTTGGTCCATTTTAACCACTAAATATCGTGCGATCATCTCCAAAAATAATAGGGTTCTATTCTGACCATAACCCCACCTCCATTTTCAATTTCGCGAGATCGGTTCATAATTGCGACCTGTAGCTTGATTACAAATTAACATGGACAGACGGACAGACGAACGGATGGACATACATAGCTAGATCGACTATTCTCGGCGAGGTAGGAAGATCCATATATCCCAACACATAGTATAAAATCCGTTAAAAATTCTGTTAAAATCTTAAAAATACCGAATGTAGCTGTTATATTAAGGTCTATACGACCACATGGGCCTGTATAGATAACTTCTGTCATGAGCCTTTATAATATTCAAATGGGGAATATAAAAAAATCGGTAAATAATATCGATAAAATCATCAAAATACCGAATATCGGGAGATTCTGTATATGGGGGCTATACGAAGACGTGTACCCGCACAGACAATTTTCTGTCTTAGGCTGTAGTATCCATTTCGAAAATTTGAAACAATTCCGATGAATAATGTCGCTAAAATCATCAAAATACCGAATATCGGGAGGTACCGTTATATTGGGGGCTATACCGAAACGTGGACATTTTCAATACCAAAAGTCCTGCAGACATAATATATATTTGAGTAAAATTTTATCAATCTACTTAATTTCGTTCGGAAGCTAGAGTGATTTCCACAGAAGGACAGACGGACGGACATCGTATAGAATTTTATACTGATCAAGAATATATATATATACATTGTGGGGTCTAAAATGTATATTTCGAGGTATTACAAACGGAATGACAAACTCTATACACCCTCCATACTATGATGGAGGGTATAAAAAACAAGTAAGGAAAAGCTATGATCGGGGCCGACCATGTGATACCATACAGAATAAACAATATATTGGACGCCACCTTATGTTCACATCCATTCTGGAGTCGTGTTACATACTCCGCCGCGTTGGCATGTATTCGAAAAGATTCAACGAAAGTTTTGCTCAATTTTGCCCGCGAAATATAATCCAAATGCTCAACTTTTTCCCTGTCCGATTGGTTCAATCAGGAAAATTTAAATTTGTTGGTCCATTTGAACCCCTAAGTGTAAATCTTCAAAAACAATTGGCATTGATTCTGACCCTTACCCTACCTCCGTGCAAAATGTCGTGAGGATCGGAAGATAATTGCGACCTGTATATAATACGCTCAACACATAGTGTTGCGGGGTGTAGAAAAACTTTAACAATTTACAATTCAAAATTGTAAGTCAAATTGAAATAGCGTATGCGACAAAATTATGACAAAAATTGAAAAAAAAAAAATAAAAATATTAATTTTTTTATTGTCATATTTTTACGTGATTTTTCTTAGATTTTATTATATCCTGACAAGAGACCATTCTCAATTTATGAGAAAAGCGGTTCTTGACTTACAAGCGGAATAACTAATATCAATTTCTTTTACATATAGATTTTAACTATTTTGCTATATATCCGATATCTTGGCTACCAGCATCACCCTAATAATCAGAAGTTACCTTTTAATGTATTTGAGATTTCGCCGGGATTAAAAATATTCGCGGGTTTGTGGAAATTTTCGGATTTTTTTTACTTAAAATTTATGTATTCACGATCAGGGTAAAATTCAAATCCGATTTAGTCATGCCTGCCTGTCTGTTGTAATCACGCTATCGTTTGATAAAATTGAGATAAAGTACAGTTGGTACACAAGCGTTGTGGGTTTGAATTTAAATCAAGTGGGTTATATCGGCCAACTTTTTCGTATAGCCCCCATATAATGAGGGGTATTAATTTTAAGCATTTCGATTTTCGGCACATTTTTCAAAGGAGTTATTTGGTATTTAAACGGTCCCAATTAGCAAAAACAGCAGTTAATTTAGGTGTATATAGGTGGTATATTTCCCAAATAACAGCACTCGGCACTTTCCCCAATTTTTTTAACGGAATTATCTAAAATTTTATATTTGAAGCTTCTAAAAAAATGTTGACAAAACATCAGCTCTTAGCTTGTAGTAAGTATGTCAAGCTATCTTGGTAGGTTAAGTGTCCCAGTTATCGGCATTTTAAGGTTTTTGCTCATCTTCAAAGTTCAACTATTTCAAATGCAAATTTACTATATAGCATTACCTACAATGCGACGTACTCTCTCGACGTTTTTCTCCACACCAGTTAAATACATGTATTTATATGTATGTTATCAAATATGCCGAACTTACAACATGTTTCTATGGTTGGTATATAGATTTTTTGGCAAGGGAAAAATATATTTAATTGAATAGTAAATTTGTATACCCTACAACACTATGTGTTGGGGCTATTATAAGTTTGATTGGGCCAAAAATTATGTGACACCTCGAAATATTGCTTCTCACATAGGAAAGTATAAATGGATCTTCCTATCTCGTCGAGTTGAGTCGATCTCGCTATGTATGTCCGTCCGTCCGTCTGTCCATGTTAATTTGTAATCACTCTACAGGTCGCAATTATGACCCGATCCTCACGAAATTGAAAATGGAGGTGGGGTTATGGTAATAATAGAACCCTATATTTGAGATGATTGCACAATATTTGAAATGGGCCAAAAACTGAAAAATTTCATGATTTTGCAGTTGCTCTATAAGCCACAGTTATGAACCAATCGACGCGAAAATTTACATGGAGTTAGAGTTTAGAACTGGGCAAAAGTCTACCAATCCATCCATCCAGCCATCGGTCAATCAATATTTAGCGGGTAGAATAAGCCCTAACTTTTATCTAAGAAAATAGGAAAATGTCCACTAAAGCGCCAATATTAATCCAAGCCTTATCACAAATATATTAAAAGGTCACTTCTGCCCATAGCCTGATAGCCGAGAAATGGGATTTATAGCAAAATAGGTACAATATATATGTAAAAGAATATATCTTATTTATTCTGCTTATAAGTCAAGAACCGTTGGGGCGATTTTCACAATTCCCATCAATTCGGAATGGTCTCCTGCCAGAAACGGATAAAACGGATATTAGCGAAAAAAAAAAAATAGTCGCACAATTGAAAACTAATCGACACGGAATTTCGCATCAGAAGAGAGTTAAGAACAGGGGCATTATTTTTGACATTATTTCAAAAATGAAATCTTCCAATATGGATATGGACATAAGGGGACTTCGAACCAATTGTAGTGTTTTAGGGTATCACATGGTCGGTCCCGCACGACTATAGCCTCTACTTACTTTACTTATCATGCACTCTATGGCACTTTTATTTAGTACAATACAATTTTACAAATTCCTCCGTCAAATTCCAATATAATATATTTGTTATGGGTAGCCCTACAAAATATGAATAGCGATGTAGGGTATCATATAATCAGCACCGTCCGACTTTGGACTTTTCTATGCAGTTTTTTTTCTACTCGGACATATATGGACGAACATTTCTCTATATACGCGTATTTAACCGTCATTACGATAATTAAATGTTTTGACTTTCTCTAAAGGGGTGAAGGGAAACCTATTGCAATATACGAAACATAGAACATAATGTTGCGTGTGTTACTACACATCGCTAGCATCCTTTTTTCTTCGCATCTTTTAGATCTTAGATATTGTGCTCAACAGAATTTGCAAGTTTTTTGCAGGATTTTTACGGTTTAAATACCATGTGAATCTTGTGATCATATTTGAATAAACCATATAGACTTAATTTCAAAACAAAAATTATGGCCTCGATACGCATTTATTAAAAACACATTAAAAATGTTTTTATTTTCCTACTGGTATTGGTCCGTGGCATAGATCCTAATTCTGTTCTAAAATCTGCAATTTTTGCCTTAAAATTGTTAAATGGTTTGTAGTTTTTTTTTTGTCGCAACACACGCACACCCTTTGTTTGTTATATGGTTGCTTTTAACTAACACACATTAACTTCGTATTTATTTTTCTTATTGAAAAAAAATAATTATTTGATAACACAAACACATGCAAGTGTAAAATTCATGTACATCCCAACATACCAAATTGACTTGAGAATAATATTTTAATAAGCTTTCAAACATAAGCCTTAAGCTTGAGAAAATCTTGAGAATGTATTGAGAAATGCTTGTTTAACAATTATAGAATAATCGAAAGGGAACCCTTATTCATAAGCTTATTCTTGTAATTGCAGAATAAGCTTACGAAAGTAATATTATATCAAGCTTATTTTTTCAATGGTATAAAATATTTATTTTTTAATTTTTTAAATTATTTTACACATTTCATTCATTGATCGCCATCCTAGCTGTCGCTGTCTCCTGTTGCATTGATACCTAGATGCTTCTTTCCCTTTATTTGAGCTTCCGCATCTCCTCCACTAATTCTTCACTTCTCTTGAATTCTTGCAACTTTTTGACGCCTCTATTCTGGAATGAGCTTCCGCATCTTTATTTGAGCTTCCGCATCTCCTCCACTAATTCTTCACTTCTCTTGAATTCTTGCAACTTTTTGACGCCTCTATTCTGGAATGAGATTGAAATAATATACACTACAGATTCCCAGATTTATTATTCATCATTACCTTAGAATTTCGTCCAGAAATGGGTCTTAAATTCGCGTGATTTTGATTTTAACCAAAGAAAATATTTTTTTGTCGACAATTTTCACAAAAAAAAAAAAAAAAATTAAAACAAATTTGTCAACAAAGGACAGATTTGAGAAAAGTTTGTGCAAAAAAGTTTTTCTCTAGCATTGTTGAAGAATTCTTACGATAAACTATTTTCATAATATTATTCTCAAGCTGTATTGTATTTTTGGTATGTTGGGATATAATTGAAAATATTAATAGAAAAAAAAAAAACACAAACAAACAACTCAATGGTATGAAATCATTAATCATTATTTTAATTAATTATTTGACATACACAAATACTCAAGTAAATACATACATATGTATGGGTATATTCACATGAGTATGTGTACATAAAATATGCGCCCTTGTCAAAATAAATAAAAAATCATTATGTATTAAACATATTAATGCGAAATATGTTAACGTATTTTTGTATATTCTTTGGTAATATTCGTTTCAAATTTATTTATTTATGTATATTATGTATACATAAATTAATGTATTTTTAATAATAACTTGTAAACGGCATGCATGTACAGTCAGACTTATCTTAAAGCTGACAACTACTATGTTTAAAAAAAGTTTGAACAAAAAATGTCCTTAAAATGAAACAAATCTTAAATATAAGTCAAGGCATGAAAGCAAATGCTATAGTTAGGTGCCATGCAATAACCTACACCAGTAAAATTTGTGGTCAACTTTCTGTAGTCTTGAGTTCTACAAGATATGAGGTCACATAATTGGACTAATTGACAATTATTCCAAATGTAAAGGTTAGCTCTCCAATTTTCGAATGTTATGGCCTTCTAATTTAAAATCAAATGTTATGATTGCTGGATCTTCTTTTTGATAAATCTCCATTGATCTGTAACCAATATTTTTCAAACCTAAGAGACAAAAAAAGAAATGCACGGGTATTTGACGAAATTGGTATATCACCATAATTTGCTCAGGCGGAAAGATCACAATAATGTCATTCCAAAATTATATCTTGATTTTGGGTCTGACTTATGAATCAATGGAAAATGTTGTTGTTCGATACTGACACCCCCTGTCAAGCTTAAAGAAATTCATAACCATTTTTAAAAAAAGTTTCCCACGTATACACCTTATATCATTGTTTTCAGACTGTAGAAGGTCAGAAGTGCCCTTTTCATGTGAACTTTTTTAAAAATTTATGATTTACTTGGGTGATGGAATTTTTGGTACTTTTTTAACACACAAATGTTATGGTCAATTTCAAATACAATTTGATGGCCATTTAAAACGGTAGGCTTCTGTCCTGTTCTAAATTGGTCTTCAGTTGTGACTAGCATAGCGATTACAAAAACAGAGAACAAAAAATTCAGTTCAAGATCCATTTCATCCCCTAAATAACAGACTTCTTTCTATACCTGACCGTATGGGGACTTGCGTGAGAATCGGAAAATAATTCTAACCTTTGATTAAAATTAAACATGGAAAAACGGACGGAGAAACACCCATCACTAGATCGACTCCGCTAGTCGGGATATGATAGTCGGTAAACAGTAGGATTGTTCAAGGATCAATATATCGAGGTGTCGCAAAATTTCTGGCCCAGCAACTAGTATTGTAGGGTATATGAAGACTGGTCACAACATTTTAAAACAATTATCATTTTTACTTTGTTTTTCTAAAACTGCAATCACTAATTCTATCTTCTGTGAAATAAGACTGCTAGAATGGGCTCATTATTTCTTTTATCACTCAAAATATTGGTATTTTTGTGATTTTAGCCACATTTTTATACCCTAAAAGAATCTAAGAAAATTGCGGAAAAATGTGACATTAAAAAAGAAAACATTTTTGTTAATTTATTTTTTCAATTTGTGTCATATTTTTTTATCGCATGCTATTTTCACAATTTGTCTTACAATTTTGAATTGTACATTTTCTAAAGTTTTTCTATACCTCGCAACACTATTAGTTGAGGGTATTATATACAATTCACTATTATCGCCCGATCCTCATGAAATTTTGCATGGAGGTAGGGTTAGAGAGAGAACTAAAGCCTATTGTTTAGAGGATGTACATTTAGGGTTTCAAATCGACCAAAAAATTAAAATTGTCCTGATTTTGCAGTCGCTCTACGGGTCATAATTGAAAACCTATCGACACGAAGTTTTGCATGTGAAGAGAGTTAGCGTCAGGGAAAAATCTAGCATTTTAGATTACCATTGGATAATATTTAGCTGTAAAATAGATCACGACTTTCGTGTGAAACTGATTTGAATACCTGGAAACTCTTGTCAAAAAGCTAAGGGAAATATCTGGGCAGTGCTCTATGATATTATTTCTATGACATTATTTCGTAATCTTCCAAAATGGATTTATACATTAGGAGCCTTCCAAGATATTGTAGTGTTGTGGTCGGCCCGCATGCCTATAGCCTTTGCTTAGTTGTTTAAACAATATTTTTTAATTTGGTATTTGACACTATGAGAGCCACTTTAGCAGGATACCGTTACCATTGACTTTGGCTTTTTACAAAGCGATTTTACTAGTAACAAGCCAAGAAGCACCACCATCTAAAAGAAATTGGACATTTTCAAAAAAAAAAAAAAATAAATAATAATAATAATAATAAATAAATAAAATGTTGAAAATCGATTTGGGTTATATTCGGGTCTATACGAAGACGTGGACCTACGTACAATTTTGTCATAGGCAATTACTTGAAACAATTTCAATACCATTATATGTGGGCTATACGAAGACCAGAACCGGCATAGGTAATTTTCTATCACCGCCTGTAGTACCCGTTACAAAGTGCAAATAAGAAATTTGAAACAATTTCCAATTTGAATCAAAATAGCGTTTTATTAGGGGCTATACTAAGATCTGGACCTACATAAGCAAGTTTCTGTCACACACTGTAGTACCCATTACCAACTGCAAATACGAAATTTAAAACAACTCCGGTTAGTAATATCGCTAAAATCATCAAAATACCGAATATAGGGAGATACCGTTACATGGGGAACATACGAAAACGTGGACCTATATAGCACATTTGCAATGCAAAAAGTCCTGCGGACCAAGCACACATCTAAGTAAAATTTTATTAATTTACTTCAATTCGTTCGTAAGCTAGAGTGATTTCCACAGATGGACGGACATCGTTACAACGCCATAGAATTGTATGCTGATCAAGAATATATATACTTTGTGGGGTCTAAAATGTATATTCCGAAACAAACGGAATGACTAACTTAATATACCCTCCATACTATGGTGGAAGATATAAAAAGTTAAGTGGAACCAATATTCAATCCCGATCCTTTATTTTTAAAGGTTTTCTTTTCCTTATGGTGGAGAGTATTTAAAGTTTAGTCCGGTCGAACTTAACGCGTTTTTCATGTTGTTAATTTCAAACTGTGTTCGCTTTAGTCATATTTGACTGTTAAATTGTGTTTGCCGTTTACAGGTTAGTACAAATATATTCCCCATATCCGATAGATAATTTAAGATGTACATACATTCATACACAGGAGTTAAGGATCAGCAATACATAATTATATAAATGTCATTGTAATATGCGATGGTTATCGAATAATTAATGGCTTTAACCACAAACGCATTTAGTGGCAAATTTCTACGCATCGACATGGAAACGTAATTAAGACAACAAATATTATTTAAACAATTTAATATTACATGTTCGAGTTAGTTTTTTATTTGTATTTTTTAATCGATTATAACCATTTTTTTTAGAAATTAATAAAGTAGAGTTATCGATTTGGTTACTTCACTCAAAGGATTTTAATTAAATTGCGTTAAATGTTTAAATTTGCTTTAGTACATTTAACTAGAAGAATCTCGAACATCCCACTTTGTGCTCGTTTCTTTTTTAATAGGTGAATCCTTAACAGATTTTAAGTCTATTTGCTAGAATAGACTACAAGTTAAAATTCAGTAAATTATTGAAAGGCCGATTAACTTCACCATGGAAAAAAATTACGGCCACGGATATTAGTTTCTATATTCTTTTATCTCATATTATATAATATTTTTTTAATTTTTTAACCCTTTCAATATTCATTATACCCTCAGCTATGGGTAGAGAGGGTATATATCATTTGATACGGCAAAAACGAAATAACGGTTGTAGACCATAGGTTTCTTTGAATCCGTTTTAGAACAGTTAGGGTCGATCTAGAACACGAAATTAGCATCGCATTCAGACTTGGTACACCTCAATATTTCCATCAACACAAGATCTGTTATAAAGATGGTACAGAGCGGACCATTCCTTCAGGTACCTCCCCCACAAAGGGTTAAAATTTTGAATAAGCAAAACGACCATAAAACCCGAAATAAGCATCCGGTTCTCTTCAAATTACACACATCACAATATTTTTATTGGTCCAAGGACTAGGGTGAAGATGTGATACATCGATCCACTCCTTCTGGTACCTCCCCAAAAAGGGTCAAAATTTCCAATACTTATATCTGACTTAACTTGCGAAACAAGTCGGCGATTCTTTACAACTTGCTATATCTAAATATTTCCCTTAACCAGAAAACTGGTATGAATATGTCATTTATTTGAATTTGTGATTTCGTATAAAAGTGGATATAAATGTTCGATTTCGTTCAGATTTTGCACATACCAATATTTTTATCTTTATTAAATGAAGCATGAAAATAGAAAACATTTTCTAAAAATTTGCACATATCTCACATAGTATAGGAAGTTGTCGATATAGTCTAAATCTGGCACGTTGTTATATTTTTATCAGTCTTTGGCCAGATACGAATTGGTCAATATTGGCCAGCTAGTTCGGAACCTACCCCATAACGGGTCAACAGTTTGAAAAATCATAGCTCAAGGCTGGGGTGATAAATCTGTCGACAAGTCCGACTGAAACTATTTTAGTTGTGTTTTCTTCTTCTTTATAACGAAGTCGTTTCACACAAAGATATCGTTTTCTCTATAAAGATATTTCTTCATAACGTATTATCTAGGCGGCCCCAAAGAAGTTCGTCTGTAATTGAATTTACTTTGCTTATACGTCATGCGTTCTACGTTACCGGAGTAAATTGAAATGCTCAGTAGTGTCTCTACTCTAGTGTCATACTCTATTTTTACCAAACTGAGGTAGCTAGTTTTTAGGATTTATTTACAATTTTCATGAATTATTAATTTGCAACATACATACATATACAATTTCAGTTTCCTTCTGAGTAACAAAACCTACCAACTATGTGTTGCCGTAAAAGGATGTCTTCATGGTTGTTCATTAAGCAATGCATCTCTTGGATGGACTGTCATATTCTTCATATTTCTTTGATTTGAATTGAAAAAAAAAAAAAATGGTTCAGCCCTTTTGCAAAAGCTATAGGAATTCAAAGAGAACACAATTCTCACGCAGCTTTAAATGGCATACATAAATGAAGCAAATAAGGATGTTTTCCTATACTCGTCTTAACAGAGCAATATCTTCATCTAGTTCTCACAAAAGCAAATCGATACTGCATAATAATTCCAAATATGTCTTTACCATTCGAGGTAATATACAGGAGCTTCATTATGTGAAGGTTGTGACAATTTACGTGGAAAAAAGGGAAATTTTAATATGTCACATTAGACAAATCAATTAGTGCAATTAAAAATTCACCGTAAAGAAGAAGCAATCTTAAAAAGAGCAAAAATTCTCATTACAAATGGGGTTATCGACATTTTAACAAGACTAGGAAAACTCTGTAAATAAGTACTAATATGTAATATATGAGATTAGCAAGTGTCCGCTACTTCGTCAGCGAATCGGCCACCTTTAGTACTCAAATCTTACAATTTGTTCAGTTTTGACAAAATTTTTCAAGCAAAACTTCATATATCGTACACAATTTTCAGACTTTCAGGGTTTTACAAATTATTCAAGTTTTTCCTTTTTCGGAGAGAATAATAGGGAAATGTTTACTTTTTCCACCAAAAATTATTTTAAATCTTTCATTATGAATGAATGTATCCACATCCAATTGTTCTTTCCAAAACTATTTCAACACTAAAAACATAAAATGGCCTTATTTTCAAATTTTAGCATTTCAGCTCTATCCCTTCACAAATTTAGTAATTCAAAACAATCTATATTCAAAACAATCTATATCTCCCTTTCCTAGATACCAACAGTGATCTAAAATTAGTACTTTTTGGTACATTTCAAACAATTAGTACCTTTTAGTACTTTCCATACAATTATAGTACGCATTTGTAAAATCACCACCAGATCTCAACACATTACAACACAACACCACAGAGGCATTAATATCAAATTTCGGGATTCAAGCTGTATCCATTCATTTAATGACAAATTTAGTACACTTTAGTACTTTTCGAACAGTTCCGAATTCGCCTCCTTCTCTCAAAACTCAAATTAAGAATCCCAACTCTAACCGAAGACCCTAACCTAAAGTTAATACCACATATTTCGTACAGTTAAACTATGCACGTTCAAAACCACATTTTTTCTCCTAGACACCAACAGTGACTACGATACCAAATTTCAGAATTCCATCTTCCAAATACAGACACCAACAATAACATCCATATCAAATTTCAGGATTTCAGCTCTGTAAGCACCCATTACCAATTTTGGTACCATTTAGTACAATTATAATATGCATATTCAAAACCAGCTACTTTTCTCAACCACAGACACATAACAGTGTCATCCACCAGGATTTTAGCTCTATTCCTCCAACTAATACCAAATTTAGTAGTATTTTTTACTTTTTGTACACATTTCCAAACCACCTTCTTATCTCAATTCCAGATACCAAGAGAGACCTTAATATCAAATTTCAGTATTCCGGCTCTATCCCTTAACGCAATATCCATTTTAGTACCACTTAGTGCTTTTCGATCAATTATAGTACACATTTCCAAAACTATCTCCAAATCTCAATTCCAGATACCAACAGAGACCTCAATATCAAATTTGAGGATTTCAGCCCTATCGCCTCACCCAATACCAAATTTAGTACCATTCAGTACTTTTCGTACAAATATAGGGTATATTTCCAAATCACCGTCAAATCTCAGACATAGATACCATCACTAATCTAAATATCAAATTTCAGAATTATATCTCTATCCCTCAAAATTTAAGCTTCATCCATTGACCCTTCCAAACTCTTCCAAATTTAGTACCATCCAGTACAATTCTCACATTCAGTGCAACCACCTTCATATATCGAACTTACTTTCCAACCTCGATTCTCATAGCAAATTTCAAGTTTTAAGCTCTATCCGTTCACATAACAGTTAGTACCATTTCAGAACTTTTCGTAAGCTTAAAGTTCGAATTTCCAAAAATATTTTTGGCATCCTGCACTCCATCAATGACTCTCATTCCAAAGTTAAGAATTCGACCTCATTCCATTTGCCCAATACAAAATATAAAATTTTTAGTACTTTTCGTACCTTTTAGTACGAATTCCCAAAAATCCAACTTTTTCACACACCTACTCACCACGACTGGCCTTGGTCCGCAAAATTTCAGGATTTTATTTCAGCCTTTTGGTCTGGGCGACGATTCTAGGTCAGTTATTTCACAACACAGGGTGAGATCAAAACACTACAATCAACTTCAGACTGTTGTCATTTCGAAGCCACTAGTCCGATAGCTGTTAAAATTATTCCAGTGACAGCTCATTATATTGTTTACAAGCGTACAAAAGCATTTTGGCGAGAATTTTCCAGAAAAAAAAGTAATTCGTGATGGAATTCAATCGTGATAGTGTGATTTCTTTATATTTGGCTGGAAAACCATCATTTAATGAGAATAAATATTTTGTGTCTCGTACCATCGCTCGTTACCGTGATGCTGGTAGTGTAGCCCGATGTCAAGGAAGTGGACGGAAGAAAACAGCAACATCAGCGGAAATGGTTCGAAAAGTAAAGAAGCGACTTGATGAAGAAGCGACTTGAAGCGACTTGTGGGCCACCATAACAGCCGATGGTCGCTCTCCGCTCGTATTAATCGAACGTGGCATCAGAATAAATGCCGAATATTATCGCGAACATTTGTAGAGTATTTTGGAAAGCAATGTTGGCACTAAAAAGCACTTCGCCGGGAATGGGCCAAAATATCGCAGAGCAACATTCGGGCAGCGTGTAAAGGTTTCATTGGCCGTTTGAAGGCCATAATCCGTGCCAAAGGTTACCAATTCGAACCAATCTGCACTTATTCTAAAATTTGATGCCATATCCGACATTTTTTGCTTTCATTCGATAAATAAAAAAAAATGTAAAAATTATGGCGTTTGACTTTGTTGCAGTTTTGTTTTGTTTTTTTTTATCTCATCCTGCATATATTGATGGATATAGCTTCCGCATATGGATCGAATCACATAAGCTTCTGTTATTATTATATAATATTCAATCGCATTTCCAACCTTCTTTATCTTATATATAAATACGTCACACATACATCTTCTAAAAATAAACAATAAATAATTTATATATATCATTTTTTCCTGAGAATTCTTTGTCGATGATTTTGATGACGTAGCTGTCAACCTATGATTTATGGTATTTTTCATTCTGTTTTTTTTTTTTGTTGGCTGGCTCCAGTTGGTGATTTTTTGTTATTTTTATTGTTTTTATTTCTTTTTTGAATCACGTTATGGTTCACATTAGCATAATCATATATATAATATTATGCAATTTTTAAATTTTATACTATCATTATATATAATTTATTTATAATTTTTTTATTCGTTTTTTGTGACCATATTAATCCCAACTATATAGGATGCATCAAAATTTCAGAAAACGAAAACGTCATTACTTTGCTATTTTATATTTTTAAAAATTATATTTTCCATTTACTTTCCCCACGGTCCAACACAAATTTAAGCAAAAATATATAATATTTTGAACCAACTCATTTTGTTTTAATTTGTGGTTTAATAACAGCACATTTCAGTAACATAAAATGCTGTCATCATTACAGCAACTACCGCCGTTAGTTACAAATTGTACAAAGTTTTTGCATTAATAATGCATAATTAGTTTTGAGATTATCTCCTTTTTTTATTTTGGTGTGCTTTGTTCCGGGCATTGAAGAAGACACAGTGGGAGGGATGTAATCCACATGTGGTTGGGTTAATCAGATACCAACAAACATATGGAATTGGAGGCTTTTCTCAGTGCTTCTTTTTCCATTCTAAAGGAACGTCATTATGATCTTCAACAGTAGCATTATTATCAAATTCGAAATATATTATTTGAATTGGAATCGTGATTTTTTTTAAAAAAATGTAATGAACGTACCGTTCACGTACATAAGTATTGTCTGACGATTTAAGTAGTGTTTTTGTTGTTTCGTTTTTTTTTAACATTAACATTAAACTAATTGCCGTAAAACACAACAAATTATAATGTTAATGAAAATGTTGTATCCGAAAAAAATAGAGTAAAAATATATTTATGGCTTTTAAACAGCCAATATTTAATGCCTAAAGATGTGAAAAGCGGCAACAGCAGCAGAAGCATTTATTTCAAATGTATGGAAAACAATGAACGCCACAGCTTTAAAATAAAGCTCACTAACAATTTTACATACAAATATACATACATGTATATATATATGTGTGATCGTATATAATTGCTATGGATGTTTTACTATCATTATAATGATTATTTTCTTATATGGTGCATTGCCATTGCTTCTGTATTTCGCGTTGATAGCGGCAATAAAATGAACTTGAATTCTATCGTTAATCGCAGTAGCGTAAATGAACAACTTAATTTTAAATCGAACTACAAGCTAAATCTGTTCGAGTTATTAAGAAGGGGAAAATTGAATTTTTGTGTCATTCAAATTCAGTATTATTGCGTTTTTTAAAATTTGTTTATGAAATTAATACAATTTATTTACTAATTATACCGAAGAGGAAATACTTCTTATTTTTGTGAAGAAACAACTTATTGATGTAAATTTAAATTGATGTAATATGTAATAATGATGTAAAAGTAAACAATAAAAATTGATAATTAAATAAATTAAAAAAAATATTCACATGGTTCACATTAAAAAAAATAAACAAATAAATAAAAGTATATAAAAAATATAAGATATACTATGCGACACAAAAATAATGACAAGGAAAAGCAAGCACTTTTATAAAGTGCAGCTTACGTATATCGACGTTATATAGGTTTATACCGAGATAATAACCCATAAGGAAACGATTCCATTTCCATTAAACTTGACGCCATATTTTTTACTCAAATGTCATTGGTATAGACTTCATATTACGAATTTGAAAAGACTTAAATTATAATCGACAAGGATATTATTATTATTTTTTTTTTTATTTTATTGAACGAAAGCAAAAAATTTCGATTTGGCCTTCAAACGGCTAATAAAAACCGTCACACTCTGCCCGAATGTTTCTCTGCGGTATTTTGGCCCATTCCCGGCGAAGCGCTGTATTTTTTAGAGTCAACCTTGCTTTCGAAAACCTTGCTTTCGTGCCCAAGGCTTTAATACACCCTCGAGAATATTTTCCCGATAATATTCTGATGCCACGGTCGATTAATACGAGCGGAGAGCGACCATCGACGCGACGCGGGTTTCGATCAAGTCGCTTCATTACTTTTGAACCATTTTTGCTGATGTTTTTTTCTTCCGTCCATTTCCTTGACGTCGGCAACGAAAATTCTGACCAAAAAACTTTTGTACGCTTATGAATAATATAATGACCTTCACTCGAATAATTTTAACAGCTGTCGGACGAGTGGCTTAGAAATGACAGCAGTCTGAAGTTGGTTGCAGTTTTTTCATATCACCCTATATACAATGTTCCACCACCGGAGCTAGAACCCATAACGAACTACAAATACCAGTTTTTAGACAAACCCGTTTAAAACCCTGAAAATGTCGAATATTGGGAGGTACCGTTATATGGGTGCTATACGACCTATATAACCAATGTTCCGTCACCAAAGCTGGAACCCATTACAAACAACAAATACCACTTTTTAGACAAACCCGTCGAAAAATGTGCAAAAATTATCAAAATACAGAATATCAGGAGGTGCCGTTATAATGGGGTTATCCTAAAACGTGGACCGATGTATATTATTTTCAATACCAACTATCCTAGACACAATGCAAACTACTGTACCAAATTGGAAAGCTCTGCGTCAAATAATGAGAGCTGTATCGTTAAATTGACTTAGAATTTTGTGGTGATCATGAATGTATATACCTTAC
The DNA here is from genome assembly GCF_030504385.1 of Musca domestica. Lineage (NCBI taxonomy): Eukaryota > Metazoa > Arthropoda > Insecta > Diptera > Muscidae > Musca > Musca domestica. The sequence goes on along the minus strand of NW_026712296.1, from coordinate 9,338,216 downwards.
AAACGGAGGGAGGGAGGTGGAGGTTATAAAAATGAATAAAAATTGAACATTTTTCGATAGTGTTTGAAACTTGGCACATTGCATTATTTAAATAAAACTTAGGGCAGGTTAGGTTCCAATTAGGCCGACGATAACTCTCGAAGGGAGTATCCGCTTTGATAAAAAATGGGTACATCAACATATTATTGTCAAACTTAGATCGAGTTAGGAGATGGATCGAGTTAGGAGATGGTCCACGACTTCTGGTACCTCCCACACATAAGATTGTAATTTTTCAAAAAAAAAAAAAAATAAAAAATAAATAAATAAATAAATATTTTACTGCACATTATAAGCAAGGATAATCCGCTTTTGCTCCAAATCCTAATATTTGCGTTAGGTGCGAAAATGGACAAAAATCCAGCCCTAGGTGTTGATTGAAGTATATAGCATAAGCAACAGACCACCTACTTAACATGGATAGGTCTGAATTGAGTTAAAAATATCCATTTTATACCCTTCATTTGTCATGCATTTGTAATACATTTTGTAACATTTCCAAATATTCATCGTAGACCCCAAAAAGTATATCAGCATCAAATTCTAAGTCGATTCAACGATGTTCGTCTGTCTGTTAAATCAAGATGCTGCCCATATTATTTTACTGAATTTTTGATGTTGGAATAGACACCTTCTTCTCTGACAGATAATTTGCTACAGAGGTTTTTGTATAGCCCCATATAACTGTAACTTAAACGCCATTGTAAAAATAATTTTCAAGGGATTTTTTTTATATTTTCTCGTTCTTAAGTTCGAAATGTTGGTTCTATCTTGAAAACTATTAACTTCAAGTGCATAAATGAGACTAGATTCGTTCTTTTTTTTTAAATTACTTTACATCGAACATTTGTTCTACGCAACGCCATAACGGCGTACCCCATTGTTGTTGTCTACAAAAAATAAAACCTACATGTTGATGACAGACAACCAAACGTGATGATAACTTGCTAATCGGTAGCTTCATGCGTTACATGTACCACTCGAAGGCATTGCAGCAAAACAGTAAAAAAAAGAATTCTGAATATTTAAGGTGGAAATGCAGAAGCTCCATTGCGTAGCACAATAATGTCGTAAAGCCTTAAGCCTTAAGGTTTGCCAGAGTGGGCTGCAATAATGAATGCATACAGAAGCAATGCAACGCAAGGCAAAGAGGAGCAGCATTGATGTGACCAGCCATATCAACATAATCATTTTCCAGGGGCACCGCAGACGAAGGAAACCAGTAAGAAAAATGCAAGAAAAACAACAAGAACTTAAACAAGTATTCTTCAAAACCTACAATTAGACGCCATTGAAGAAAGCTGAACCAACTACTCTGCTAAGAATTATTCCATATAGAAAAAACTTCGATTGGTTTCGTAAAGTCGTTGCAAATGAGAGTAGAAGTCCGATAAGATTGGTGAACTCGCATAACACCGCACATCTTATAATGGCCATCAGTGGGCCAATCATATGAGGAAATGTATTTCATATAGCTGAGGTGGTTTTATAGTGGCACCTGGTTGAATAATTATAACCCTTATAAAATGCGAAATAAACATCAGATTCTCTTCAACGTTCACACATTTCAATATTTCTATCAAAACACAATATGGAATATATTGGACCACTCCATCAAGTACATCCCCACAGAGTGGTAAAATTTTGAATAATTTAAAAAATTTAAAAAATATGAAATATGAAAACACGGTTGACTTAGAAGTTTACAGATCTCGATATTTCTATCATTACAAGATCTGGTAATGATGGAATTTGTCGACCCACTCCATCTAGTATTTCCCCTACAAAGAGTCAAAATTTTGTAAAAAAATTAACTTTTATAAAATACAATACAAGCGTGATTGTCTTCATATTTCACACATCCCAAGTTTGTATATATATAGTATATATAAATCGTATTGCGCAAAAGGAGTATCCGATTTACCTTGTGCCTTCTAAAATATGGTGTCCAATTTATACATACATTAAAACCGTTGTGTATATCGAATATATCTCCCACCTTTTCTGATACTCCCTCACAAAAGTTGAAACATTTTGCAAAAATATTTAAAATCTCAGATTGAGCTAAGGGAGTACCCGTTATAGTTTAAACTTTTTTATAACATTTAGATAAGACTTAGATCAGGTGCGAAAATTAACTATATTAGCGTGAGAGAAGGTGGTACACTAAAAATTCCATTCCACACATGGCTTAGGAAGTAAGTAATTACCAAATCACCAAAAAATCCCAATATTTCTAATAACACAATATCATATGTGTCGAAATTTTGAATAATTTTAATTTTTATAATATGTGAAATGAAAGTCAGATTGTCTTCGAAGTTCGCATATCTCAATATATTTATCGTCTCAAGATCTGTTATAAATATGAAATATATCGGACCATACCTGCTGGTACCAGTAAAAAGGTTCTTACCTATAATTCAATTTGTTACTTATAGCACAATTCATCGACATTAGTTCCAGTATGAATATTGAACTCATCGGCCCATTCATTCTGGTATCTTTCTCATAAAGCTTAAAATAATCTACGAGCCATATATGTAATGTAAATATGGAATATGTCGGTCCACTCCTTTTGGCATCTGCCCCACAAAATATAAAAATTTGCGATTACAAATTAATCCCACAAAACTGGAGCTGCGTAATTTTTGCACATCTCAATATTTTTAATACAACCACTCTTTCTCCTACAAAACCCCCTGCTTAAAGACACTGAAATTAAAACTTATACTCAAATTTTATGTTGGACATCACTGCAAATAACCAGAAGATTTTTTTTGTGCAATTAGTATGCAAAACAAAAGAACTACCAGCTGATGATGACGATGACGACCAGACGGTAAACGCCTTAAATTTAATAATCGCATCAAGATATAAAGGCGATACTTTTGTTGGGATATTTTCAGAAATTTAGGCCAATCTTAAAGCACAGAACGTGCTCAGGTAACAACTTGAAGACATTTCTACTGAAAATGCTTCTGAAAATGGCTTTAAGGCGGGCGGTTCGGATGATGGTCTGCATTGTGGTGATATTATCGACCATCGTCGATATGAGACAAGTGAGACAAGCCAGAATATAAACGTACGAAAGCCACCAAATTTCGTCACTGCAGAAGTCAAGTCTTGCATAAATTTTCAATAAAATAAAAGCCCTCCAAACAAAAGAAAACGCGCATCAAAGGAGAATAAGAACAAGAACACTTAACCCTGTAATTAAGATAATTTCTTTCATTTACGGATGTTATGACCAACCGAATGAGTTCAATGAATAACAAAACAAAAGCTACTTTTTTGTTTTTTTTTTATTGATCGTAAGTTATTTTGACTGATTTGTGTCAGCACATATGTATACGTAAGCAGCGAAACAAAAACACATGCGAGATACAAGGGCGTTACATGCGTCAGAGCTGAATGGTGCGCAGAAGAAGGCGAACCAAAATATTTGCCCCAGGCATATCTTGTTTTTTGCTGTCTTGCACCTGAAAATTTCTTCCCTTCCTGTCTCTTCTTCTATTGTGGCAAATAAAGAAGAGTGTTTCTTTTAAAATCCTAGCATTAGATTCCTTATACATAATTTTGCAGCGTATATTAAATAAGTTAGAAATGCAAAAAAAAGTAACATAAAATTATCTTATAATTATAATGTTGATTTTCCGTTTTAAAGCTGTTGAATATTCTAAACTCATTAGTATTCTACATGCTTATGTAGTCATAAAAATTTGTGGCATAGTGTTGACAGAGCACAGTGTTTTGTAGAAGTTTAAAAATAAGATTTTAAATATTTATACCCTCCACCTCGGAAAGGAGGGTATATTAACTTTTTCATTCCGTTTGTAACATGTCGTAGACCCCATAATGTATCTATATTCATAATTAGCATACAATTAAAAATTAATAAGTCGATTTAACGATGTCCGTCTGTCTGTCTGTTGAAATCACGATAAAGGCCACATTATTTGATGTAGAGCGTCAAAATTTAGCAGAATAATTTGTATTGTGTCTAGGAAAATGACACATATCGACCCACGTATTGGTATAGTCCCTATATAACGGTACCTCCCGATATTCGGTATTTTTCTGATTTTTGCCGCATTTTTTCATGGATTTGTCTAAAAATTAGTATTTGTTGGTCATAGTGAGTTCGAGCTCCGATGGCGAAACATTGCATGAATAGGTCCACGTCTTGGTATAGCCCCCATATAACGGTATCTCCCAATATTCGATATTTTGATGATTTTTGCCACATTTTTTCACGGATTTGTCTGAGAATTGGTATTTGCAGGTCACAATGGGTCCTAGTTCATGTGGCGAAACATTGTATATATAGATCCACGCTTTGATATAGCCCCCATATAACGGTATCTCCCAATATTCGGTATTTTGATGGTTTTTGTCACATGTTTTCATGGATTTGTCTAAAAATTCGAATTAGTTGGTCATAATAGGTTCTAGCTCCGTTGGCGAAACATTGTATGTATAGGTCCACGTTTTTGTATAGCCCTATGTAGCGGTACCTCCCGATATTCGGTATTTTGATGATTTTTGCCACATTTTCCCACGATTATGTCTAAAAATTGGTATTTGTGGGTCATAATTGGTTCTAATGTTTCCATTACCCTAAGGTGGAGGGTATTAAATGTTCGGCCCGGCCGATCTTAATGTTATTTTACTTCTTTTTATCCCCATTATCATATTATGGAGAAGGAAAAAATTGACTTTCAATCTTTTTACTTGAGATACACGAAGTGTGAAGTATTCGCTGAACTGTTTCGCATGTTATGGGATATGTAGGATCTACCACAACAGAACTTGTATTGATAGAAATATTGGGATGTGAGGGTTTCAAAAGGAATCGGAAACTTATTTCGCGTTTTTTGAGCTGCATGTCTATTCGAAATGTAGACCCTTGTGGGGTGATACCAGAATAAGTGGGCCGATGTATCACATCTTCACATTAGATCTTGTATAAATAATAATGAAAAAACTGCAACGAACTTCAGACTGCTGTCATTTTTATGCCACTCACCCGACAGCTGTTAAAATTATTTGAGTGACAGCTCATTATATTATTTACAAGCGTTCAAAAGCATTTTGGTGCGAATTTTCGAGAAATAAAGTTATTCGTGAGGGAATTTATGCGTGATAGTTTGATTTCTTTATATTTGGCTGGAAAACCACAAGTGGTTATCGTTAGAGCACTCCAGCATTTAAGCAACATTAGCAGAAATGGTTAAAAAAGTAGAGAAGAATTAATTCTAAAATTTGATGGTATTTTCGAAATTTTTTGCTTTCATTCAATAAAATTGAAAAAAAGTAAAAATTTGAAGAAAATGACTTTGTTGCAGTATATATATACTAGCTGGCCCGGTCCGCGTTGCCGGCCCGTAGTTTTAGCCTTTAATGCAAATTTTGTATAGCATAATATTTCACAAATCTGGCTCATATAGGTGAACAAATTTTAACATAAATATTTATCCGACTAAATAGAAATAAATACCTATGGAAGGAGGACAAAATAATTTCTGAATAGTCAAAGTTAATTACGCTTTTACACCCATTACCAGAGCACCTCAGATTGCGCTTTAGAGTCCCGAAGAAGTCTATGTTCTTGTTCATACCAAAATTCAATGACGAATCAACAGTGCCCATGTTGTTGTCCGCCAATCGGTAAAAATTACTATAGATCGGCGGCCCTGGGATCTATATGGGGACTGTACCAAAATATTTACCTATGTTGACATTTTTCTGTAAGATGGTCCTCTACTCACAAAGTAGCCTAAATACAGCAAAATAGATTGGAAAATGTGGTAAAGACCCTCGAAGTAGAAAAGCCAAGATGCCAAATAAAGGCCAAATTAGTTGAAAAACGTGGCCAAGACCACGGTCATAGCTGAAATCAGGGATACATTCATATGAGGGTTATCCCAAATCGTAGCCCAACCAATATTCTTTGGGGGGTTACAAATTCAATAGAATACAACATTTTCTTTTCTGACCACACATTAGATGTGAAAGTGGACTTGGAGATACTCCAATGTGGGGACTTTACTTAAATACAATTTTTGCCAAATAAATTGATGAATGTGGTCAAGACCAAAATGGGCCCTACTCTGAAAATTTAAAATTTTATGCGAAGAGGTTCTCTACCCCCTTAGAAACAAAGATGCCAAATAAGGGCCAAAATATGAAAAAAAGTGGCCAAGACCTCAAAAATAGCTTAAATCATACGATTGTTATATAAATATGAAATCGGGTTGTACCCTTATCCGTGAGTTATGATCGATATCATGACCTGCAAAAGCGATTTAAGGTATCTTGAATGTTTGGAAAGAATTTCTGGAATGGAATGTGTTCGCATCTTCCAGCTGAACCACGATGTAGGCCCTGGAGTTGAAAGGTAGATGTTAGTTAACATCCTATTTCGCACTTATTTCATTTATTTGGTGAAAAAATGTATATAGTGTAAAATTATTCTTTATTTTGTTCACAAAAATTCACTGAAATCAATATGATAATACAAATTGAAAAAAATTGACAAAAGAAGAATAACAAATTGAAAAAATCTTCAACTTGTTCGCTGACTTTTTACAGCAAATGTTTAAAGATCCTTACAAAGTTTGTCAATGGAATGTACTATTATTTTAAAATTCGATTCCATTGATTTTTTTTTCGATTTTTTCCCGATTTGAGAATTTTTGCAATGAGATCTCTTTTTCGTGATTTTTTAGCGATTTTGAAAAAATAATTATCTTTTAACTTTGGTGTGACCGCGTTCTCAAGAAATCAAGTCAATTTAATAAATTTATATTAATATTCAAATTCAAAAATAAAATATAAAAAACACTACAAATGTACATTAGAAAAAAGTAAGTCAAAATGGAAAAAATCATGCAAAATAAAACATTGCTATTGTACATTTCAAAAGTCAAAATGAAAATGTTAATATATCACATTCTTACGCGATTTTTTTGAATATTATCCTTTTCGGACAGAAGACAATTCCGAATTTGTATGAATCGTTAAAATCAGTCCAGCTATGGTGTCCAATTTCTACATACATTAAAATCGTTGTGTATATCGAATATATCTGCCCACCTTTTCTGATACTCCCTCACAAAATTGAAACATTTTGCAAAAATATTTAAAATCTCAGATTGAGCTAAGGGAGTACCCGTTATAATTTAAACTTTTTACATCGTAACATTTTAGATAAGACTTAGATCAGCTGCGAAAATTAATTATATTAGGCCACACCTTATTCTACAGCGGTCCTCTCTTTTCTTTGCACGAAAAACGTGGACCGACAAACCGACTGTGAGAGAAGGTGGTACACTAAATACCAACTTTTAGAAAATTCCATTCCACACTTGGCTTAGGAAGTAAGTAATTACAAAAACACCAAAAAAACGTTCTACTTTTTGAACGCTAGAGTTGAATTTGTATTCAACTTCTCCACTCCTATGTTTTTCTTTTGATTGTTGATGGATGTTTTAACTGGATATCCTCTTATATCGAACGTTATAAACAAATTTAAACACTGTGCCCTTAGATTTTTACCCTACATCGCAGTTGTCTTCAACGTGAAGAAGAAGGTCAAAAACGATCCACAGTAACGTTTGATGATCTTGAATCTGGAATCATACGCATTAATTTTTTTACGGAATCGTATCTAGGAAGGTGTATGGTATCATATAATACCCCTCATTCGACGTTCATCCTCTCCTTTCTGGATTTTATATAAAATACTCTACTAATTAATAATTATTATTATTACTTCTATGCCTTGATTACTGTTATTAGTAACGCTAAAACTAATTGCAGGAAGAAGCATGAACATTACTTTTGCAAGAAACAAGTAGGTCCTCGGGCAAAGAAAACTCTTTGGTATTGTTTTGGTTTTTTTCTTTTCTCTTTTTATGAATAATAAATATGGATATTCAACATCCAATTGGCTCGCACAGATGGTATTTGGCCAACCACAAGCTCGCACGATTTCATTCAAAATCTCCCACAATCAATTCTTCATTTGGAGGCTAATTAATTCAACAAAAAGTCTGGAAATCGTTATAATAATTCTTCAATTTGGTGACATTTAACAACACGACACGATTAACAAAATTAACTATTCAAATCAGGCGATTATAAATGGGCCCGCGTTCGGCGGTATCACTTATTATTTTGTTTTTTCTTCTGAATAATGCAAAAGAAAATACTGAATCAAATCGAAATAAACAAACTGAACAAAGCCCGTATTTTTGATGACACTTAAAACGGAAAAATTAGTGGTTAAAGTTTACTTTGCTTGCCCAACACTATGTGAATACCATTGCTCCGCTCTTTCATACTTACGGATAGTTTACGACGATGAGCTAGCACTGTCTTGCAGCCTGGTTGGCTCACTGATACTTATCACAGTTTAAAAATTTCACACAAAATCAAGCTACTGAATCAGATAACAACGATAAAAAAACTATTCAAAAAAACAACTATCGATACAAGCATTGATAGCTGATTTACGGATAGATTTCCATAGATATGTTGAGTAGACACATTTAACTGTTATATTTAATAGCTTGGGAATGGGATTTAACAGTAGGCGGCGGATGTGTGCTAAAGTAGATGCATAATTTATATGATCATTTTGAATAGGGTTTTGGAAATTGATAGATGCAGTTAAGTTATTTATGTATGTAAGAAAGCTTGAAGAAAATGTAAGACCTTGCGCTTGATGTGATAATACACCACTTTGCTAATTTAGTAGAGCTCCACATAACAATTAAAAGTTTTTATGGGAAAATTCAATCATACACGCTATGATTATAATTATAATTTAAAGTTCAAAGGACTAAATATGCCGAATCATTTGTAACTTTTAAATTCGGACTTGTATTGCCCATTTGGTGCTAAATTAATTTAAAGTCGGATAAAGATATATAAAGATATATATAACCATATATATGTGAGCTATAGCTATATCTGAACCGATTTCGATCATATGTGGCATACTTATTTTCAGGCCTAATTTGATATATTTCCCTGAATATCGTTGTTACGGAGTGCATATTTCGGCTGTGGGTAACAAATACTACAAATCGGATGAACAATATATATAGGAGCTATAGCTATATCTGAACCGATCTTCACCAAATATGACATACTAGCTTCTAGCTCAATTCGGTCGTAAGTACCAAATTTCATCCCATTTGGGCAAATATTAGACGTTTGGTGCACAATAAAAGGTAAATCGGACGAAGTTATATATGGGAGCTATATCCAAATCTGAACCGATTTCGATAAAATTTAGCAAAGGTATTTCTGAGCTGTATTTGATATATTTCCTCAAATATTGTTGTTACAGAGTGCATATTACGGCTGCGGAGGACAAAAATAACTAATCGGATGAACAATATATATGGGAGCTATAGCTATATCTGAACCGATTTCGATCAAATTTGGCATACTTATTTTTGTGCAAAATTTTATACTATTCGGACTGATATTACACGTTTGGTGCACAATAGAAGGCAAATCGGACGAAGATATATATGGGAGCTATATCTAAATTTTAACCGATTATCTCCAATTTCAATAGGGTTCGTCCTTGGGCCAAACAAATGATATGTGCAAAATTTCATCTCAATCGGATAATAAATGCGACCTGCATTTTGTTCACAAGAATACATGGACAGACGGACGGACTGACATGCATAAATCAACTCAGAAAGTGATTCTATGGAGATCCTCAAAAGTAACTATGGGTCTATCTCGCTTCCTTCTTCATGTTACAAACAAATGCACAAAGACATAATACCCTTACCACTATGTGGTGTAGGGTATAATTAACTAGATCGATTCGATGTCCATGCAGGTACTAGTATCTGAATTATAGCTAGCTAAGAATCTGTGATAATATTGAAGTTTATACCCTTCACCTTGAAAAGGAGGGTATATTACTTTGTCATTTGGTTTGTAACATCATAACATCAACATAAAGTATATATTCATGATCAGCATTAAATTCTATGTCGATTTAACGATGTCTGTTTGTCTGTCCGCCTGTCTGTCTGTTTGTCTGTCTATCCGTCTGTCTGTTGAAATGACGATACAGCCCACATTATTTGGCCGAACAATATGTATTGTGTCTAGGATGTTTGGCACTAAAAAAGGGGATATATCGGTCCACGTTTTGATATTGTCGCCATATAACTATACCTCCCTATATTCGGTATTTTGATAATCTTCGCCACACTTTTTCACGGATTTGTCTTAAAATTGGTATTTTTAGGTCATAATGGGTTCTAGCTTCGGTGGCGAAACATTATAAGTATAGGTCTACGATTTTGTATAGCCTCCATATAGGGTACCTACCAATATTGGGGTTTTTCAGGAATTTGTTTTAAAATTGGTATTTGTAGGTCAGAATGGGTTCTAGCATCGGTGGCGAAACATTATAAGTATAGGTCCACAATTTAACGGTACCTACCGATATTCGGTAGGTTCCTAGTCACACTTACCCACGTAATTGTTTCAAATTGGGTATTTAAGAAGATTTGATAGATGACAATCCTTAAAGTATAATATTGTCAAAGGTTCCCGTTTTTGTATGGCTCCTTGCTGGTATTTGTTGCTTAAAGTGGAACACGTTTGAATTCAGATACTTTTATATACAAAATATTTTCATTACCCAATTCAAAGGTGCCGAACATAATTTTTTTTTTACCTGTTTATCGATATTTTCGAACTGAAATCGGAATAAATCTTTGAACAAGCTTCCGCTTCTGATGTAGTATTCGTTCTATTTTTCTTGGAAAAGGATCGGAAATAACATTTGTCTTTCATTAATTATTCGTTTGGAAAACGCAAAACTAAATTTGCAAAATTTTGAAGGATTTCTAAATTATTTTAACAAAAAATAAACAAATATAGCAGAATAGTCAAAAACAAAAAAATTGCTTCCTTTTTTTTGTGGGGGGGGGGGGGGGGGGGGTAGTGTATGATATTTTTAACTCAATAACATTTACCATTGGATGCAAATTTCTCGGAAATGTTTCGCAAAAAATATCTCTAAAAAGTTTCGTCAATAAATTGGACGATAGATTTCTCAGAATAAATATTACCTGAAACACAGAAACACAAAAACGATTTTAAGTACTTGGAGACTAGGAACCATGCTGCACATCTAGAGCTGATTTATATGAAATTTATATTCGTAAATATATAATTGTTTTTATTTTTTGACAAATCCAAAATTAGCAATACTTTATGTAGAAACCACATTATCTGATTGTCTAATTTTGCATGATAACAATTTCGATTTTTCGTAGTTTGAATTAATAATAAATTCTTATTTAAAAAATCTAATTTTTTATTTATTTACAGTTACTTTCTGCCAATGCCACACATTCTCCCCAAACTGGCGACACAGCGAGTGGTACTGCTGCAACCATGACTAGTCCAAATGCTCCGGCTCAAAGTCCTTCCGGGGAATGTCGTACAAATGCCGCAACAAATGTACCAAATGTGACAAATAATCCTAGCACTACCAGTGGTGCACCAGAAGTCTCAACGGGGGCTTTGAGTCCGGACGGGCTGTCACAACATTCAAACAATGTCAGTGGTAATCAAAATCCTTCTACAAATATGGAGAATACACCCTTGGGGTCGAATAGTGCCGGATCGGCAGGTGGAGGTTCTTGCTGTGAAAATGGTCGACCCATAATGACTGATCCGGTTTCCGGTCAGACCGTGTGCTCGTGTCAATATGACTCGGCCCGGTTGGCTTTGTCAAGTTATTCAAGATTACCTGCAGCCAGTGTGGGTGTTTATGGAACACCATACCCATCGACGGAACAGAATCCCTACCAAAGTATCGGAGTTGATAGTTCGGCATTTTATTCACCTTTGGTAAGTAAAGAATAAAATTGATTTTTTTTTTGTTGTCAAACAATATCCGGGTGTTGCCTTGCTCTCATTCGATTTGGTTAAAATTAAGAATTATGACAATAAAGGACCGGCAAATGTTTATGATCATCGGCATTCGTATGCCTTCATCCATAATGCAAACAAACACATCATGCCCGTACAAATGAATGTTGATCATTGGCAGACACACTCTAAAAGAACAAAAGGCAACCATTACTCTTTATTGCTCCTCATGTCAACAACAATAACTGTTAAAGCAAAAATGAAAAAAAAAGGAGGACAACAATAGCAGCCGAGCAGCAACATCAACAGCACTCAAGCAAGTTGGACCAAAACGCATGGCCGCCCATCCGGCCATTACAGTGATTCCAGCATTAGAGCCAAGCCCATGGCCGGGCGGCACACAATAAGAAGAAGACATGCCGAGAAAACCGAACAGACAGTTTCTTTTTGTTTGAGTGACTTTTGAGTGAGTTGCAATCGGCCATACTAATAATTCGATTTGCTTTAATAATAATGACATGCCAAGCAAATGGCTGCAATGTCATCGGACAGACAGCAAAGGCAGACAACGACAGTATCAGCGAATATCAATCTGAGGGCATGTAGTCGAGTTTCATGGCAACGAAACGAAAGAGGGTTTTCATTATGGGCGGGAAAATGATCCATAAATTAAATTTCAAAAATTTAGAAAACTGAATTTTAGAACTGTAACTATTTTTCATACCCAGTATCGTGAATAGCTCTAGTGATAATAACTGGAACAAGGAACTATAAATTGTTATTCTATTCACATTGTAATCAATTGCGTGAAAATATATATGGTCAGATTTCAACGATTATTTGGAGGTTATTAGTCTAATTCCCATTTAAAAAGAGTATGAACAGAGTTTGTACTAAAACCTTCATATTTGGAATATTTTTCCCGTGCTAATCGATGTGTGACTTAAAACCACAATTTTGATTAAACTTATTTTTGGCGGTATATCCACAATAGCCATAAGGCTATTTCTAACTGCAAATTTCATTAAAATTGATAGGAGAATGCAGTTGAAGCCTTCAAAATTCCGTAAATCTTGAAAAGAGTAGTTGACTTCTTTCGCATGTTATGAGAGATATAATTATTCGGAATTTCGAACATTTGTATGCAAGGTACCAGACGGAGTGAACCGATATATTCCATCCTTACACAAAATCTTGATTTAGTCGAAATATTGGAATATGTGAAGCTTAGAGTGAATCGGATGCTTATTTCGACTTTTATAAAATTTTGTAACCTGAAAGAGTTGGCCGATATATTCTATCTTTACAGCAGATCTTATGTTAATGAAAATGCTGGGATATGTGAAGAAGCAAATCAGACTCTTATTTCACATTTTATGAGAGTAATATTTTTGTTCCAAACGATGACCCTTTGTGGGTGAGGTTCTTGATGGAGTGGGCCGATATTGTCCATTTTCGCACCTGCCTTAGGACTGAAAAATATATAAGGATTTGGAAAAATTTGCAGAAAATCGAATGATCGAATGGTAAATTAATTTGTGTGAAAATGTTGACTTTTTGTGAAAGTACCAGAAGATTTGGACCGATATAGCCCATCTCCGAACTCGATCTAAGTTTGACAATAATATTTCGATGTACCAAGCTTGGAACAAATTATATACTCCCTTCGAGAGTTATCGTGCGAGCCAGTCAGCCATCCAGACAGACTGGCGGACGGACACAACTAGATCGACACCAAATGTTCTGAAACGGATTTAGTCCAAAGAGGCTGAGGATCTAAACAGTTATTTCAATGAAGCACGTTTTAGCCGTATCAACTAAAATATACCCTCTGTACCCTTATGGCTGAGGGTATAAGGTACCCGTTGATCCCATTATTCTCTATATATTATTTTTGCATGTAGGTCAATGTGGGGTGAGAGAAGACTGCTTTTGAATTGGTCATGCGGATACAGTTATTCAGAAATTTAGAATAGTGGCTGGATGTACACGAATTAAGGAGATGGTTTAAGAAATGTGCACCAAGTGTAAAAACTATACTAAATGGTACTACATTTGGTACAATATGTACTACAAAGATACGAACAACACAAAGAGGTATACAATTTGGTATATGGGGAAGGGATATTGCAGGGAATCTTAAATTTGGTACAATTTGGGTTTGGGTGAAAGTATAGAGCTGGATTTTTGATCTATTGGAATTGAGGTCACTGTTAGTGTGTAAGTCTTAGATCTAAAGAAGGTTTTGGAAATATGTAGTAAACATATGTGAAGAGTATTAAATATGATATATGAGGTGGGATAGAGTTTTTGTCTGAAATCAGAGTTTTTGATGTTGTGTTGGGAGGACGAACCAAAGCGTATTTGAAAATCCCAAAAATTGGTGTACCAAGAGTACTAGAAATCACTGAATTTTGCACCAATTTGAATTATATTAACCGGTAGGGGTATAATCTTGCAATTTGGACGGGTATGGGAAAATCGTTTGAGGTGGGAGGTGTTTTTCTTTTTTTTTGGAAATGTGTGCTAAGTGTTAGAACTGCACTAAATGGTACTAAATTTAATGCAATTTGCTTAAAGTGAACGGGTGGAATTTAGAAATATTATTATTAGAGTATTTGCTGGTTGGTCGGGTTCATATAAATACAGGGTGGGATAAAAACTGCAACAAAGTCAAACGCCATATTTTTACATTTTTTCTTTTAAATTTTATTGAATGAAAGCAAAAAATGTCGGAAATAGCATCAAGTTTTCGAAAAAGTTTAGATTTGTTCGAATTGGTTACCTTTGGCACGAATTATAACCTTCAAACGGCCAATGAAACCGTCACACGCTGCCCGAATGTTGCTCTGCGGTATTTTGGCCCATTCCCGGCGAAGCGCTTGCTTGAGGTGATCGACACTTTGGTATTTTTTAGTGCCAACCTTGCTTTCCAAAATACTCCAGAAACAATAGTCCAACGGATTGATATCCGGAAATTTTGGTGGCCATTGTGCGCTGGAAACGATGAGAGGAACCTCATTTTGTAACCATTCTAGGGTGGCGCGTGCTGAGTGCGATGGTGTTGAGTCCAAGGTCTGCGGCCAAATTGTTTGCGTGCCCAAGGCCTTAATACACCCTCCAGAATATTTTCGCGATAATATTCGGCATTTATTCTGATGCCACGGTCGATTAATACGAAAGGAGAGCGACCATCAGCTCTTGTGACGGCCACACCCTCACCATCTGGTGGCCAACCGAAGGTGCACATTTTCAGCTGACTTCTTTGGAAAGTAAAAACGATCATTTTGTTTGTTTACAAACTGCTGGACAACGAATGTTTTCTCATCCGAGAAAATCAAATTCGACAGTTCACCACTTTCGGCCAAGCGAGGCAACACCTTAGCTCTTTTGAGTCTATTTTATTTCTGTTGCGTTGTAAATTTTTGAACTTTTTGGAATTTCAATGGTTTTGCCCCGAGCTCGTTTTTCAATATTTGCCGAATGGAATATTGCGATATGTTCAGCTCACGAGCCATTTTTCGACCACTGCGACGCGGGTTTCGATCAAGTCGCTTCTTCACTTTTCGAACCATTTCAGCTGATGTTGCTGTATTCTTCCGCCCATTTCCTTGGCGTCGTTTTTTCATCTCACACTGTATGGCGATGTTTCATTGGGTAATCTTCATTCAAGTCAAAAGGGTTTTTGGATGTGCAGTGTCGTAGGGTATCAAACTTACACCGAGAGTTGGAAATCTGAAATTTGCTATTAGAATCTCTGCGAGTGTGTGTGGGTGTTCATATAAAGTATTGGGAAAGATATGGAATCATAGGTTTTGGTATAAGGGCCACCGTAGGATGTGGACAAAGCGGTGTTTCTAAAGATGCCTAATTTATAGTAAACGAAAAGTACTAAATGGTACTAAATTTTGGTTTAAAGCCTAGTACTAGAATGTGGAATTTTGGTACAAATTGGCAACGCGAGTGTTGATTTGTGTATGTTTGTGAAAACGTGTACCCAATGTAAATAGTGGTGAAGCTGAATTTCTAAAATTGAGTTTAATCATAATTGAGTGTGTGTGGCTCTATGTAATGAGGAGAGGGGGGATGTGTAGCTTGAATTTTTAAATTGGAAATATCGTTCATGCTGAAACATTTAGAACAAGTGTATTTTGTAAGTAAGGATCAGTAAGAAGAGTCAGATTTATAAATTTCTCTACGATGTTTTCAATGAAAAACAACGGACGTTTGTAAATATTATCGTGAAGTACTCCAATCGAATACTCAAAAATTCTTCCCTATGATATGAGCATGCTTTAAAGGCTCATATAATAGGGATATATGGCAAAATTTTCTAACGAATTGAGAATATAAAGTCTCGAATTATAAAATTCCGAGGGCTAGCCATATGGCAACACGTGGAATATTTAGTACTACTTACTATTTCTCTTATGTTGAGAATTCAAAGAAAAGCCTCTATCCCAACAAACAAACATCAAAGTTTAATAAATAATTTGAGAAGAAAATGCCCAATATTGGGAGGTATGTAGACAACTATCGGCTAAAGTGGTTTGTATCTATCAAAAACTGAATTTGAAAGTCTTCCTTTCGAAAACGTGGACCTAATGAGCAGACAATGTTCTGTCACAAGAGGTAGAACCCATTACGTGCAGGAAACCACCGCTGCTCGGCTTAGAATTTTACCTTGATCAAGAATTTATATACATTGTTGGGTCTGATTCGGGTCTATTTCGATTAGTTACAAATGGATTGGCAATGCTAATGTACTCTCATACTTCTGTTGGTTATATTGAAAAGAACTCGAACAACATTTTCTGCTCCGAGGAACACTTTGCAATTCTTACCATAACAACGACGGAAATCAGTGCGTATAAATAAGACATAGAAGCATTAAATTTCAATAAAAAACAAAATACGGCGGACGGACAAAATAGTTGAATGAATAAGCTTTTAACTTAACAATGAAATCCATACCATCGATGATGGCAATCAATGACAACGACCATATCAAATATTTATTAAGTCGAAGAAAAAACGAAAACGAAGAAATTCTAAGCCAGTTCATGTGTCTGTGTGCATAACTAGTAGCCGGATTCTTAACATGTTCATTGGCTGAAATTGACTGGCTTGACTGGTAGAGGGGACAGTTGTCCCAAATGCCAAAAGAAACGCTGATAGTTGATACTATTTTCTAATACTTCTTTAGCCGAGTACTAAAGTTGCGCTCAGCCGTTGACATCATGCCACAATTTATGTGATGAGGTAGCAATATGAGTTGTTTGTGGCAACAGTTTTCCGTTGGCAGTTGTTGATGTTTATTTTGTAGTCATCGTCGTATTTGCTGCTGTGAATGTTGCCATTCAATTCATTGTAGCATTTGAAGTTGTCAAACATGGGCATAAACATGGAAGCAAGCAAGTTTCTGTTTTTTTTCATGATTCTTAGCAACATACACAGAAATTAGGTGGCGGCATGCGTAATGCAAGGAAGGGGCGTTTTTAACAAGTTTTATCGGTCTCAATGTCTTGGAGCTTAGCAAAACATTCGCCATTGTAGATTTTCGTGTGTCTAAAATCCATAGCCAGGACTTCAGGATTCAGCATTTAAAGCAAGGTATTTTTATATATGGACCAAGTTCAGTGTAAAACATTTGATTTCTCTCCACAAATGAAGAAAATAAATACTTATTTAGCTTTGAGCACCACCCCAAAGAATACCACTATAATTTTTCAATTTACAAATTATGCAGTTTCTGTAATTATTATCTGAACTCATCGCTAACAAAAATGTTGCTGTCGCATATTATTTTTGTTATTTGTATAACAATGTTCGGAAGTTTGGAAAATTTTCTATAATCGTTTTAAATAAAGAATAAAAGAATCAACATAGACTTTTAACAGCGAAAATAAAAGCATTGCAAAATAACTTCCATAAAGAATTCCGCTTTCAATTCAAAAGCTATAAAGATATAAAGAACAAGAATATTGAGCTAGGGAATGCAACTCTCTCGTTTTGTAAAAGGCAGTGCAAACTTAAAATGTCATTTGCTAATTAAAACAAATGCGATCAGAAATTATTTAGTTAAAAAAATTCTATGTCGATTTAGCAGTGCCCGTCTCTTCGTCGATCCGTTTGTTCTAATCACGTTAGAGTCCAAACGGCATGTGATAGGAAGCTAAAATTGTACAGACAGTGGTCTTTTGTCTGCAGTCAGGTCAAGTTCGAAGATGGACCATATCGATCAACGTTTCCGTGTAGGCCCCAAATAATTGTACCTCCCCATATTCGGTATTTTGGCATAGTGCTTGTAATAAGTTCAACCTTATGCGGCAGAACATTGTCTATGTAGATCCACTTTTTCATATAGCCTCCATATAATTGTACTTCCTGATATTCGGAATTTTGAGATTTAAGCCACATTTTCTAGATTTCTAGAATTTGGTATTTAGAGTTTTTTATGGGCTCTACCTCATGTGACACAATATAGCACATATATACATCCACGTTTTTCTATAGCCCCCAATATAAAGGTACCTCTAGATTATAATTTAAATTTTATTATTTCGAGTTCATAATATATTCTACCTCCTGTGACAGGAGGAGGGACAAAATAGGTACTTCCCAATATTCGTTATTTTTCGGGGTTTTAGCCGCATTTTCAAACGAAATTACTGAAAATTCCATAATGGGTTCTTCTGCTTACTTGGAACAATTTCCTTATAAGTCAAAACTTTTCTATTGTCTCTATCCTCCCGATATTCGGTATTTTGATGGTTATATCCGATTTTCACAGAAATGTTTGATATTCAGATTGGCTGTTTCCCATAACAGAGCTGACCTATTTGTTTTTCTTATTTCCACTCTAAGAAATAACACTTCTAACTCAAAAATATTTAGAAATCAAGAAAAGACATTTTAGTCCCCCAATCATTTGGAATGTTATGATTTTAATAATTTGATAAATTGTTGTTGTAACATGGTCAGGCTTTATCCCTTTTATTGTTGTTTTGGCAGTTCCCTTGTTTCTTGTCAGTACCCTTGTTTCTTGTCTGGGATATTCTATTTTAAAAATAACTTCTGGGGAGAATATCCCAGACAAGAAACAAGGGAACTGATGAGGATTGGTGGCTCTTTCCGAAACCTAGGTATTCCCTGCCTTACCCCTGGTAAACATTACCATCGGTCTCCACTAATAAGCAAACGTTGTTTTTATAAAAACAACAATAAAAGGGATAAAGCCTGACCATTTTGCAACAACAAAGTACTACGGTATCCCGAACAAACAAGCCAACACTTTTCAATTTGAAAAATTTTTTAATTATCTTTTGAAAATTTTCTTTTTATCAAATATAGTGTAGTAGTATATAATTACATATATTGAAATATGGACCTAAATAGATCATTTGCTGACATAAAAGTTGATACCCATTGCGAACTTCAAATACCAACTTTGAAACCATTTCGTTAAAGAACAAATAAATAAGTATCCGTCGGTTTTGCTGACATGCGTGTACTCTCCATCTATGTCCGATTGTTAAAATATATTTGTATGACTTGTGTAATGATTATTCAAAATATTGAAATACCAGAAAGGGGGGAAACAACAGAGAGAGTGAGCCGATAAGTTATATATTCATACAAGATTTAATGTAGGCGGGAATAATGCGTTGAGCAAGGTTAAATGAAAAATCGATAAATGACAATTTTGACGCATTTCAGGGCAGTTGACGAAAAATCCAATATTCACATCAGATCCAATGTTAAATGAAATATTGAGATATCTTAAATTTGAAAACAATCTTTGACTTTCTTTTTTTGTAAGAGTTAAGATTATTTCAAATTTTAATCCTTTGTAGGGGAGGTACCAATATTGTTCATTTACGCACCTGTGCCAACACTGGCATAAATACTAGGACTCGCAAAGTTTGGTTGAAATTGGATAATATTTTCTTGTTTTAGTAGTGGGCGAGATACCAGAAGGAGTTGACCGATGTAGGTCATATCCGAACTCGAATATCGGGCGGCTGTGCGAAAACGCGGGATAACTTATTGTAAGAGGGGATTGTACCAATTATGATCACAAAAATCAACTTTAAAGTAATTCCGTAAAATAACGTGGTTAAAGCCTTCCGAATAAAAATCATAGGCCGAATATTAGGAGGAGGACCAATAAGAAAGATTGCTCAACTTCAAAGAAACAGAAAAAATGCAATCCAAAAAAAAAACCTGAATTGAATATTGGACAAAATTGAATCCAAAAGAGAGGGGCAATATTGTTTTATCCCAAAATTATACAATTTCTTTCTTTCCTGTATATATGCATTTCTGTTGCATCTAAATTTGAAATAATTCCAAATTATTTTCGTTTTTATTCGAAATAAACTGAGTATATGTTTTGTCAGTATAGGGGCACCAAACCTTAAATCTGGAGATACTTTTATATTGGGCTATATCAGACGGCGGACCTATATGGCACATTTTTTATACTAACAATTATACTGATCTAAAATACATCTGAGTATTTTAAAAATCTACTTTATTTCCCTTGGAAACGATGGACAGAAAGAATTTTAGGAATTGTATGTTGATCAGGAATATTTGCTTTGGATTTCCAAATGGTCAAATACATGAGCACTTTATGTGACAATGTTTTTTATCCGTTACAATGTGAAAATATCAGTTGCCTCTGTGACGGGGAGTGATATATACAATTTTCAATAGCATTTTTAAGGAAATAACTCACAATTTTATTTTTTACTGATATTTCAGGCTACCAAATATTTTGGAGGATTGCTTTATATATTATATAAGAGTCAGTTCATACTTGTATACGTACGCATGTATTTTCTGCTTACTGGCTTCTGTACCATAGCTCGTTTGCAAAATATTGAACATTTTTGGAACATTTCAATTAAGTAAACCAATATGCGGCATTTCTTTTGTGATGCCAAATAAAAACCACATAACTGATGGCATGACTCCATATCCAGTTTTGCCTAACAAGATTATTGAATTTATGCGTGAAACCAAACATTTTCATAAAAACATAATAAAAATTAAGAAATTATTTTAAATGTCAAATAAAAACTTGAAATGTAAGGCGAAACAAAATCACAACGTGAGAAAAAGAGTTCAAACCCCATCAGCAAGCCATATTTTTAAACGTTCCACTGCAATGGCGTTTTGATATGATAATCCGAAAATAAACTCATAAACATTGAAAAGAAAAAAAAAAAAAAAAAAACAGTAAAACTAAAGCTACACATTTGTATATTTGTTCACCATTTTGTGACAAGATAAAAAAGGTGATTTTGAGAATTAATAAAACAACGATTTTATATGAATTTTATGTGTATATCGATCAGTCAAACACAATGTTCGTATAATTAAAAATGTTAATTATTCATAATAAATCAAATGATTGACAGTGAACACAACTATCGAATGATAGACTGAACGATCGACCAACCAATCGACCGACCGACCAGTCAGACAAAACGGACCAACCAAATCGTTAAATATTTCACATCAAATCCACAAATTGGGGGCGATTTTGAAAATTGGTGAATAAAAAAAAAAAACAATGAAATGAATACAATTAGCATTGGGATGTATTTCAGTATTTGTTCCCATAAAACATGGACAATTACAAACTCAAACGGTAAAAAAGAAATAATGTTTTGGAGTACTTATGTGAAAAACAAGTAAGCAAAGGCTATAGTCGTGCGGGGCCGACTATGTTATACCCTACAACACTACAATATGTTAGAAGCCCCCTTATGTCCAAATCCATTTTGCAAGATTTCGCTTTTGAAATTAGGTTTTTGACTAGGGACATTTGACCTTCATTTCTGCACTCCGTCGGGCTGTTAGTTGTTATAGTCCATTTTACAGCTAAATATAATCCAATGGTCATCCAAAATGCTAGAATTCTTCCCTGTTCTTAACTCTCTTCACAGGCGTGTCGATTGGCTTCAATTGTGTGATCGGAAAAATAGTTCTGTTTTTGGTTAATTTGAACCCCTAAATATTTTGCAATCATTTAGACTCATCTATATGATTTGCTTGTCTACGATATTTGGCTATATTCGTCAACGGAATCAGCATAAAAAGCCAGAAATTCGCCTTTGTGTATTTCAGATATCGCCTGTATGTAATGCTGGTATTTTTCACACAAAATTAGTGGTCCGTTGTACCCGCTGTCCTTACTCTAACTTTATGCGAGATTTCGTGTCCTCTCTTTCTGACCTTTATAACAGCTGCAAAATCAGGAACATTTTTAGTTGTTGGTCCATTTCAGCCCCTAATATATTGCGGACATCTTTGAAAACAAAAACAATTTGTGAAAATTTTCGTGAGGATCGGACGATATTTGCAATACTTATATAATATCCCCAACCTGTGCTGTAAGGTCAAAAAAATATTACAAAATATTATAAGTCAAAAATATGAAAAGATAAAAAAAAATGTCACAAAATACTACAAAATCTATGTTAACATCATTATTGGCTTATTTTTCTGCTACAAAATTTGTCAAAATCGGTTCAGCCATTCTGGAGATATAAGCATTCTAACTAACATCCCCTTCCTTTGTATATAATCATTGTATATATTTCGCTATATATAACCGATATATTTACTATCGGCATCTACGTAACGGTCAGAATTGACCTATTCGTCTATTTGTGATTTCGCCGGTATTAGAAATATTCGCGGTTTAATGGAAAATTTGACTTTCATTTAACACAAAGGTTGTGGGCTTTTTCACCCACTAAATATTACCCGATGACCATAAAAATTGGAAGGCTTCTGCCCAGCCCGAATCTCTAGCCCCATGCTAGCTTCCGCTTTGATTGGTCTATAATTGCGACCTGTAGAGCAACTGCAAAATCAGGAATTTTTTTCAGTTTTTGGTCCATTTCAACCCCTAAATATTATGCGATCATCTCCAACAAAATAGGGTTCTATTCTGACCCTAGCCCCACCACCATTTTAAATTTTGTAAAGATCGGGCCATAATTGCGACCTGTGGGTGAGGTTCACTGTTGGCCAGAAAGTGTCAGAAAAGGCTGGAAAAAGGAAATATTGCACCCTCTGAGTTGGACAAACCAGTAGTGGTAAAACTCTTTAATTTGGAATGAGGGTCTCAGATGGAGAGTATGATGGATGTACCAGAGGGAAATTACTACATATGGCACCATTTCGTATCATATGAACGGTTAGAGCTAAAAACTTTGAATAGGAATCAAGGTTGGGGTGTAATTCGATGTAAGGTGGTAGTCTTAGAAGTGTGTACTTATGTATACAAAAAGTACTAAATTTGGTACAATTTGAATTTTGAGGAACGGATGGTGCTGGAATCTTGAAGTTTGAAATAACCATTACTGGGGGAGAGTATGATTGGGATATAAAGGTAGTATTCGAAATTTGTACTTGAGTGCACGAAAAGTACTAAATGTTACTAAAATTTGGTTTGGGTGAACTGAAAGAGCTGAAATGTTGAAATTTGGAAATAAGATTAATATTGCATTGTAGGATTGGGGTAAGTAGGAAGTTTTGGAAACTCGTACTTAGGCTTACTAAATAGTACTAAATTTCTTAAAATTTTAAATTTGCGAGAACTGATAGAGATGGAATGCTGAAATTTGGAAATAAGATTAATATTGCATTGTAGGATAGGAGTATGTAGGATGTTTCATAATTGCACTAAATGTTGCTAAATTTGGCACAATTAACATTTTTTTGGTACCAGTAGATTTGGAATCTTGAAATTGGGGAATAAGATTTTTTTTGAAATGTATGATGTTGGTAATTATGGAAATTTGTACTTATGTGCACTAACTGGTACTAAACTTGGTACAATTTGGATTAGGTTGAACCAATAGATTTGAAATATTTCTGAAATTTGATTACTGTCGTAGTGTAGGATTAGGATATGGAGGTAGTTTTGGAAATTTGGAAATGGCACTAATGTTAGAGTGTAGGATTGGTTTATAGTTTTGGAAATTTGTACTATATATACTAAAATTTCTAGAATTTGAATTTGGGAGAACCGATACAGCTGGATAGAGCTTTTTATGTATGTGCGCGAGAGGTACTAAATGGTACTCAATTTGGTATTGCGTGAAAGGATACTGCTTGCGATCTGAAATTTTGCAGGGTTGACATTTGGGGTTGACCCAAATTTGGGTTTTGGGTAAAGTATTGAGTTCAAAGTCTAACATTTGGCATTAGGATCATCTTTTCTGCAGTTTGGTTGATATTTGGCGGAGGATTTTGAAAAGCGTACTAAGAAGTACGAAAAGTTCTAAATAGTATTATTTGGGGAAGGAAGAGTATTGGAAATCTGAAATTTAGAGTGAGAGTTTTTAATATTGCGTAGGATAAACCCAATAAAGGGGATTTTGAAATTCCAACTATATGCATACCATAAGTACTAAAATGTACTATTGGCACCATTTGAAATTATGTAAACGGATAGTTGTATAACATTAAAATTTGGTATGAGAATCGATTGGGATTGTGTACTAAGTATAAGAACTATTCTAAATGGTTCTAAATTTTGTATAAATATAGAATTGTATGCATTGAAATTAGTGATTCAGGTTGAGATAAAAAATGCAACAAAGTCAAATGCCATAATTTTTATTATTTTTTTTTTAATTTTATTGAATGAAAGCAAGAAATATCGAAAATAGCATCAAATTTTAAAAAAAGTTTAGATTTGTTCGAATTGGTCACCTTTGGCACGAATTACGGCCAATCTTCAAACGGCCAATGAAAGCGTCAAACGCTGCCCGAATGTTGCTCTGCGGTATTTTGGCCCATTCCCGGCGAAGCGCTTGCTTGAAGTGATCGACAGACACATGGTATTTTTTAGTGCCAACCTTGCTTTCCAAAATACTCCAGTCAATTTCAACGGCTTTATCCCGAGCTCATTTTTAAATATTTGCCGAATTTTGCGATATGTTCAGCTCACGAGCCATTGCTCGGCTACTGCGACGCGGTATATTAAAATTGGAAAATATATGTTTACAGTTTTGACAAGTAATTTTATTGTTTATTACAGTCAAAATCTGCCTTAATGCCTTGGTTTTTAGATCAAGTCCTAAATTTTAGAGCCGTAAATATACACAAAGGGACACCAGTATTTTGAGCCACATATCGCAGTATTTCATAAAGACAGCTTAGGATTACTTCAAGATTCCATGGCTTAAAATCTTCATATCATTCTAGTTTTGTATAGTCCTTAGAAAATGGTAACTCCCGGTTTGAAGTTTTTAAGATCTTTTTGAAAAAATTCTCAACAAAGGTCCACGTTGTGTTATGACTTTTCTATAAAGACACCTGTCCATTTAAGTTATTTAGAGGGTCTTGGTCATGTTACCCAATCTCATTGTGTAGAACATCTCTTCAGAGCAACTGATACGTATCAGTCAATCAGACATCACGCACATATTTATTTGTACATCAATGTATGTATGTGAACATTTATTCAATTCAGACATTCATCAGTATATATGTATTTATTGATGTTCCAATAAATACCTACATGATCACAATACATATGTATAAGCCTACATATTTATTAGCAGCCCAGATGATGTCTTCTAATTTGTTCGATGCTCCAAGTTCGATGCTGAGACAAATGTTTGCTGCTGTTGTTGTTATGCGATTATGAGACAGGCGACATGTTTACAAAATTATCGGTGACAAATGTTATTGAACATTTTTACCACATTTTTGTCTCGGAATATGTTTGTGTTGCTTGTTGAGTTGTTTTTTATATATTAATATTTATATATATGTATTGATACTATTTCGGTGAAGAAAAAACAAAATATTGTGGGAAAATTTCACAGATTCCATGTGTACCTGTTTGTCGTTATGTCTGTTTTAGTTGAATTAACACATGTTTATATTAATGCCATAAATAATGACATGAATTTTTAAATTAAGTGTTTTTTTTGTATTTTTCTGGTCTTTGTGGTCTGTGTGTGATTTATTTATGGTTTTGTCTTATGTCAAGTTTTCTTTATTTTTATTTGTTTCTTTATTTATTTTTCAGAGCAATCCCTATGGTCTGAAGGACACCACAACGGGTACCGATATGACAGCTTGGACATCGGCGGGTTTGCAGCCAACTACGGGGTATTATTCATATGATCCAATGTCTGCGTATGGGTGAGTGATAGTTTTCCCTCTTTGATATATCCAGTTGCCAAAACATAAGTATATTGTACTTTTAAGTGTTTATAATAAATTCACTTATTGGTCCCAATTTTGGTCAGCTAGCAACGTATTTTGTAAAACAAGTTAAGGCTGACAGTATATCGCAATCATCATATTTGGAGGTTAAAGTAGGCAAAAACTCAATTAGAGATTTAAGCCAAGATCTTATTTCGAAAAGAAAAAATCTCACTATTACACTGAAACCACAAACTTTAATAAATATGACTAATTGAAATTCTGTGTCAAAATTTGATTTTTTATTTTTAATTTAAGGAAGGCCATCTCTATGTCTGCCATAATCAAGATAATTTCAATGGTTATTTATGCAGTCTACGTTTTTTATGTCCTCCACAATAGTTATAAGTTTGCTATTTCATTTATAATTCCTCCAAATAAGAGTTTAGGACCCCACAGAGTATATATTTTTGGACAGCATATAGTCTTATTTAGCCATGTCTATTCGTCTGTGAAAATCACTCTAGCTCCCGAAGGGAATAAAGTGGGTTGAAGAAATTTTAATCTCATGTATTTTAGGTATGTAAAATTTTTGGTATTGGGTGTTTCAGCTAAATCCTTGAACCGAACATGCTGTAAATTGGCAAATTTAAGTTCGTAATGTAGACAAAACCTCCTTGCAAATATCCTTACGAGTCCAAATTTTCGATAAGACCTCATATAAAGCTATATTCCCATATTTGGTAATTAGATGTGTTTACTCACATTTTTGAACGGAGTTAACTCAAAATTGCCTCCACATTGTCCACATTTTTGTGAAGTCCCCATATGACTGTATCTAACAATAAGTCATATCACATTTTTCCACGAAATTGTTTCAAATTTGGAGTTCGTAATGGGTATCACCTCCATACAACGATACCTCGTTATACTAGGTATTTTGATGGAATGTTCTCATAATTAGTATTTGGAGTTTTAAATATGCATCGCTAGGGCAGATAATTGACTATGAAGGTTCACGTTTTTCATTTGACTGTACTACCCAATATTCGCTACTAAATGAGGCATTTTTTAATAGTTTTTGGCGGAGAGAACGAAAGTGATTTTTTATTTGATAAGGTTTTAGAAAAATTTCGAATTAAAAAAACTCTAAGTTAAATTGGCACAAATTCGGTAACCGCCTGATTTTCGATATTTCGAAGTATTCAATTCCAAAATCAATTCGATATAATCTAATATTTTGTTATACCCTATGTGTTTGATTGGACCAAAATTATGTAACACCTCCAAATATTGGTTTCCCACATAGGAAAGTACATATGAATCTTCCGAGCTGAGCCGATCTAGCTATGTATGTCCGTCTGTGATGTGTATATCCGTCTGTCCATGTTAATTTGTAATCACTCTACAGGTCTTCAGGAAATTTAGAATGGAGGTGGGACTAGGCCCAGAATAGAAGACTATTGCTTTTGGAGATGATCGCCAAATGTTTAGGGGTTGAAATGGACCAAATACTGAAAAAATGTCGGATTTTGCAGTAGCTATACAGGTCGCAATTATAGATCAATCGACGCGGAATTTCGCATGTAGCTAGAGTTTAGGGCGGGGAAGAAGCCTACCAATTTGGGTGGTCATCGGATAATATTTAGCGGGTAAAATAGTCCATATCTTTTGTGTTGAAAAAATTCAAAATTTTTCATTAAACCGCGAATATTTTAAATCCCGGCGAAATCACAAAGCCATGACAAGGTTACTTCTGACCTTTACATTGATGTTAACATCCAACAAAACGGATATATAGCAAAATATGTGCGATATATATGTTTATCAGAGAAGATAGGCTTGAAAAATCTCTTATATGTCGAGAACGGCTGAACTGATTTCGGCAGTTCTTAATTCAGAATGGCCTCTTGGCAGGAAAGTAAAACGTCTAAAAATATCGCATAAACATATCTCTCTAAAGATGAAAATATTGATTTTGTAAAATTTTCTCATATTTTTTCAATTTTGTCATATTTTTGGCATATTTTCATTTTGAATTAAACATTTGGTAATATTTCTACAGCTAACAAAACTAAATAGTTAGGATATCAGGATATCATATACAGATCGCATTTATGGCCCGATCCTTACGAAATTTTGCATGGGGATAAGATGAGGGTCAGAATAGAAGCCTACTCTTTTTGGAGATGATCGCCATATATTTAGGGGTTGAAATGGACCAAAGAAACTGCAAAATTGTCAGCAGGTCGTAATTATTGCCCGATCCTCACGCACATTTGAATGGGGGTTACCGGGCATTGCAAAAGCCAAGCAGTTTTAAATGGCCATCCAAAAATATTCAATGTGTGAAATAGTTTGCCAACTTTTGTAGACAAAATACGAAAATGTCCATTCCAGTGACTTCACTTCTGACTATTTCGTTAACGCTGATTTCGTTGAAGAATATAGTCAAATGTCTGTATCTCATATAGATGCGTTTCAGTCAAAAACCAATAATAAATGTTAATCCTTTGCCACTTCTGAGAGATTATAGGTCTTTGGGTAATATTGGTTCCAGATCTAGGAAGACCATTTACTTGCAACATCTACCAATAAATTGCTTTTGGAGATGATTGCAAAATATTTAATGGTTCAAATTAACCAAAAACAGAAATGTTTTTCCGATCACACAATTGAAGCTAATCGACACGCCTGTGAAGAGAGTTAAGGACAGGGAAGAATTCTAGCATTTTGGATGACCATTGGATTATATTTAGCTGTAAAATGGACTACAACAACTAACAGCGCGACGGAGTGGATAAATATTGGGCAAATTTCCCTGTTCAAAATGCTAAGGGTAATATCTGGGCAGTGCTCCGTGGCATAATTTTAGCCTTATGCTTTTTTTTGTGCAGTAAATATCTAAGAGTAGCGGGCATAAAAAGAATGCGCCTACGTATTTTCAATTTTTTTGGATTCTTTGGGGGTCAAAACCCTTCCGGTTTATGGTCTTTAATATAAGTATGATGTAAAGGACCCCCAATATAAAGTTACGATTGCTCATTTCAAAAAATGTCCTCTTTCATTAAATCTTACTTTTTCACATTTTTATAGAGTTGTGAAAATCTCTGTTGAAAAGCGCAAAATTATCTTTTTATGGTACCTGAAGAGGGGTTGTTGTTCATTTCTAACATTATTTTTAACTACCTTGCTATAATGTGAATGGAGAAATCATGAAACTATTATAAAATTGTCATTATAAAGCACTCCAAGTGAAACTAGATTGCATGTTTCATTTATAATGACAAGACATGTGTGTGAGGTGACAGTGCAGCTGAGGGGGTGGTCACCCGCACGTTGTTTGGACAATATCGCAGCAAATGATCATTGGCGAAAATAGTTTGAATATTTGTGAAATGACCCCTTAGCTACGCCTAGGGAATGAATAACGTCAATGGCAATGGTCAGTCAGTCAGCTAGCGTGCCCCATTATTGTGTTGACCATGTTGGCTGTTGGTTAGTTTGCCTGATAATTTAATTGTGGCAAAATATTGGCTTAACATCATTACGTACACGCACTGGCTAGCTGAAAAGTGTAAACAAAAAAAAGCCTGCCGACAGTGATCTACCAAAGTATGTTGATGGGTTTAATAATAATTAAAAATCGAAAAAATACAAATTTTTATTATTGAGAGTCGATTTAGTGAATTCTCAATTTATTTTCAAAATTAAAATGATTGCACAGAAAGAAAACATAGTTTTGACCTTTTACGCCCACAGACCACTGTTTAGGCATTTACACGCACATCGCGTCAGATTAAATTTGACCAATACAAATAAACTAACATGGCAGCAGTATGGCTTCACGTGTGTCTACCCTCGAAAGGGTAAGCAGACGGCTACCCAGATTCTAATTACTGTTATTGTGGATGAGAGCGTTTTTGTTATTGTTAGATATTATGCAAAAATATAAACAATAATAATGCGTACCTTTGACGTTGTACAAATAGAAACACATTGAAAACAAGAACAACAACGAAGCGCCAAAGAATTGTTCCTATTACAGTTCTTAAATATAGACAAGCGATTTTTGTCGGTGATTAAGCAAGTCACGACTTTGACTCAGCTTCTGCTTGGTCTTGGCCAAAAGCCTCAAATTACCGCCGTCTAAAACCGAACCTAAACAGGGAAATGTCTACAAAATAGGTTAAACAGGCTGCTGCAGTTGAGTTGTGTGTGAACAAGTATTTGTGATTTGTTAACAAGATTATGGTCCCCTGCTGCAATAACAAATGGAGAATACAGACAACAACAACAACAACAACAACAATAACATCAAAACTTGAGGTTGTTGTTACTATTTTTTTTCTCCATTACACAATTGCCACCCACTTTATGAATTGTTTTAACAACAGGCAGTTATTACATGTATTTTCTGTGGAATAAAAAGAAAGAAAAACAAATTATGGTTCGGCATGTAAGCCAACCAAGACTAACAATTAAAATGTTTCGCTTATGCACTGAGCTTAGACCGAAGACCGGCAGGCCAATCATTCTCTGGGCAATGCTGATTCGCCCGATTGCTGTTCACATTTTCTGACAAATGTTTGTGACACATGCGATATTTTTCGTCAAAGCGTTTCAGCGGTCAGCAATCATCATCATAATTGGCGTCAGTCAGGAGTATGGTTAGGTTACACAAGCAAAAAATACTAAAAAAAATGAAAACGAATCATTAGAGCCACAACAACATCATTCAACAATTTAGATTTTAGATTTTAAAGTTGGGAGTTGTACTCACACATAGAACTTGATTATAGACTAAACTTTTTGTTGTTGTTGATGTTGTAGATATTTAATTGTCACCGCCATTATTTTGTGAACAGAAATGAATTTTTGTTAGCTTTTAGCCGTAACAAAAATGCAACATGAGTTGTGTGTTTTCGAAGCTCTTTGCAAACAACTTTTCTAACAAAATCAACTGAAATCAAGGGGAGTATTTTTTTAAACAAACTTTACAAGTTTATCGCATTATATTGATTTTAATAAAACGCCAGTTGTTTATATGTTTTGTGAAAAAAAAACAAACTTTCAATGTTAATGGCGTTTAAAATGAAAATTTATAAACTTACAATGGCTTTAAGAAAATTCAATGATATCGGTATGGGGTGCGTATACATATTTTGCTCCAGATGGAAGCATTCATTATACGCAATGAAGGTTTATGTTGGTAGGGCAAACTTTGAACTGATTTTATGGTGATAGAGAACGGGAACGATAGAAAAATATAAAAACCTAGTGAAACTTAGGTTTGTCATATCATCTGACACAGAGAGTATTGGTATAAGGGAGAAAATATGAAAGCTTAGATCAATCTCTTTATTCAATTTCTTGAAATGAAAAATATGGCCACAACGCTCGTGTGCTACTCTGAGGCATGGACCCGAATCTATTGCGAAGAGCTTTTATACACCCTGAGAGAGAATGACCACATATTAACGACAAATGGGCTATAATTTTTAAAGAAAATAATTATTAATATTAAGACATAAAAAAACAAAAATTGGCGAAATAATAAGGAAAATATGACAAAAAAAAGTAAAAACAAGTAAACAAAGGCTATAGTCGTGCAGGGCCGAGAATGTGATACACTACAACACTACAATATGTTAGAAGCCCCCCTATGTCCAAATCCACTTTGAAAGATTTCGCTTTTGAAATTATGTCACGGAGCACTACCCAGATATTACCCTTAGCATTTTGACCAGGGACATTTGGCCAATATTTACGCACTCCGTCGTGCTATTAGTTTTTGAGGCCAATTTTACAGCTAAATATAATCCAATGGTCATCCAAAATACTAGAATATTGCGATCATCTCCAAAAGCAAGAGACCCCTCTGTATTTCTGAATTTAAACTCATATATATGATTTGCTTGTCTACGATATTTGGCTATATTCGTTAACGAAATCAGCATAAAAAACCTGTAAGTTATTTTTAGCATTTCGGTAGAAAATAAGTAGTGGTCCATTCTACCCGCTGTCCTAAACTCTATCTTCATATGAGATTTCGTGTCCTTTGGTTTCTGTTTTTACTCACAATCAGGAGTATTTTTAGTTGTTGGTCCATTTCAACCCCTAAATCTATTCCGGGCATCTTTGAAAACACTAGGCCCAGCCCTTTTGAGCCTAACCCTACCCTTGTGAAAATTTTCGTGAGAATCGGACGATAATTGCAATCTGTATATAAGAACCCCAGCCTGTGTTGTAAGGTGAAAAAATATTACAATGTATACTTCAATATTATGTCAAATTTAAAAAATAGCATGCGATAATAAATATGAAAAAATAAAAAATGTCACAAAATATATATTAACATCATTATTGACATCTTTTTATGCGTTTTTTTTAGATTTTATTCTTTTATGCCAAGAGGATATTCTGAATTGACAAACTTGTCAAAATTGGTTCAGCCATTTTTGAGATATAGGCATTTTAGTTAACATCGGGTATATATTTCGCTATATATATCCGATATATCTACATAACGGTCAGTATTGACCTGTTCGTCTATTTGTGATTTCGCTAGAATTAAAAAATATTCGCGGTTTAATAGAAAATTTGACTTTTTTTAACACAAATGTTATGGTCTATTTCACCCACTAAATACTACCGATGACCATGCGAATTGGAAGGCTTCTGCCCAGCCCTAAAGTCTAGCACCATCTAACTTCCGTGTCGATCGGTCTATAATTGTAATCTGTAGAGCAACTGCAAAGTCAGGAAATTTTTCATTTCAGGTCCATTTCAACCCTAACTAAATATCATGCGATCATCTCCAACAGCAATAGTCTTCTATTCTGGGCCCACCTCCATTCTAAATTTCGTGAAGACCTGTAGAGTGATTACAAATTAACATGGACAGACGGACGGAAGGACATACATAGCTAAATCGACTTAGCTCTGCGAGATAGGACGATCCATATATACATTCCTATGTGGGAAACCAATATTTGGAGGTGTTATATAATTTTTTACCCAATCATACTTATAATACCCTTGAAAGCGGGCATTACTCTTATAAAAGGGGATACACAAAAAATGGTCCCACATGACTCATTTTTATTAAAAGCAACAATTCTTGAGGTAATTAAGAGCTCTCTATAGAATTTTAAAGCACTATTTTAAATGTTACGAAATATGACCTATCATTTTGTCATCCCTTTGTGTGTAGTTAAGTATATATAAAGGCCCTAATTTAAGTTGGGCCTGAAAACCCGAAAAAATTGGGTTTGTGATTCTTAAACCGAACACTATCAAATCCACTTGGCGCTTCCCTTACCCCAAAATGGCGATTTTAGACTGACATTTAACATGTTTAAACCGAATTTTTAATATCCTCCATAATTTTGAAGGAACTTTGAAAATGGTTCTGCATATGCAATTTTTTCTGTCATCGGCTGTACGAAATTTGAGAGAATTCCGCTGAATAATGTCGCTAATGTCATCAAAATACCGAATATGGGGTGGTATCGTTATATGTGGCCTATATGAAGTCGAGGACCTATATGGAAAATTTTTCAGAGGTTTTAGTACCCATTGCGAGCTTCAAATACGCAAATAATGACCTTAAAATCATCAAAATACCGAATATCGAGAAGTACCTTTATATGGTGGCTATATGAAGGCGTGGACCTACATACGCAAATTTTTTTCATAGTCTGTTGTGCTCATTACGAACTTTAAATACGAAATTTGAAAAAATTCCGGTAAAAATGTAGATAAAATCATTAAAATACAGAATATCGGGAAGTAAACTTATATGGGGCTGTACGAACATGTGGACCTGCATACACACATTTTTGTCATAGGCTGTATACATTATAAACTTTAAATACGAAATTTGAAACAATCCCGGTCTATAATGTCTTCCATTATCATAAAAATACGGAATATTGGGAGGTACCATAACATAGGGGTCGTATAGCCCCTATGCGTAGACCTGGCTAAGTAGTTTTTTGTCATAGGTTGTAGTATCCATTAAAAAGTTCCGAAACGGAATTTTAAACAATTCCGGTATATAATGTAGCTAAAATCATCAAAATACCGTATATTCAAAGGTACCGTTGTATTGGGGGATATACGATATCAAAGACCTATATAGACATTTCTCTTTCAAGGGGTAACGAACTCCTTGTGTGGATTTTCAGACAATTCCATTGTACCGTTACATGGATGCCATATTAAAACATGGACCTATCACTCATAAAGAACTCCTTGCGTAGAAGTTCAGATGATTCCGTTGAAAAATGTGGCTAAAATCATCAAAATCGATATTCGGAAGTGTCTATATATGGGGCTATAGAAACACATGGACCTACATACACAAATTTTTCCCAGAGGCTGTAGTATACATTACGAACTGGGTTGTTCCGTTATATAAGGGCTATACGATATCGTGGACTGATATAGCCCATCTTCTAACTTGATCTGTCTGCAGACAGAAGACTGATCTGCGCAAAATTTTAGCTTATCTTAATTCGTTTTCATTTCAGGGTGATTACCACAAGCGGACGGATGGTTATGGCTAAATCAAAAATATATATTATTTGTTAGGTCTAAAATTATTATTTCGATGAGTTACAAACAGAATGAGGAAGGGAGAGAGGGTATAAAAATTTTGCACGAATTTCGAATATAAGGGTCCTTTAATTTGTGGATAAGGCTTTTTAAGGCCTTAAACAAAGTTGATTTAAAGCATTCTAGCCACAAATTTCACGACTTCAGCCCCATCCCTTCACCCAATATCAAAGAGTATCATTTATTACTTTTCGTACAATTATAGTACACATTTCCAAAAATACCTCTATGGGTCCAGGCAACACACGAAAAGCGATTCTAATATCAATTTTCAGATTTCAAACACTATCGGTACAAATTTGCACCAAATATATTAACATTTAGTACTTTTCGTGCACTTATAGTAAAAATTTCCGAAACCTCCTATTTATCACAAACCCACCACCAACAGGGATCTAAAAATAAAAATTTCAGCTTCATCCGTTCACCCTAAATTCAATTGATCCAAATTAGTACATTATGCACACTTAGTACACATTTCCAAACTACCTTCATGTATTAAACTTGCTTTCTAACCTTGATTCTCATACTAAAATTCAAGTTTTTTTACCTCTAATACCAAATGGTACCATTTCAGAACTTTTTGTAACCTTTAAGTTCGAATTTCCAAGAATCCTTTGGTACATCTATACTACACACCATCAGTACCTCTCATTCCAAATGGCTTTCCAAATTTCTAGCTGATTCCGTTTATCTAATACAAATTATTAAATTTTTAGTAGTTTTCGTACTTTTTTAGTGCGAATTTCTAAAAACTCAGTCACATTTACAGTTCCGTCTTAAATTTTTGTTGCAAATAATTTTCTCAATTATACACAACCAACAAAACATATATATTCCTTCATATACCAGCACAAATGCGGAAAAAACAATCTCAGCTAGAATAAATTGCTTACCGTTCACAACAATGCTGGGAACGTAGCGCAAACCGTATTGCAGTGGACACCATGAAACGCATAATAAGTGGGCAATGTCCTTGCTAAGGTTTGGCGTTAACATGACCGCATCATCGGCCATAAAAAGTGTGCGAAAATAAAGCGAACAACAAGGAACTCTGGAACGACAACATCTCCTCTGGTTTTACGAGATTGTTAAATTCCATGCACATACGTTGCGGTTCTTAAAGTTGTTGCTCCGATGGGATACGCCAACTAACGGAGAACGGAGAAATAACCATAAAAAATTCCATGAAAAATGAAGTGTGTAAAAACCGCTGGAAACAGCAAGAACAACAAGGCTGCGAAAGCTAATGTAAAAGGAATAAATAGATATGGTGTAGGGAAAAAAATCTCCGGCCATTGTAGATGAGGATAACGTGAGCAAAATGTTGGGAAAAAATTACTGAATATTAAATAAAAATGAAATTTAATTTAGGGAGATATTTCTTAAATTTACTATATTCGCTTTAAAAAATTAAGTATTTTTCCCTTAATTTGCAGGTATGGAGCATCTTATGATTTGGCAGCTCGACGCAAGAATGCCACACGTGAATCAACCGCTACTTTAAAGGCATGGTTAAATGAGCACAAGAAAAATCCCTATCCCACAAAGGGGGAGAAAATAATGCTGGCCATTATTACCAAAATGACTTTGACTCAGGTCTCCACCTGGTTTGCCAATGCCAGAAGGCGTCTGAAAAAGGAAAACAAAATGACTTGGGAGCCGAAAAATCGGACTGACGATGATGATGATGGCATTAATTCAGACGATGATAAAGATGACAAGGATGATGAGCCGGCTAAAGGACAACCCATGCATCCGGGAAATTCTCAAATGGGACAAATGGCGGGTAGAAAAGGTGAGTAAAAAAAAAGTAATAATAATCTTTATTCTAATGAAAGAAATTCTTCTTAAGAAACATTAAAACAAATAATACCACTTAAATTTTTTTGTTTGTCATTGTACAGATCTCGATAAACATGACTCTACCGACGATGAACACCAAATGAAGTCCCTAAATCATCCTGGAGATTTGCGTATGGGTTTGAACTTCCCTGGTTCTGGCTATACAGGATCCAATCATCCACACAGCTATCATCCATACCATCAACACCCGGCCTATTATCAGCATCAACAGTCAATGTTCTCCTCCAGCTATCCGCATGCCAGCGGCGAAAGCTTGATTGGCAAACACGATGTTAGCGATCCAAAAAACCCCATGAGCCGGGACTGTGGCGTACCAATTCCAGCCAGCAAGCCGAAAATCTGGAGTTTAGCCGACACAGTCGCCAGCAAAACACCACCACTACACTCGGCAGCCTATATGGCTCATCAGCAGCATCAGAGGCAAAATCTGCATCAGCAACAGCAAATGTCGCAGCAACAGTCGCATCCCATGCAACAGCTACAGCAAATGAGCAGTTTAATACCGGCAGTATCGCAAAATACCACCACCAACAACAACAACAGCAATATGATGAGTGGAAACTACAACACAAATCCCTATACACGGGGGCCCTCTACAGCTTACGAGAATTTTCTAGGGGCTATGGCTACCAACAATATGCCACCTTACAACAACAGCAACAACAATACGGCCAACAGCAGCAGTCTTCCTACTTCGAACAACAGTCACCACCACCACAACAGCAGTCCTCATCAGGCCAACTCTCAACAGCTTTCACCCAACACCCCGCCTACTACAACACAAGCCCCAAACGCCCATCATACCCAGCTACAGCAACGAGCACCCTCCACGACTCATCCGCGGGGGATGGGGTTTCCCGAAGCCCAACCAGATACTCCACCCCAAACTCCACCGAATATGAAAATGCCGAACGTCCAGTTGGCCACGAACCTCTTGCTTACCGCTACGCAAGCCCATATGACCGCTACCTGCCACAACATCAACAGTAGCCATCATCTGTCCAGCTCCAATCCTTATGGCCTCGG